>NC_133930.1:52171705-52516330 GCF_964199755.1 Larus michahellis
CACGACTCCATATTTTTCTAGGTTTTAGTGATGTACATTGTAGAAAAACTGTAATTGTTGAATTGGAGAATTCGTAATTGATTTAACTAAGTGTATGCCAGATCACAGCAGTTCCTTCCTTCTTCAGATGTAGAGCTGGAAAGTCCTGCTCTGTCTTTAAAACACAAGAGTTTGGGAAAGTGACCTAACTCAGGCCATATATTCCACAAATCAGACATATCCCTAACTGTACTGACATGTAATTTTAACTGATCATCATTATAAAATGAATTTCACAACTGTAATTTTTTGAGCTCTTTTCAATGTATACTAAATCCATAGTATACACAAAACTTTGAATATACTTGAAGAATTAGATTTTGGTCAAGTGAACACCATGGGAACTAAGGCCCTTATCATCCTTTTGGAGATGTATCTTTTTTGTTTGGACTGCATTGAACTCAGGCTCTAAACTCTGGGATACAGCACCTCTGGGATTTCAAACGTCAGGTATAGTTCTTAGCAGCTCATTAGCTGTGGGATGGCATTAGCACTTAGACTAGGACCTGCTGGCACAAAATAGAATTTAACAGTTTAGTAACACCTTGATGAGGGTTTTAAGGATGTCAGTGACATTTGAAAAATGGCATAGAGCGGAAAATAGGAATATTTGGCACTTACTGCCTGTAGCTCAGATGCTCTGCTGTGTTGAGATGCAGTCTGATGCAGCAGAGAAGGGGCATCATGGAAAAGTGCATTAAAGCTCAATGCTTTCAGGACATAGCTATTCTTTCCTGATCACCAGAGCAGACTAGAGTGGTTTCTGAGTTGCTGGCATGGACCTAGCCAGAGAGGAAGAGCTATGGTACATAGCTTTCACCTCCATCCCCTCAAATGTAAACCATGGCCTTCATGAGCTGTGACAATTCTGTATTCACCAAGAGCCATTTTCAGATGTTATCCTATTTCTTTCCACAGACCCAGTTGCTGCAAAGATGAAAGCAACTAAGAAACCGGCTCCAAGTGTTCAAACATAAATTAGGAAAAGTTGTCTTTGGCAGGGTCAAGGAAAAGGCTGGGTTGGAGGACACTCAGTTCCTGCTGTACCAAGGCTGCAGATGCTGCTGCTATAACAATAGTCTTCAGAGTAAGTAGCATACGTAGAGGGAAGCGGCTTGAAGGAGTTTGCAGAGTATATTGAGGGGAAATGGACCATAAGCCTGGATGCCACTTACCTCCCTGGAGCTCTGGTGCTTACACTGACAGTTACCTGACTGAACAGAAGCATGAAAATTGTGGTCTCCCTAGCAAAAATTGTACATGTACTTTTGTCTGAAAGCTTATCTCTAAGTTCAGGACCAAAGCACATCACAATTAATCTTTAATTTTGTGTTCTAAAGCATTTGACATGCAGTGCTTTCTTTTAATAAGCAGTGGCCTTATAAATGAGGACTGAAGATCAAGTCTCAAAACTCTACAATAACCTAGAACAGTTAGAGATATACTGCAAAGTTTTAGTGACAAAATGAAGTTTTAGCAATTTTCTTCCTCTGGAGTTTCATATGAAATTCTTCCCTCTTTGCTAAGAAATAAATATAGACACAATGAAACATCATTTAAGTCACTGGAAATCTCAGTTGTTTACTCAAAGATGTAATTAGTATTACTTTTAATTTTATTTATTGAAGATCTTTGTTAGTGCTTATAGGATTTTTTTTTTCTTTTCCAAGGGGACGGTTTTGGTATTAGATTATTTGCCTTCAGCTTTCTGTCAGTAGTGGAAGTTGATTTTCCTCTGACTTTTTTTAATGGTACTGTGGGTTAATGACAACTTAAGGCAATTGAAGAAGCTGGTGTATTGTTAACTTGTTTCTCATTATTTGAGCATCACAGCAGGCCTCTTTCCCACTGGTAATAAGAATTGTATTGTTTTCCATCTGCATTTCCTTGCCTTGTATGACCCTGCTCAGCAGATGTGAGAACTGAAGCAACTGACTAGAAAGCTGGTGTGTGTTACAGAGCAGATCTTGTATGCTAGTCCTGATGTGCCTGTAGACACAGTTTTTCAGATTAGAATTTGGTAATTTTCTACAGCAAGAAGTTTCCGTTTTGAGTAGATGTGAGTTTACTCATATCTGTCAAGCAGAGGGGCATAGAGTCCTTCCAGGATACTGGACTCTTCTCCTTTTTAGGGATCTGTGTTCAGTTTGGTCCCATAATGTAATTGACCAGATGAAAATATTTCCAAATCAGGTATTTGGACAGAAGTTCTTTGTTAGAGTTATCTAAACAGAAGGGTCTAAAGCCACACCCTTATTGGTGTCAAATGCCTATAGCCTGAGGAATTAGAGCACTACTTTTGCAAATGATTCTACTACCAAATCTAGTACCAAAGTACCAAAGACAGCACACCATAGTCAGCACCAGGAGAATGGAATAAGGTGAAGAAACAACCACCCAAAAGGCTTTAATGATCAATTTCAGCACCATTTTCTAGAGCAGCCATGGACTGGGGATGATCCCTAAAATGATCTTGCACGGAGAGAGAGTTCATCTCAAAATTAGTGCAAGGCTTGAGGGCCTTTTATGATCTGGAATACAGGTATTTCTTGATCAACTTTTTTATGTAACAGATGCCTCCAGTTACGGTGAGTCTTGCCAAAAGAAAAAAAATTAAAGTAGCAGTCACAACTAGAATAGGTCTTCTCTGTAACTGAATTCATCCCATTAGAATTCCATTAAGACAGGAATGCAACTGAACAGCTTATTGAAAACACTTTAGAAAATGAAGTGGAGGGTGTAAGGGACAGAATATCACAATTCAGAGGATATAAACTGCGAGGATCCTTTTTTAATTGTATTTTTAAACAAAGCGTTTCTCTCTGGCTTTCTACAAGCTCACAAGTATAGGAAAACCATTACAAGTTCAATTATTTTAATAACAGAATTAATGCAAGGATAGTGAACACTCCTACAAGCTTCTTAATTTTCTACTTGAAGGTGCATGATGAGAAAAGAGTGCAGCCTGTTCATAAGAGAATCCCATTTACTTTCTCATTCCTGAAGCACATTCCAATGTAACTGCTCTACGTAAACTTCTCCCCTTTTTCTTTGATCAAGCATTTACTAGAAGGAATTATTCCAGAGTAATGCAAGCAATCATATTTTGCTAAAGAGCTGAAAGGTGCTTGATGAACAGCCCCTTTCTTCCTTGACTCACCAAAGGCAACGGGGGTCTTTAGGAAGTCTGGTATTACAGATATTGATCATTACAGTGTTAACACAGGGAAATCTGGCAGAAAAAACACCACAGCATGATACGAAATATGCTTACGCAGATCAAAATAATGTTTTTGCCTTGGTCTGGGAGATAAATAGACAAGATGAGGAAAATGTATCAATTCCCCGAGGGAACCATGGGACCTTTCATTAGTACTGTCTGACACAGCACATACTACATCATGAGGCAGATGTTCAGTGCTGTACATCCATGCCTTTCACCCTACCAAATAGTGACTACATCTAGCTTAGAGCAAGTTGTGTCCAATTAATACAGTCTGAGGTACACATCTGTGTAAAACCACCTATAACTCACCCTCTCACTGCCTTCCTTTTGACTCCGGACATCACCAGCCTCTGAATAGACATCAACCTCTCTGGCAACAGTCCCAACACATGCTCTACCACCATCAAACTGCTTAGCTGACACTGGTGCCTCAAAGTATCCTTTGATCCTTTGTAAATGCTGTGCACCAGCAGCTGCTTGATTCCCTGTTCCTCCCCAGCTGTTTTTTCACCGTAGTATTCAGTCCCTCACACCATAAGGCAAAATTAAACACTGAAGTGCAAACACTTCTCCATGGGCTCTTTTGCCAGATCACTGAAATAAACACCAGCAGAACTCCCTACTGGCAAAGACTGAACACTTCAAGTTCTTAACAAGACCAAGTCAAGGAACATAGCTTGGAGTAGTTAACTTCCACCAACTAGCTCAATGCAACATCACCACAATCACCTGGTCTGAATCTGGAGGGTGAGAAGATTGCTGGGGACTAAATTTGACCACATAGCAAGTTGTCAAAGCCAGTAAAAAAATTTGCATATCTGTAATAACTTTATCATACAGCTTTGGCTACTTCACCTGTACTTTGTCTCCTACCCTATCTTAATCTATCCTATGACCTATTTTAATTAGCAGCTCTGAACAGATACTGTTTAAAAAATAACCAGCGAAGTGCCTTATTCTAGATCTCAGGATTTTGGCCCTCGGAAGTCATCATGGAAGATTGCAGGTGCTGCTGCAATATCTCCTTCTTCCAGCCACAGATCTGTGTCCAAATAAGCTGATAAGTTACACTAAGAGCCATCCAGCTACTCATTATATCCATCTCTTTTGACCACTGCCACATTCAGGTGAATTAAGATGCTAATCTCCACTGCCTCTTATTGCTCCCCACAGTCTATTGTTCTTCTTGGCTGCTCTGGAAAAAAAACCAAACCAAACCAAAACACTCTCCACGCAGAAAGCTAAAAGGATTTAGACAGAGATTGTCTTTGTTCTGCCTCCTGTATATCTGCAGAGGCTGCTCTGTTTCTTGCAACTGTGTTTTTCCCTAGTGCCCTGGCCATATGGCAGGATATGTCTGCAGTGTATAAACACTGTCATAGACTCAGCAAAAAGAAGGCATTCTTATTTTAAGGATGTCAAACATGTTCCAATGACATTCCTCAGAGTGAGATGTGCTGTATAGCAGCATCCTCCCACAAGTACAAACAGCAGTGATGTTGCATAAACTAGGGAAACTACACGCAGTGAGAAAACAAGCACAAGTAGGGTGGTCTGGGTGATCAGCCCAAGTAAACTATGGCAAGCATTTGGGATGACCCATTTGCAGAATGACAGGTTCCAAATACTCTATGAGAGAGCCAGTTATGCATAGGTAGACAGGCATTCGAACATACTTAGTTCCCACATGCCCTGCAGGCATTATAAATATCTGATAGATGAAGGCTATTCTATAACTGCAAGTAATAATCATGACTGCATTTCCTATGGAGTGCTATTGTCTACTTGAGAAAATATTTGCATTGGTTTGGCTTATTTTTAAAAATATTTGATTGTCTCTTTTTTTCTTGTATATTTCGTTTTCCATAGGAAATGTCTTGTTACTGATCTTTTTCCCTTTGATAGTCAATTTTGCTTGAGTTTATCAATGCAAGTGCACAGAGCTGTAATTGAAGAGCACCTGAAAAGCATGTCAATGCATGAAAGGTGTTTCAATGCAAGAAAAGGAGAATAAAATACCTTCTGAAAAGGCAAAATCATTGGAGATGCCAATGCTTTGACTAGACAAGCTTTAATTTTCAACTCAGTAGCAGAACAAACTGACAGGATCAGAGCCTTTCTCAAGTTTGTGGGGTGGAAGGGAAAGGAGGAGGGATCACACAGTGCAGATTGGAGCTAAATGACAAGTTTAAGAGTAAAATGCACATCCATCAGCAAGCTTTTAAAATAATGGAATGTAAATGCCTTTCAAATCATATAGAATAACAGAAGGTCTTTTAAGGTTCAATTCATAGTTAAAGCCAGAGAAGATTTCTATTGTCACCTCCAAAGCAATTTTTTAACTAATATTGTGTGTGTATTAAGTGTGAGCTGCACTCACTGAACTGCAGAGCCCTTAGACTTCGAAAGCCTGTTTCCTCAGCTGTAAAACTGAATTACAGTAGCTACCTGCCTACATAAAACCTCTCTGCTCTTCTGTGTAGCCTTCCAGACAAGGTGTGATGACTGTGCATGGCATTGCATGCAATGCTGAACTGTTACGTCTTGCCACAAAAGGCCCTCAGCTGGCACATAGCGTGGGTTGGATGTTACAACCTTCTATGAACTTGAGTAGTCATTCTTCATGTGAGAGCATTCCCTCTCCAGTCAAATTCGGGCATCTGTCTGTTTATTCAACTGCTTTCATGGGGATTGCATGCTGCAGCTGGAAAACTCTTTGCTGAAGGTTTCCAATGTCAGAGGTATTCTTTCTGCCTAAAATGAGTGCTGCGGTTAGAAGTAAGAATCTCTCTGAAACAACAAAATGTTTTAAACACACTCATCAGATCATGCGCCTCACCATAGAAACCGGTGCCTTCCTGGTCTGTAATTTCCTTTTCCAGCAGGATTGCCAGTGGAATGATATACTCACTAGTACATAGCATCAACTTGCTTATCTAAAAGCAACTTAAAAACATTCCAGCAACTGAATAAATCAAAAGGTGAACCTTTTAATGTTTTGCACATAGGATATGGCACTTAGTAAATACTCAAGTACAAGGAGCCCCAAGAATATGCTTATTCCTCATTTTCCCGACCAAAAGTTAAGGAAATGATCCATTTATTGCTGGTTCTCTTACTCTGTTGGCAACAGCAGAAGGTCATAATGAATACAGCTTAAAAATAAAGTGGCGGTTAGAGAAACATTGTTCATTTAATTGTTAAACTGATAATCTAACATCCGTTTTGTAGAATTTGTACAGTGTATCCTCCCCAGAAGAGAATGTTAGGTTAAAACTAAGTTTTTTACTTTTCCCCAAATACAAATTTGATCACTATTGCAATTCTAACCTAAACCCTTTCCCTTGTCATTGCCACTGAGGAAAGGCCAAGTAAGTAGAAATGTTTAAAGTGCATTTCAAGAATTTAAAGTGAAAGAAGTCATGACTAAAGTGTGGTATAGAAAGCACTGAAGCACCACTCTGCTCTCAGTGCTACAGATCATAAGCCTTTGCTTTTGCTGTTGTGCATAAAGGAAGCCAAGAACACATATAATTGGGGACTCATCTCCATTTATGTCCTTCTTTGGTACCCTCCCGAAAGATTTCCATCCTTGACCAGAGAGTCTTCTATCATCTGAACAAGCACAGCTGAAGAAGCTTTTAAAAAGTCAGTAATATCTAAATAAATAGATCAATAAGTAGCTATAAAATAGAGATTTTGAAAAAATTGCTCAAATATTTACTGCTTTGTTTTACAGCATCAGTTGCTGAAATAAATCCCACCTCATTTGTCTTACAATTGAATTTGTAGGTACTATTTTCCTGGTATGACTAGTATCTATACTGAAAAGTAGCATGCATACCATGACTAGTACAGATCAGCTTCATTTTTTTTACCTTAATCTTATTGCTTAGTTTGATAATATGAGTTTGATTTATTTTAGGGTCCTTTTTTTTTTTCTCCCTTGTGGATCATTAGGGTTTCATGCAATTCTGTAACATTTTTTTAGAGTACAACATTTCCCAGTCAGCTGTTGTTCTAGAACTTTATCTTCAAAAAGAAATTATACAAAAATAAGGTACCCAATGACCATATGATCAATATTATGATATGTCATTGTACCATAAGCTCAAATGCTCATGGTTTCTGGGTTTGAAATTTTGTTAATACTGATTAAGATTCCTGTGTGACATAAGTAAATAGATTGTAGCTATAGAGACCCCTTTTTTAATGTAAGACATCTGGAAAAGTTTCCTGATATTGTCAAGATTTAACTCCTTTGTAATTTTCTATAGATGCTGGTCAGACATGTTCTTGCCTTTCTTTTCGTAACTGCCTATATAATAATTCCAAACCTGCCTTACATTATCAGATAAAATCCCACTGTTTTCTCTCTACCATGGGATTCTCAAAATAGCATAGTTTTGGTATTGGACTCACGTAATTTTAATTAATCCAATAGATTATGAAAGTGCAGTCCAAATAGGTTTAGTAATTTTAAAAATTCCTCTGTAAATCTTTAAATGTAAATTCTGGTAAAGACTTATAGATTACCAGAATCACTGGAAGCTGAAATGCCAAGTATTGCCTTTGTAACCTACAAGGAAACTGTGGCCTAAAGATATGCTTGTAAATTTCCAGATAAATGAAAAATCATATTTTTGTCATGAAAATACATAAGCAAGGGAAAGCAGGCAGCGGACTGAGACTAACTTGTCAGGAGATTCACATCAAACTGACAAAGCTGTACTAAAACCACTTAAGAAGGAAAGAGTGATTTTCTCTGCAAGATAAAAATTATGAAGTACATTTTAGCAGTTAACCTTGATCTAAAGCTATTCTTTAAATAAAACTCTGCTTATTTTCTTTAGTACTATATAGTGATTTTGTATATATATCAAGGTTTAAATAGCATAGTACTTTTAAATAATTTTCAAATCAGCATAGCTTTTGACAAATTTTGTTCTTCTGCTTTCTTTGAAAATGCAAGCAATTATTTAAATTCCTGTTGGTTTAAAGTCACTGAGTCATTCTTTTCTCTCTTCAACTTGAATGTCTTGCAAGCTTACAATTCAAAGGCTTTTCTGCAAAGTTTCCTTTCTAAAATAATTCTCAAGTGCAGCACTGGCCTCTACAGTGGCTACATAAAGCATTGTGCATGGACACAAGTTGATCAAAAATCCATAGAAGCAGGAAAATAGTTTGTCACCCTAGATTGATTCAAGGATGCTAGAGATCAGCAATGTTTCTATACTGAATATTGTATTTCCACCTAGTGAGAAAACATCTACCTTTCATGTATCTTCTACGTAGCTACTAATGATGTAAGTAAAATCTACTACCCACCATAGATCTCACTCAGAAATCCAGATGCACACAGGAAGTGCCTAGATTGTCTTTTCCTGCCTGCACTCACAGGTCTGTGATTGAAGTTATTGCAAGCCAAATTTTATTCCAAAATCAGAACATAAGGAAATTTCACAAAAGTTTGGATCAAGGTGAAACTTTCTGCCTTCACATCACTGAAAAATTTTGATGTCTGGATATTGCTAAAGAGTGATGCAGGAAGAAAATAAGTTTCTGACTATTTTCTTTACCTAACAAAAATTGATAGACCTTACCCTTCCTGTTTAACAAGATATACCTTGATGCCTTATGTATTTACTAATGAGCCATTAACAAGATTATGAAAGATATAGTTCCAGTTGCATGACAGTAAAATACTTTCTTAGTGTCACTGTCTCTCACTACAGTTTTTTCGAAAATAATTATTACAAGTGCTATGTATTTCTTTAGAAGTACTGCAATACAGAATATTTTGCCTGAGTGCAAGTTAGTGTGAAAGCTGCTAAATTTTTTCAAAAAGACAAAGTTGTTACCTAGGTATGAAATCCCATAATCAACAAGTAAAATTAAAAAAAAATAATTAAAAATAAAAAAAAAAAAAAAGAGGACATATGTTGTGCAATCTACCAGGCAGAGACTCCTTGAGGAATGTCTGATATCTTGCTAGATGTTCGGCTGATTAATAGTAGGTGCAATTAGTAAAGTAGATCAAAGCAGAACAGATGTGCAGTCAACAAAAAAGCACTGTTCACTTGTCATTTGCTATTTGGACTACATTCATCAGATACAGTGCTTCACAACAATATTAAAAGAGCCAAAGCTATGAGGCTCTAGATTAGGAGCTATAAAGCAGAAATAAAGATAGTAAGATACATTAAGAGCGTCTCCAAGTTCAAAACACATGGCCATAGCATATCCCTAGCAAGGGATGGAAAGAGTTGCAAAGTGGCCAGCGTTGCAAAGAACATGCTACCATTCTAATTGTGTAGACCAGCACATGAAGACTATCGGGAAGGGGTATCCAGTAGAGATGAAATTTCATTCTAAATAAAAAGTGAAATGAATTTGAAGATTTCACTAAAAAAAAAACCCTTAGGGTGTTAAGACAGGAGAGTATCATACATGCAATAAAAACGCAAGAAAGACATTGGCATAATTATCTTAAGAATAGTCATATTGTACTCTTGTATGTTATGGTACTAGTGAAAACCTGTCATCCTCCTGAATACAGGAAATTGGAGGAAGTTGGTGTGAAACTAGAGGTGGAGAATTTGTTTGCTTGCTTTTTTCTTTTTCAAGTAACTAGCCAAGATTACATAAAATAAACATTTCTTTTCATTGCTAAGCAAAAGCATGCTTAGCCATACCCAAGAATAGAATGGTTACAAACATCAGAATTGCAAGCTCAATTAATACTTGAATTCAAACAATTTTTTACTGCATTTGATAAACCCTTAATGTAAGCAGAGCAAGATCCTGAATTTTCATACAAGACAAGGAGACAGGTACATATTCAAAAAGCCTTTGCACCATCAAGGAATATCAAAGATGTTGTTAAAGATGAGCCTTTTTAAAAGCAACTGGGACCCTGTATGTGACAAATAGTATGTGCTGATACCCTACTATCGGTTAAGAGAGGGAGCTTTCAAACAAGATGAGACTTTGTTTAAAGATATCAGAATGGCAATTCCTCAGCTTGACATAGAAGAAATATCTTTTTGAGCGGACATGAAAATCATCTGGGATATGAGAAAAAAAGTAATTTTTTTTCTAGTTTCAAATGAACAGAGGCACTGAGAAATGCATATAGCAAACGATAAGCCAAGGCAAGCACTATAGATGACATTGCCAACACTGTAAAAAAACATACCTCTTGGAAGAGGCAGAGGTCCTTCTGGCAGAAAAAAATTAATTATCTCTTAAATTCCCTGAGACTGTCTTACTAAAATGCAAGTACATAGGAGATTATGCATATTGAGTGTTTAATTTTTAGATGAAGCATGTTATAAAAATACCTGAGAAACAACCATATTTAAAAAAAAAATACGGGTGAAATACTGTTTCCCATTATTCCCATGCAAAATGTCTTAATGGAAAACAGTGGGAAAATAATAAGATATGTCCTACCAAAATGATGCAGTCAGGCTCTGATGCGTATTTAGTTATGTTAAAAAATTGAACAGCACTGGTGAAACATAGCTTGTCAACACTGACTTTTTAAAGACTGCATTAGAAATTAACATCAGAGTAGCTAGGGACCTGATGGTGTGTATGGATAAAGAAGGTGAAACAATATATTCAGAATATGAAGTTCCAGAAATTACCAACATTTTGTGAAAACAAGGTGGTGTCCATTTCTGATGGGAAATAGCTGTCACTAACAGCAGAAGCAGGTGATAGCCAGACATAAATGGACACCTACAACGGCTAAGTGGTGTCTGCAGATGCCAGCAGGCAAAGAATTAAGCTGTTGAAATATTTGTTCAAGACACCCTCATAGAGGCAATGACTACAGCAGGCATTAATGGCAAAGTCCCAGGACATGCCACAGCTAAAAGCAACAGTTTAAACAGACCTAAACAATATTTTGAGATCTACAGAGCACTTCACATATAGCACTTCAGTCTTGCTCTCTGGCAACAAGTCTGAAATTTATTATATACTGTTGACGATTATTAGCTGTTTGCTACATTTGGCTGGGAGGAGAGAGATGAAGAACTGTAATTTTTAAGAGCATGCAGCCAGAGACAGATTGATTGCTTAGCATTAACAACAAATAACGTTGATCAGCAGGACAGCTAATGAGACAGGCGCACTACAGATTCCCAGATTTAGAGTGGCTTCTCACAATAAGAAAACATTACATTGCAAAGACATGACTTTCCCAAACTTTATTTTCTCCCCCAGAAAAGTGCACAGATAGTGCAATGGTACCAAAATCGGTGGTTTTGGTACCATTGCAGGGAAACCAGAAGGTCTCCCCTCTCCTCAACTTGACTGTTTTCAAAGTTTAAAAAAAGTTGGAGGGATGGGGAAGAAGAAAAGGAAGTGAAGGAGAGGGTTCTTCTATGTCTTGAGTGTGAAGACAGTGCATCCCCACCCACAAAAACCACACACTGAACGGCATCCCTTGGCTACAGCCAGAACATACTGTACAAGAACAAGGTAGGTTTCATATAATGTATGTGCTATTTGTATTTTGATACCTGGCTTCAGCCAGAGTGCTCTGAGAACGGGAATAGTTTATTAACCCACAACACAGTGGTGGGTTTCCTGGCTTCGCTTTAACATAGTTGCATGAGACTTATCTGATCTGGTGAAGTGTCTGACTCATTGTTTTCTTAACTCCACTCTATCTTCATGTTCTTGAAGTAAGGTTATTCTCTGCCTTTGCGGCTTCCCTGTCAGACCTCTTTGTTACTCTGGCAGAAACTTGCCTGCACCAGAATAAATGGAGACAACTGAAGCCAGGCTTTAATGTGATAACAGATTCCTCTAAATGCTATTTTCTACTGCGCTTCACAAGCTCCACTATGGACCTAGGTCTTCTCTGGAGGGACACTGAATCTATGCTGTAGGATGGTGATCTTCAGCCCCATCTCTTGGTGGACTCCTCAGACCCACATCTCAGCTCCAATTCCTGCTCCCCCATCACCTTGCCATGCCATGGATGCTGCAGGCCCCAGCTCTGACCCCTGCTCAGATCCACTGGGGTGGGCATGACCTTTCTCACTCTTTCGTGGCCCCCCCCCCACCTCACTCAATGCTCCCTGACACTTATTTTCCATGCCAGGATTGCTGACAATAATACTAGGGAATGTCAATTCTAATGATGTCTTGGATAATACTGTCACAGAAACGATTTGAATTTATAGCCACTATTAGCAATTAGGTATAATCATGTGTCTAATGGCTTTTTAATATTTCTTTAAAAAATCTTCTTAGTTAAGAATTTCTTAACAGTGAAAGATTTCTTTACATCCCCATAGACTTTAAAGGCTCCCTTTAATAATTTTGCTCACTTATCTCAAAACTTGAGAGGAAAACCTTTAGCACTTTGATTGTTCAGCAAAAGATATATTTAGATCCAGTGAACACTGTACATAGCCAACATAATTAGAAAAAAAAATAAAGTTGACAATTCAAAATGGCTATTTCCTCCCCACAGATGCATAATGTTATAGGTATTAAACATACACTTGTGGTCAATATGAACACTGGAACTTCACTGTCAGAGGTCCAAACACTGGAAAACAAATGTCAATGAGCCAATATATTTATGGTGAAAACTGTGTGCTATTCCAATCCTGGATAATGATCACACAATAATTAAATCCAGATAAACTTATTTACAGCGAACAACTTCAAATGCTTGTATGAATTTTCATTTCAGTCTAATCTAACATTTGTAGTGATACACAAGAAAGCTATTTTATTTTTAGACCTTTTTTATGTAAGCACTAGATTATGTTCTCCAGAGTTTAAAAAGTTGACCTGAAATAGGTAAAGAAAGCCTACACGGAACATTATGAGTTCCCAACCATATTTCCCTTAAGGTGAGCTGATCCTGGCAGACATGATCTAAATGTCAAATAAGAGTCCTAAAGGATGCAATATCTGCCTTAGTAATCATTGGACTATCCTTTGAGATAGGGAGATTACTTTCATAGTGTCAGTAGACAGAGGGTTTGAAGAGGACACTGTAATTAGTTCATTCGAATTTACTAGTTTCACAAATTCATTCATCTTAAAAATATATGAAATACTAAATAAAACTGAAGTTGCCTATGACCAAAAATTCGTAGTGTACTTTGAGAGCCTCCTAGTAGGTTATTACTGTTGGGGTTGATGACGACCATCATGTTTTGCACAAGAGCTCTTGCTATGAGAAAGCCAAGGAAAAGAAAACAAACAAAGGAATGCCTGTTCATTAGAGTAGTCTTCCTTTCACTGTTTTATTCCTTTTCCACCAGGTCTGATAGGACCAGTGGAACCAGTACTTTATCTGCAGGAGGAGTTTCCTGATGCCAGGAAAACTTTCTGCCAGGCATTTTCAGTCAATTTACCCTTATGCCTTCTTCATATGTTTATACTTATTTTTGTATGATTTGCAAGTATTTTTGTTCCACAAGTCTCTGTGACTGCATAGGTGCCGACTTACTAAAAACAGTTTACCTATCCAGGATACGGACATGTATGAACATTGTGGGTTTTCCCCACAACTTAGTTGTTCAGATTATATATTCTGACAAAGTGACTTTATGCAACAAAACCAAAAATAGATTAATCAATATTAAAAAATGGAAATCATATCTTTTCACTAAAACATTCTCATATGACTTTACAATGCAGATCCAACCCTGCTTTCCAGGAAGGGAGAAAGACTCTTTAGACAATATCTTGTTTTGTTATGAACTATGAAAATCCTAGCCTGCATTTCTTCCAAGTACACTACTGATTTCTATTTCCATGCCTAAATAATTTTTTTTTCAGTTTTACAATTAAATTCATTGCTTACATTCATGAATGGGTCTGTCTGATGGAAAAGCATAACTACCTGCAATTTTCCAAATAGGTATAGAATAAGTGTTTAATATTGTATCTTTGTATCAATATTTCCTAGGCAGAGTAATATTGTAGAATTTTTAAGGACGAAGGAAAATGCCTCCCTTTATATGCTTTTCTTTTGCAGGCAGACCCATCATATGCTGAGTTGTATAATATTATAATATAGAGTCGTGGGAAGAGGAGACCAGGCCTTGTCTGAGGAGCCAAAGCTCTCATAACCCTAATGTCTGGAACAAAGCAACTCCAAGGAAAAACAACTCCTTTCAAGAGTTTTGTATTGTTTTCTTTTTCTTTATTGAGTTTTGTTTTTTTTTTTTTTTTTTTTTTAATTTCTGGAGTGAATTCTGTAGTTCTATCTTGAAAATATCTTCCTTTTAAAGCATGTATATCAATGATGAAGTTAACCATCTTGCTTATAATTTGCTGTATTTTCTGTTTACTGTTAATGGAATAAGCAAACTGAAGAGTCAGAGGAGAAAGTGGAGAAAAAAGGAGTGAAAGGAATAAAAAATTATCCTATTATCCTGTCAGTACAGACATATAAAATTAGGTGGATCATGGGTATTTCAGGAGTTGTTTATCTGATTGTTGCCACCTAAAAGTGGACCTATAGGCTAATGTGACCCAAATAACTCTATCTGTTATTACATCTGCTCTCTGCCCGCTGCTGGGAGGTAGAAGGTGTTAGGGGCTGCTGAAATAAGTAGTCTGATACAGGAGAGGTTGCTGCAGTTCCATGGCCCCAGGTCTGACCAGGTGTGAGGCTCAACACTTATTTGCAGTAGGCACACACACCCCAAGCATAGTTGTACAACACATATATACGTATATATGTATATATATATACATATACACACACAGACACACACACACACACATATATATATATATCTCAACACACACAGACACACTCAGTGCTCAAACAAACAAAACCAACACCAACAGCCTTACCCTGTTCCCCTGGCTGGCTGGTCAGGGTCAGGATGAAGTCCATTAGTGGAAAATGTATATACAGAGAGATAGTATGGATCCATCCAGAACCTGGGCTGAGACTCTCAGTCTAGCCTGCAGCTGCCCCTGAATCCCTGGTCTTCCCAGCTGCTGGCATTTGGGCACTCAACACCCCAAGGCTGCTGGTAGAGAACCCCCTTGCACACATATGGAAACACACACGCAGAGACACACATGCTGAGGATCCCTCCAGTAACTGGCCTCAGACACCCAGTCTGCCCAGTAAATGGCTCACAGATCCCCAGTCTGCAATTGCCTCATACATGACAGAACACGCATGTAGATGGATTTCCCAACCAACCCCCAGACCCCACAGTGTCCCCAGTAGCTGGCTTGGATCCCTTGGTTCCTCCAGTAGCAAACTCACAAACCTCTGTGGTCTACCTGGCTTTCAGGTATTTGTCTTACTCACTGTCAATTGTGGCTTGGCTTACGCTAGTGATAACACACGATATAGTAGCAGCATGTGCACAGTAGGCACAGGACCCAGCCTCATGGGTTGCTGGCATCCCATGCACAAAGGCCTGCTCTGATTCACAGTCCAAATCCAGTGGCTGGCACTTATATTTCTGCACACAGAAAAGCGAATATTTTAGAGAGTATATAGGAAAATATTCAGAAGTGGAGTTTAATGGGAAGATAGGACAGACTGCACTGATAAGTCTCAGAGCACAGCCAGACACACATAGTGACCAGCAACCTCTTTATCTGCAGCCAACACTTAGGCTCTTATTCCTCTATTTTTTCACACTTGTTCCTCCCCAAACCACCTTAATTCTTCCATTTGCTGCCTGTGGTCCACCCCTAAGCATCCTCTAATAAGTTTTCCATATCCTAAAATGCTGTTCCCTGCGTCCCATAGTAAGTCCTGTACCGCAATAGGTATCACACCTTTCAGACTGTGAGGTGATGGGGTGACTCTCTGGTGCCACCCCTGGGCAGTGGGGCTCACATTTTACTGGGGCAGGCGCTCAGGTCCCTCATGAGGCTACTGTGTCAACCCACCTGCCAGCGGCATGCTGGGCTCCTCTGTCTGGCTGGAGGTAAGCCTTTAATCACATAACCTAACAGATGTTTAAGCAAGTCATTATGACCCAAAGTTGTGCTGAAATACAGACAGGAAACATCTCTCATGAAATGCTGTCATATAGTCCTTAATAGCTAGTAAATAAATAGTAGCAGTAGCAAATAGCTATTAGCTAACTTATTTACTATTATAAACATTTGTAGTTAAGTTTAAGTTGGAGCTCTGATTATTAATAACTACCAAAGAATGTACCAGGAGGAACACGTCATTTATTCAAAGTCTGTGAAGTCAGATTGCCTTCAGAAGCTATTAGCTCCTTTAAGGGAAATTAAAGATTTGCACCAAGCTAGGGTAGTCACTGAAGCTAAATGAAAAATTCATAGAATACAAAACACTTGTCTTAGAATAAAATGAACTGCACTCTGCATTGACTGAAGACAGAAGTTAGATGGTGATCTATGCTGAAGTTAACATACAGTCTAACTTAAAATCCTGAGTCTAAATCCCTCCAACAGATGGAAGACATTGCTAAAAATGTTGCATTTTCCACTTCAGTCCTGGAAAAAAGTACTCCAAACACTACAGTTTTTAAGAAGCAGTGGTACATTTTCTTAAAAAGTGACAAAAATAAAGATGCCTATTGCCTCCACTTCCATGAGTTATGATTATATGCTGTCAGTAGACACTTCTAAAAAAGCCCAATGTGTAAGGAATGCATGAAACATCCTTTTTTTTTTAGGCTATATATTTAACTTTTTATATATTGCCTTAAATTTGCTGTTACGGTTTAGAGGGGGGAAAATTACTACTAATAAGGAAAACAGTAGTTTCTGCTCTTTTTAATAGCAGAAACTTGATATGTCAATGGGTATGAATTTTTTGAAGATATAAGACATTAATTTAAAAATAAAACATAATTATTTAAGTGGGTTATTTTAATTTATTTACATAACTAGCTTTACAAAAATCAGTTAAGTATGCAGTTTATTCTTTTCCTTATACTATGCCAGTATACATATTTTGCTTAATGACTTCCATAACTGACTTACAGGCCAATGTCAAAAAAACTTCAACAAAAATAATTTTTTTCAATAAAATTATTGTGGTTTTATCATTGCTTTTTCTTACTAGGAATATACACCACCTTCTCCCGACCAACTTGCTTACAGAGACCATCTCAAGCTTCTTCCACCTTTTTAAGTGTCTTTTTCCATGGTAAATCTGCCTGTAGCCTTTCACTATATATTTCAACAAATATTTGTTTTTAAATATTTGTTTTTTCACATCTTACATGAGAGGGAACATGAATGGATGGGAGGAAAGGTGGAAAACGCATTTCAGCTTTACAGTTACAGCGTACCGGTATGTGAATTATTCCTCATACCTTCAATAAAAAAGAAACATGCTTCTTTTTACCCACCTTTTCATCATCTTCTTTACTTTACAAGCAGCAACATAATAATATTTTAGAAAAGTTGAAAGTAAAAGCCTAAGCCATGAAACTGCTTTAGGAAGGGATAGGTGAAAAAAAACTGTACCAGATATTACTATCAGATTTAATCTTTGGCGGATATTTACCCACGTGTTCTTCATACAGAGGTAGTGATAAGTAATATTATTTCCAGATGGCTGCAGTTTTAATGTAATTATATGGTGGTTTGGTAGCTAGTTACTGACTCTTAAACATATAGACATGCACCTCCAAAAAATTATGTTGTTTCACAAACTGCATATGCTACTAGCACTGTTAAACTGGCAAAAGAAAAAATACGTTTTTGCATGGAATACAGGAAAAAACCCAAGCCTCTGATGTGTTCTTGTGAAATACAAAATCTAAACCCATTTCTATTTGCCCCACATTTCTCATATTAAATTTTTAGAGAAATGCTCAAATAAGAAGTTTAACAGGAAAATAAGCACTTCCAGAGCCTGAGACTTTTACAGTTATCTATTAGCTACCATAAAAAGTGGCCAAAACCAGCAGTAACAAAAAAGATTTCAATATGGAAGTGAAATATTACAATTGACCACCCATGAAAAGAAGTTTTAGATTTGTGGTTTTCAGGTTACACAAAGTTTTATTTGTACTTGTCATTGTTATAAGCCTGGTAGTCTGAGAGGTGAAGAAAGATCAGTCTCACAGTGAGCTCATAGAACCTTACCTGACAGCTGAAGGTGACAGGGAGAGTTGGTGGCCCTCAAGCCTTTGAAATAATAATTGTGAATACCAAGCCAAGCTGGATGTTTTTTTTCTGCTTACAGACATTCTGTGAACAGAGAAAAAGCCAAGCATATTCAATAAGTCCATCACCAAGCTGTCTTAATCTGCATAATGCAAGTGCTGTCACTAGCAGCCTGCAGCAACATCCTTTCCCTGGAACAGGATTGCCCTTACTTCTAAGGATATTATGTTTTGATGCAGCAGCCGAAGGGGGGACTTTCACATAGCTGAAGATTCTGAGGAGCCTAGAAGCATGGCAGTGATCTCCAAGCTTGCTTGTGTTGCTTCCTTTGAAGTTAACCTATTTATACGCCCCCATTCTTAAAATCTAGTATAAGAAAATACCACTTGTTGTAGCAAGTTAGAGTGATGTGCCGGCTATACAAGTGGTCTGTTTCTATCTGCCTCTTTCTCTGTTGCAGGATTTGGTACTAGCTGCTTCAAGAAGATGTCCAATAACTTTCACTTTGGATGTAACAACCAGACCAGAAGGGAAACAGCTCCCTAATCCACCTTTGAAGGTACATCGCCAACCTCTTCTACATTTGCCATAAATTTAAAGATTTTTTCCACTGAGAATAATACATATAGCTCTAGTCAGCTTTAGGCAGATTGTACTGAAGCACACTTCGTGAGATATTTAAACAACAGGAGTCAGACTTTACAGTCCTTGTTCGGAACAGTGCCGTGGTGCATTGTGCCCACAATACTATCAAAATCAGACCCGACTTTGAATTCTGAGATTCAGATTGGTCTGTGCTATAAGGACCCTCAAAACCTGACGTCACACACTTTTCATCTTTCCATTCACTTTATCTCACTGCCTTCAGTTCTGCACTTTATTATAGCCCTTGTAAGAGTCTCAGAAGTGTCAGAGAATGTGGTCTCAAAAAACCTCTTTTTATATATGGATATGTGCATATTTATGTATGAAAGGTACAGACAGAAGAATACTTAAAGCCTTCTGGAAGCAAGAACAAAGTTACAAGATTTAGAGTTTTCTAGCATTTGCAAAGAGTGTCAACCTGCTGGTTGTAAATTAAATCATAAAAACCTGAATGATGAGCATCCTAAGGGCACAGAAATCAGAAAACAAAGTAAACATAGTTGATTATTTTTTTTTGTTTCATTACTACTCATTCCATGCTTAAATGTGGGAGGTTGACTCTAGAAAGACAAAACTAACAGTTATTTACATTTAGATCTTAATTCCTTAAATTCACTCTGTGATATTGTGAATTTAGGTTCTGAGAATCCAAAATCTTCACGGAAATTTACATGAAGAGCCTTCCAATATGTTTGGGTTTGCTCCCTTTGTGAGGGAAATATGAGCACAGAGGCCAGAGGCACAAAAGGCAGATGGCCATTTGAAAACTCACTTCTTACGCCATACAGCTTAGACAGGATGTAGTCCTGAAAAACATTAAGCCAGTTCTAGTATAGTCCAATCAGCTATTTTTATGAATGAGCCTGATCTTAAATCATTGCCACATTGTTACTTAGTCTAAATCAGCCTAGTCTTTCCCTCTGTTTTGAAATAATATTTGTCCCATTTTTGGACTCACACTAACATTTTCGATAGGTCCAGTACTTGCATCTACCATGCCTATTGCTTATCTCTGCACCACATATGAAAAATTTAGCATTGAACCTCTTTAACTTCCTTTAAGAGGTCCAACAACAGTTACGCAATTTGTTTGCAAATTCTGTCATTAACTAAGGACTAAAATACAATCAGCCAAGCAATAATAGCTTAAAAATTCTTAGGACAAAATGAAATCTCTTTGGATTTTTTCACTGAATCTTCTGACCGAACCTATCTGCTACATTTATTGGAGACAGTGTTTTGAATTGCTTTATTGTGAACTGGAACATAGAAGAGAGAAGAAGGTGTCATAAAACATGTGAAAGCACTGAGCTAGGGCTTTTCAATCTCCACAGAGGAGCAAGCAAGAAGATGGTAAGTCAAGAGTAGAAAGAGGAGAGAATCAGCATGGAGATGGATGCCAGTGGCAGAGCAATTCTTCAGAGTGTGCCTCCACTCCCCAATGGTACACAGAGCTTTTTTTAAACAGCACGTACTGCAGGATCCCTCCTCCACTCTACACACAGACAAACCGTACAATTCATCCAAGCCAACCAGGACAACTGTCATTTTTTTCCATGAATAGAGTCCTTATTCAAAAATATTTCTGGTTGAATTCACCTAGTTTTGGAAACCTTATTCTAGCCTAGCAAACACCACTTTCATAAAGTCTCTTTATAAGTCTTAGCTAAAATTATGTAATAATGAGTTTAGATCCAGCAGCTAAAAGGCCTAATTTTTACAATGAGGTCAGTAAGAGGGAGAGGATGATGACGTATGGTTTGATGGCTGCAATCCAGTCCAAACAGTCAGCAAAGTAAAGTAAACAGTTCTAGTCTGGCTTTGGTCTGCTCGTCGTACCTGCACCTGCTGAAAGACTCATTGAGGTACAGTATATGAAATTATAGTTCCCAGTGTGCATTATTAACATGTTCTGCAGTCACCAGCAGTCATGAGTTTAGAAAATTTTAATCTGTTTGTTAAGAAACAAACTGCTTATTCTTGTCACAGGAGATATTTATGATTTGTTTCCATTGTGCAGGTTGCACATACATACTGTCTTAAAAAATAAAAAACCTAAAAGTATAGCCTCTAAATATTATAAGACACAACTGTGCAGAAAAAAAGTCTCACATTCACATATAATTTCATCTTACTTACTATTCAGTGTCCCAAATACAGCTTTATATACCTATATTGTACTCCAAGTTCCTAAAGAGAGAAAGGGAGCTTGAGGAAAGAGAGCTAATGTTCCTGCTAAGTTTCACTGAGTTTCATACATACTTACTGCGACAGCCACATCACTCAGTTTATGGTCCTCAAGATAACTTAAGCTGCTATTTTGAAGCAGTCTTTCCTGAAAAAAAAAAGAAAAAAAAACAAAACCAAAACCAAAAAATACAGTTTGGTATTAAAACTTCAAGCCTCATTTTTTAAGTGCTTAGCAAATAGACGATTGCCATTTGAGCAGATCTTTCAGTTCAGAACTTTCTTTTTATGTCCATAATGATGCTGACTGGCAGATCTCAGCATCATGGCACCACAGAAGAAAAAGGATTTCAGCACAAGTAGGGCTAAAATTCCAGAACAGCCATAGTCAGAGACTATTGTTTTGCACCCTAAAAAAAGATCAGGAGGGTATTTTCCTGCTGAAATATTTCTTGGAAAATTCCAATAAAGATGTGAATTAACCTTTAGGTAGGATCTATCATGCACTGGAAAGAACATAATCCAGAAATGCAGCTTTTGCAGTAGTCTGTACTGAAAGCAAGGGCATTTTTTTCACTGAGTTCTTCTTCCACTCACACGACTTCATATTTCTGATGCAACTTTCCCACCATAACAAAGTAACCGCCAAGTTGCAGATGTAGATATCTCCCCAAGTTCCCTGCACATTCTGATTTTGCAAAGAAGAATGTCAGCTCTAGGCTGGAAGATTCTGGTCACCATGTCTTCCTACTCCACACATTCTGACTGACACTTGCCATGATAGGACTACTCATTTCACAGATCACACTGCCAGTCATTCCTTCTGGAGTCAGAAGATATGGAGAGTAGTCACCATTATAAAATGTAGGGATTTATTTTCATAGCCAAGCAATGATTTTAGAGAAACCAATAACTTCAAGGATCTCTTTGAAATTATTCTTGACATTTAAGGCGTGTGGTGCTTCTCACTAAATTCAATAGTATCAGCTGGGAGTCAGCTATCGCTGCCTGTGCCCAAGATTAACGTCTCGTAACTAATAAAATGGGCCTCGAGGGGCTACTGACACTTTCTGAAAGCAAGGTGACCTGGCTATTGGAGAAATGTCAAGTGAAGATATTTGCAATGCAACTCTGCGTATCAATAACTGTATTACAAATCGGGTTAGGCAAGAATAATTGTCTCAAAGGATCTTTGTTATAGAACAGAAAAACTCTTTCAATATGTCTCAGTAAATCTGCCCCTGTAGGCCACAAATATAACTTTACTATATAGTAGAGTTGTCATGCTAAGTTTCACTCCACGTTGCAAATGGCTGAAATTTGAACACTGAATAATCCTCTGTAAAAGGTGACCAGTGTCTTGGCTTACATTGTGTACCTGAAAGTTTGCCTAAGTTATATTTAGGTATTATGAAGCAGGGATCACAGATGCACTACCAGCTCACTCCTTTGGTATAAAGTCACTAACAAGAAAATATTCATCATGACATCAGTCTCTAGCTATGGACAAATCTATGTTGAATGCAATTTCATAATGACATTGCCATGAACTATCAACATTTTTAAAGACTACTGCATTCATCAAAGGAGCTGCCATTTGTCTCACTAAACACTAGTTTTGTCCTTGTAAGTATAATTGCAAATGCAAATAAAGACCTCAGGTATTCCTACATGAATGAAGTTGAGCCATTATATGATACTGTATCTGACCAGACAAGACAGTGCAAGGAGAGAACACAGTTATTTATTGATAGCTTACATTTAACCTTAAGGTCTTTGGGATGCTGCCTTTTTATTTGCAAATCTGTGCATTAACTAGTACCATAGACTAGGTCCAAGACCGTGAGGTATGTTTTTTTTAGTATTGTATCAATTCTTTTTCCCAGTATTTTTTACTACTTGCTTTCAATACCTCACTGAATAGGAAGCTGTAAACAGAGCAATACAAACAATTTTATTTTTTTTTCTGTCCAAGTTTTGCTGGGATTTGTAGATGTTAGAAAGTTGTATCTGCAACTTTGATTGTTCTGACCATTGGAACTGCAATGCCTCACTGCCAGTCCCCTCAGACAAATAGTACATGTATAGAAGTGGTACTCAGGCATGTGCAGTGAACACAATAAATCCACAATGTACTGACCAGCAAGTGTAAGAAAAGTTCAAGAACAGGGCTGGTTAGTGTACACACTTGTTCAACACCTTGCTTGACAATTGACTCTCTTAAAACATTTCTTTGCATGGAGTTGGCACAAGAAATCTGACCTTTTGCTGCGTAAAAACATTTTACATTCTGTTCTTATTGTTGAGATATCACAGGATTTTGCCTGAGGAGGATGACTGCAGTTCCAGACAGATAAACAGGTGCCAATTCAAGTCAGCATGCTTGAATAGAAGTTCTTTTATGGGGTGTATAAAGGACCACTTAGAGTGGAAAAATTCAAGAAATTCTACCTAGAAAGAAATCAAAGCTCTGCCTGTCATTGAAAGGACAACAGAGGGACAGAGAAAAATGAGTTCTGTAACCACAACAGCCAGCAATTTGGTGTTTCAACATACAAACTGATGTAATTCCAAGACACAAAGCAGCAAAAGAAACCTGGAATAAGTGAATTGATGAAGGCTTTTGAAACTTTAAGCAGCCCGGGGGCCTTGCACAGTATTTATAACATTCTTACGTAAACCACTTTCATTAACTTTAGCTCTAATTTGGGATCAGTTCAGAAAAGGAGTAACAAATTACCAAATGAGGCATATCCAGGTAGTACACTGAACTGGTGTTAAAGTTACCTTTGTAGGTCTGTTGCCTGTCACCTCAACAGCTTTTCAGAATCCACAAAATGCTTGGTCACAAAACTTTCTGTGTTGTGAAATAAATCACAAGATTGGGACTATTGCAATACAGAGATAAGGATGAAAGTGGTTACATGGTGTTTACTCTTTAAGTCAGACTGATCACAATGAGTTATGAACCATACAGCATTGATTCTGACAAATGAGACACCAACCCAGCAGCGAAATTCCTATTATACAAGGGTAGAACAAGTCCCTTTAGGCATATCAACTTCAAAGTGAGTCAATCAGAAGTTGAGTGATTGACAATTTTGGAAGCTACAACGCACTTGCAGATGTGCAGCACTAGGAAATGTATCAGTCTCTCTTCTTTACAAGGGAAGTTAAATCTAATTCTAATTCATACAAATAAATACCCTGTCAGCATCCAGGGACAAACATCACCACTGAGATCTTATGGCTCTTAGAAGATAATTTTTGATCCTTGATACAAGGATCTCTAAAGGCAAAAGTCACAGCACTTAATCTTATCAGTTCAATAGACAAGAATAAAAGACAGACCCGGCCAGACATCCCACAAAGTAAAGTCTGATAAACTTCAAGTTACCTGGTCTGGTAAACTTTGAAGATCCCGTACAATGGCTTTTTAGGTTAGAAACCTCTTCCATTTGCAGTATTAGGCTAAAAAACTTTACTAGGGATAAAAGTGGATGAGGCCTCCTACAAACAGATAGAAGCAATCTCATGTCTACAGGCCCTGGGGGACTTCAACTACCCTAATGTTTACTGGAAAGAAAAACCAGCAGGACATAAACAATCAAGGACATAAATGGAAGGCATCAATGACAACTTCCTGACCTAACGGACAGAGAAACCAATGAGGAAATTACCTCATACTCAAAATCAAGGAGGGTTTCATTGGGGATGTGAAGGTTGAAGGCAGCATTGGCTGCAGTGAGCATGAGATGGTCAAGTTCAGGACCTGGAGAGGAGGGACTGAACAGGTCAAAATGCATGATGAGAACCTTGGACTGCAGGAAAACAGATTTTGGCCTCTTCAGAGATGTGCTTGGAAGAGTGCCACAGGATGAAACCCTGGAGAGAAGAGACGTCTAGGAAAGCTGGTTAATACTTAAGGATCATGTTCTCTAAGCTCACTGAAGAGGTAGTCAGGCAAAAATGCCAGGAGGCCTATGTGGATGAACAAGAAGCTCCTGGTCAAACTCTATCACAAAAAGAAAGCGTTCAGAAGGTGGAATCCAGGGCAGGTAAGGTGACAGAAATACAGTGACAGTCTGAGCATGCAGACACGACATTTGGGAAAGCCAAAGCCCAACCAGAATTGAATTTGGTGAGGGACATAAAAGGCAAGAAGAAGGGCTTCTATAAATACATAGGTGACAAAAGGAAGACTAGGGAAAATATGAGTCCACTGCTGAATAGGGCAGAGGACACAGGACATGGAAAAGACTGAAGTACTGAATGCAAGACGTTCCTTCGTGAATCCCAGGTCTCAGAGAGCAGTGGTAAAGCCTGGGCCAAAAAAGACTTACTTTGGTGGAAGAAGATCAGATCAGGGAGTGCTTGAGCAAACTGGGCAGACAAATGCATGGGCTCTGATGGGATGAACCCACAAGTGCTGAGGGAGCTGGCTAGTGTCATTGCAAAATCTCTCTCAATAACCTTTGAACAATCATGGTGATGAAAGAAGTGTCTGAGGACTGGAGGAAATTAAATGCCATTTCTCTCTTCAAGAACGGCATGAAGGAGGATCTCGGAAACTACAGGTCAGTCAACCTCATCTCGATCACTGGAGAGGTGATGGAGCAGTTAATCCTGGGAACACTTTACAGGTACTTGAAGGAAGAGAAGGTGATCAGGTGTAGTCAGCATGGATTCATCAAGGGGAAGTCTTGCTTGACCAACTTGATAACCTTCCATGATGAAATGACTGGTTTGCGAGGGAGGAGCAGTGAATGTTGGGGGAATGTTGGGGGTTGGAACTAGATGATCTTTAAGGTCCCTTCCAACCTGAACCATTCTGTGTAACGTTGTCTCCCCTGACTTCATTAAAATTTTTGAAACTATCTCCCCTTAGAGAGTTGACATCCCCATGGAAAGACTGTTGAATTATGGGCAAACAGTAAGCAAAACTGAAAACTGGCTGAATGGCCAGGTTCAAGAGGCTGGTGATTACTGGCACAAAGTCTAGTAACTAGCAGTGTACATCAGGGCTTGCTACTGGGTCCAATCCTCTTCAACAACTTCGTTAATGATCTGGATGGTGGGGCACAGTATACCTGCAGCAAGTTTGCTGATGATCCAAAAGATGATGTTGACATCGAGTTGGGCTTTGACAGGCTGGAGAGATGGTCTGGCAGGAACCTCATGAAGTTTAACAAGGAGAAGTGCAAAGCCCTGCCTCTGGGAAGGAACAACCCCATGCACCTGTATATGCTGGGGCCAACAGGCTGCAAATCAGCTTTGCAGAAAAGCCCTGGGGGTTCTGGTAGACACCAAGTAGAACAGAGGCCAGCACTATGCTCTGGCGGCAAGGAAAGCTGCCAGTGTCCCAGGCTGCATGAGGAGAAGTGTTGCCAGCAGATTGAGGGAGGTGATCCTTTCCATTTATTCAGCACTGGTGAGGCCTCATGGGCAGTACTGTGCCCAGTTCTGGGCTTTCCAGTACAAGAGAGAGATGGAGCTACTGGAGAGAGTCCAGCAAAGCGCCACTAAGATGATGAAAGGAGTGGAGTATCTCTCTCATGAAGAAAGGCTGAGGGAGCTGGGACTGTTCAGCCTGTAGAAGAGAAGGCTTGGGAGGGTTCTTATCAATGTGTATACATACCTGAAGGGATGGCACAAAGACAGAGCTAGGGTCTTTCCAGTGCTACCCCATGACAAGACCAGAGGCAATGGGCACAAACTGAAACACAAGAAATTCTATATGACCATTGGGAAACACTTTTTTACTAGAAGGGTAACTGAACAGTGACACAGGTTTCCCAGAGAGATAAGGTAGTCTCCATCGTTGGAGATCTTCAAAAGCCATCGGAACGTGGTCCTGGGCAACCAACTCTAGGTCCATCTGCTACAACCTCCTGCTCAGCTCAGCAGGTTGGACCAGATGAGCTCCAAAAGTGTCTTCTAACCTTAGCTCTTCTGTGAGTACGCACACATGTGAGTTGAAGAACTGGGGTTCTCTGGATGCTAAGACAAAGAAGATAGGTAGCAATATACTGGATTCTGCTGAAATTACATGATTTTGGTGCAGGTCAGGGGCTCCCTAGAGGGGTGGGCAGGTGTCCATTGATATTTTTTTGTAAGTTGCACTTCTGTGTATTACAGATCTCCAGGGCAATTGTGTTCCTGTCTAGTAGCCCTCTACATGGGTTTTGCTGGCTATCCCCAAGTTCAAGGGTGTGTACGTGGCAATATAGGCTGATCACAAAACAGATGTGTAGGAGGTGTGAATATCAGGCAACACTTTTACTGTAAGCGTGACCGAGCATTGGCACTTCCAAAAACAAGTCATATTTGAAAATTACCACATCCCTGCAAGGTGATGGTTTTTGAATGGGATTCTATTTAGCAGTGGATAAATCAGAAATAATGAAATGATAAATAAAGCAAAGAATCAGGCAAGAAAAAACGCTTTTAAAGATTCAAGTGACTAGAAGTAAAATCTAAAACCATTCACCTGATGGCTGACAGCTGCAATGTCTCTTCTACCTTCATCACTGTATCTATTTATAAGCAAAACAACAGAAGCTTTGTTAGACTGTCTTTGATGATGTAGGATATTGATCATTGTGCAGGAGACAGGGCATTCTTTTGGTGACTTTTCAATGTGCTAGTGAAAAATACCTTTACCTAAGGCTGAAAACAAAACCACTCCAACACAGAAAAAGAGTAGAAAACTGAAAAGGGAGATTTTGTTGTTCTGCTGAAATAGATTCTCCTATGCGACTGGAAATATTTGATACGGTAGCGATTTAATGGCAATTTAAAATGTACTAATGATTCGAGGCAGATCAAGTGTTAAGTTTTAGCAGCACTTAATCATTAGCTAACTTAAGGATTTACAAGGTGATTGAACAAAATAATTGGACAGTGACTTAGTTACAGATTCGAAAATGGCAAGAATCACACTAACTTACTATAAGGTTATCCTACATCTATACATATATATATAAGCAAGAACATACAAACACACAATAACTAAGGGATCACACACACACCTACACCTGACTTTTAACTATTAGGACTAAAAGTCCCTTCACAATAGGTGACTACAATGAGTCAACAGGTCATAGAATCATAGAATGTGTTGGGTTGGAAGGGACCTTTAAAGGTTATCTAGTCCAACCCCCCTGCAGTAAGCAGGGACATCTTTAAGTAGATCAGATTGCTCAGAGTCTCGTAAAGCCTGGCGTTGAATGTACCCAGGGATGAGGCCTCCACCACCTCTCTGGGCAACTTGTTCCGGTGTTTCACCACCCTCATTGAAAAGAACTTCTTCCTAATGTCCAATCTAAACCTACCCTGCTCTAGTTTAAAACCACTGCCCCTCATCCTATCGCTACATGCCCTTGCAAACAGCCCCTCCCCAGCTTTCCTGTAGACCCCCTTCAGTTACTGGAAGGCTGCTATAAGGTCTCCCTGGAGCCTTCTCTTCTCCAGGCTGAACAACCCCAACTCTCTAAGCCTGTCTCCATAGGAGAGGTGCTCCAGTCCTCTGATCATCTTCATGGCCCTTCTCTCCAACAGGTCCATGTCCTTCTTGTGCTGAGGGCTCCAGAGCTTCATGCAGTACTCTAGGTGGGGTCTCACGAGAGCAGAGGGGCAGAATCACCTCTCTCATTCTGCTTGCCACGGTTCTTCTGATGCAACCCAGGATGCAATTGACCTTCTGGGCTGCAAATGCACATTGTTGGCTCATGTCCAGCTTTTCGTCCACCAGAACCCCCAAGTCCTTTTCCTCAGGGCTGCCCTCTGTCACATCATCTCCCAGACTGTATTGATAATGAGGATTGTCCTGACCCAAGTGCAGAACCTTGCACTTGGCCTGGCTGAACTTCATGAGGTTTGCACGGGCCCACCTCTCTAGCTCGTCCAGGTCCCTCTGGATGATATCCCGTCCCTCTGGCATGTCAACCGCACCACTCAGCTTGGTGTCACTGGCAAACTTGCTGAGGGTGCACTTGATCCCACTGTCTAAATCATTGATGAAGTTATTGAACAGCACCGGTCCCAGTACGGATCCCTGAGGGACACCACTTGTCACCGCTCTCCATCTGGACATCGAGCCATTGACCACTACCCTCTGGATGCGACCATCTGGCCGGTTCCTTATTCAGCAAACAGTCCACCCATCAAATCTGTATCTCTCCAGCTTAGAGAGAAGAATGTTGTGGGAGACTGTGTCAAAGGCCTTGCAGAAGTCCAGATAGTTGATATCCGTTGCTCTTCCCTTGTCCACTGATGCAGTCACTCCATTGTAGAAAACAACTAGGTTGGTCAGGCAGGACTTGCCCCTGGTAAAGCCACGCTGGCCGTCTTGAATCACCTCCCTGTCCTCCATGTGCTTTGGCATAGATTGTAGGAGGATCTGTTCCATGATCTTCCCAGGTACAGAGGTGAGGCTGACACAGCGGTAGTTCCCAGTGTCCTCCTTTCTACCCTTTTTAAAAATGGGTGCGATGTTTCCCTTTTTCCAGTCACCAGGGACATAACCTGGTGCCACGACTTTTCAGATATCATGGAGAATGGCTTGGCAACTACATCAGCCAGTTCCCTCAGGACTCTGGGATGCATCTCATCAGGTCCCACAGACTTGTGTATGTTCAGATTCCTCAGGTGGTCACAAAACTTGTCTTCACTTACAGTGGGAGGGACTTAGTCCCACAGGTCCCCGTCTTGCGGTCCTTGGGAGGTGTGAGGAGAGAGGCTGTCAGTGAAGACCAAGGCAAAAAAGTTGTTGAGAACCTCAGCCTTCTCCTCGTCTGTTGTTACCAGTTTGCCATTTTTGCTCATCGGGGAGGGTATGCTTTCTTTAACTGTCTTTTTCTGGTTGACATACCTGTAGAAACCCTTCTTGTTATTCTTAGCATCCCTTGCCAAGTTCAGCTCCAGCCATGCCTTGGCCTTCCTGACCTCATCCCTATATAACTGGACAGCATCCGTATACTCTTCCCAGGATACCTGATCCTGCTTGAACTGCCTGTGCAGTTCCTTCTTGCCTTTTAGTTTGACCAGCAGGTCCCAACTCAGCCGTGCCAGTCTCCTCCCTTGCTTGCTTGATTTCTCACACCTGGGGATCGAGAGCTCTTGTGCTCTATGGAAAGTGTCCTTGAAGGTCTGCCAGCTCTGTTCTGCCCCCTTGTCCCTGAGGACTGTTTCCCAGGGGGTCCTAGTGACTAACTCCTTGAAGAGCTGGAGGTTTGCTTTCCTAAAATTCAGGGTCCTTCTTTTACCTTTGGACAAATATTTAGATCCAGTAAAATATAAGAAAATCCACACTTGTAAGACCTAATCTGCATATAGAGAGGTGGATGAAAGAGAGGCTAGCCTATAGTTAAAATTTTGCTTTTTGAATTTAGAGCAAATACTCACAATGTATCAGCATTCCTCAGCAGATGATAACAGGGACTGAATGGGGAGCTGACTCCCCTTGGCCTTTCAGTTCCTCAACATGTTTGCCTGAGTGGTGTCCTGACTCAGAAGAGTTTGCTGGTCACAGCCTGCCACGATCCAGGAGAGCTCAAAGGGTCTCACTATAATCGGTACTTATTGGACTGGAGATAATTGACTTTCATCAGATATTTTCCACTCCAGCCCAGCTTAGACGATGGAATATTCTGATATTTTCCACCAGTTGTGCAAGTCCAGAACTTGCTAGATCTGCAAGTTTTGGTATCATCTCCCACTGGGGCATGATCCAGGTACAGATGCACTAGGTTGTCAGGGAGTGATAGTCCCAAGCGATAGAGGAAGAAGTAGCCAGGCGCATTAAGGGAGTGCCTTAATGTTCTGGTCCTTTATCTTTCACAATTCATGCCTGACATCCTCTAGGTAGGTACGTGTCCCAGGGCTGGGGAATTGCACCAAGTACTGAGTGGCCAAAAGGCGGGGCAGGGGGGGACTTCTACCCCCACAATGACTTCACTTACAAATATTGCACATGTTATGGCTGAATGACAGTGCTCCTAAAGGCTAGCAGCAACAATAATTCAGGGTAGCAGATGTGCTGCTATAAACCACTTCAGCCTTGCTTACAATACGGCTTTCATAAACTAGCTAAGATTATGAGATGTGCTTCGTGTTTCTTATTATTCTGTAAGGATATGATATAGGATGTTGAAGCCAGCCCTGCCACTGTCCATATGTGTGCTCTGAACAAATAGAAGATTTCTTCTTCCTCTACTGTCGAACTGACACACAGGAAAAGTAAAGTCACCTAGAGGAGGCAGGGTGAAAATTTCACTTTAAATAATAATGACTTTTACTTGTTCAATTGGTCTAGCCTTCTCAAATTACAATATAATTTTCAAAATTTTAACCATGGGAAAAAATACAGTAGCAATCAGTGCTATAGTGTTTTATAAAATCAGACTACAATAGAAAAGCCATCTACATGCTGCTGTCTTTTCTCTTATCCTGTTAATTGAGTCAGGCGAAAAATATATCTAAATTTCCTACAAGGAGAGTGAATGCAGTGTATTACACAAAGAATGGACAGCCCAAATAACTGTCCTTGAAATGAAGAGTTAAAATGAGACACAAAAGTACTGAGGTATTTGGTATTATAAATAGAATTTTTGCACTTTCTAGGATGAAGAGCAAGATTCCTAACAACAAACAGAACAAACTCCACCTATTAGAAAGGAGGCTGTGCCTAGTGTTCCAGGCCCACCCTCCGATAAGAGTAATTTTTCCATGTATATACGGTATTCTCATATGTCTTCTAATTATCACTTCTGCCCATTGCCTGTGCACTAATATGAAGTGACAAGGGTATGTTAATGCAGGAAAAACAAACGCTCTTGAAGCTATCTCTCTGACATTCATTTAACAGAGGGTTGGTTTTTTTGCTTTTAGAGGACAGAATTTTTGAAGGGAAGTTTGTTTTTTCTCTCTCCTTTCCTCAGATAAGCATGCAAAATACAGAAATGGAGTCCTCTTTCAGAAGTGACATACACTGTTTTTGAGCATTGTCAGTTCTGCGCTTGTACAGAAATGGCCAGGAATATTTAAAAGAGCTAATGCTATTATTAAAGCTATTGCTGAGCAGAAACAGAAGGAGTATAAATGGAGACACACAGAAGGGGATCAGGTCTTTTTGGCTAGGTTAAGAGTTGCTTTGCCATCCTAGTGCTCCTTTTACAATAGGGAATGTGTAAAATGGGCCTCTGTTTAGAATAGGGGTAAGGAGAGAGAAAGAAAACCATAGGAACAACCTTTGAACTTCACTTCAGTTCCTCAAAATTTAAATTCAAATCCAGCATTTGGAATAAGCCCACTATGGAGTATGTTACAAGGTACATAAAAATGGATGGAAGCTGTGATCTTAACCTGGAATTTGAATACTGGATTTTGCTGGACTTGCTGAATTAAATCTATCATACCTGTTTTCTCCATTTGCTATTAACAAAGGAACATTTGGTGTCAAATAATTTGGTTTTCATTCTTATTCAGGAAATATTTCAATGCCTTGAAAGTTTTTGGTCTGACTGTATTCATATTGTTCAATGCATTAAACATTTCCACAGTTAGTTCACGTATTAGAATCTGAGCTTATCTTGGCTTTTTTAGTTTGTACCAGGACACTGTCACCTCTAGTAAAGGACACTCAGCACAATTAAATAAAGTATTTATGATCTGTAGCTTGGGAGTTTTTGTAAGGGTATTGCAGGATGGGGATACTCTTATTACGAACTACTTCGATCTTTCTCTTTTCATACTTCCTCATTATTACATATAAGTAGGAATAAGAGCATATTACAGATGGCCAGACAGAAAAGCTGTAGTTGAAGGCTGTTTCACCTTGTCATAAGTTGTCATACTGTAAACATTCTGGCTGATGTATTCCGTTAGGCTGACATTCTGAGCATTATTTTATTTGTTAAATGTTAATAAGAGGAAATACAACCTTTGCTATGGTTGCAAAGACTTTTTTTTAGAAGTCTGAGAGTAGAGACATTATATGTTACAATAATGTTTTCCATATATTGGTAGTGTGGATTTTGCTAGAGGCATTGACTAAATATAACTAAATTAAGAGCTATGTTTCAAGAAAATAAATTATTCAGGAGAAACTTCATAAAATTTGAATGTTATGTTAAACAGAAGTTCTAGACTTTGTGGGCAGCAGCTGTATCAGAACTGGACACAATCCAGAAAAGGGCTTCACCTCTTTCATTTATCATTCTCCTAATTTATGTGTAGCTTTTTGAGCTCCTTTACTATAACTTTCAAAACAACCCCTTCACCTCTTTCATTTATCATTCTCCTATTTATATGTAGCTTTTTGAGCTCCTTTACTATAACTTTCAAAACAACCCCTGGGTGCTTTGAAAACAGAAAGAGATGCTGAAACTCATAGCACATACTGGAAGTATGTGATACTCAGTAACCACAACGTAACTGCAAGAGTAGTATTAAAATCAACTATATTCTCAACAGCTGTCACCAATACTGCATTTGGAGGCATTTACTCCTAACCCAGAATTGCACAGTGCTAGTTTGAAACAGCTGGCAAAATCTCTTTCTTTCCATTCCTTTTGAACTGTAGCGCTTCACTGGTAAATGTTTTGCTGAACAATTTGTGGAGCTCACAGTGTGAGTCCTTATAATTAGGATGATTTTACGACACTGCTGACAGCACCATACCTGCACTTTGTCACACTGATCCCACTCATCTCTGAAATAAATAGATTAGATGAAGCTGTTGCATTCAAGTGCATGTCAGAAAAGTTATTCATCTGTCCTGAAATGCACGACTACGTGTTCTAGTAAAAAGACTGAAAAATTTAGTTCCATGGCCCCATTAATTTTATTGCAGGTAATTATATATCATACCTCATAAAGGTGGTTTCTTCAGATGACAGTTACTACCCATAATGGAGTAACTCTTCACTTAGAGTTAATTTCCAGAGGTAAATTCATCCAGAAAAGCAGTTTAAGTTCTTTTTGGTTGCAATGGGAGAAAAGCAGTCACATAGTGACTAAGTGACTAAGTGGCTGTAGCCTAAATTATTTAGGGATAGAAGAGAATTAGTTGTTTTGCTTAGTTTTTCAGGGGAATTATTGGAAAGGAATGACTGAGTTCTGTGTTTCTGACTTAATGACACAACAGCAAGTAAGTGGCCTAGCAATCCACAATGGCCAATTAATTTCTTTTTTTTTTTTTTAAATCTTTTCAGTAACACACAGTGACCTCATTTAGGCAGCCATAAATTGAACCTTAAAGGTATTGTCATTGATCTTACTGTGAAAGCTCTGAAGAACCCCGCACCTGCAGATAACTGTGATTTTATCCATACTCCTTTTCCACTCACATACAATAGTTCAGTATACAAAAAATCCTTAGGAAAAGATATGAAACTACTTTTTAGCCATGTACAACAACTAGAATTTAGGAATAACTCAATTCAGGTCATACTTATTATGCTGAATTCAAGACTGCAAAAGTAACTAGCCCTTCTTATGATCAATTCAGGCGAATTCCTTTGAAACTTTTAACAGAATGTATCCACATTTCAGTATATATGTAAATGAAAGGCTTATGAACAAACGAGGCAAATAAGTAAGACCTGAATGTTAACAATTCTGAAAAATTTCATTCATTTCTTGATCTCTCTGCCTCTGTCATCACATTTGCTACAGTACTTTTTTAACATTAGACCTTATAAAATACCATTCAAGTATATTCTAAGGTGCAGAGTATCATCACATTTTCTTTCTTACTGCTGTATGAAGAAACACTTTAAAGTCTTGTAAAATATTGGGAGATTTTATTCTACTCTTAATTGAATTTAGGTAGGTGTATTTGAGATAAATGATGGTACTTTTGGAGAGCTGCAGACATGATGGCTTGAATCCAGCTTCCATTGAAGTAAATGGAAACACTTCAATTGATTTAATGGGTCTTGGGTTTGATCCAAGGTGCACTTTAACTTAATTGGACTATTCCTGGGAATAAGTGCAGTACCTACTTGAGTACCCATATGCAATGAGTATTTGTAAGATCTAGTCCTTAGAAGTGAGCATCTGAGAGACAAGAGCCACTCTCATGGTACACCTAGTTAAAAATCACAAGAAATAAGAACTGTGAAAGTTTTGCAAAAGTAAGAATATTAATATTAATTAATATTAATGTAGTGAAACAACACATCAGGAATTTAGCTTTCACATTTTTGTGAAACATAAATATGAATCTGTACTTTTTCACATGTCATTCCAAGTTAAACTGCTGAGGGACTGGAAAAAGAGATACAGAACTGTGTTTTATAAATCTGGTCTTGTAGATAACCATAGTCATTTTGTTGTATAGTTATTTAATGATACAAAATAATCACTGTATACTCTCTTTCATTCCTGTGAGATCCGTTTCCCTCTTTACCATCTGTGATAAGATCATCGGTATAGATAAAATACTGAAAATATGTCTTAATATAATCTCAAACAGAATGTGTTAGACTATATTAATCTGAAGCTATTTCTACAAAGCTGTGACACAACGCCTTTCCCAATTCCTTGTGCACTGTAAGTGTGAAATGCCTTCAGAATGATTCATTATAAACCATCTCCATTTGGTCTTTAAACAAAAGATTTTTAAAGAGCTTGACAATCTCTCTGTTAATTTCCAATATATATCCATATTTTTTTTCCTTTTGGAACAATAGTGTTCTACCCTCAAATCTTAGCTTTGTTTCACAAAAGAATTAAACAAGATTGAAAGGCATTTCATAGTTACTAAGATAATCAGTTTTCTGACCTTCTCTTTCAAGATATCACAGATCTTAACCAGTGTTCCTAAAAGCTCTGAAAGCGCCACATTTTCTGCTGTGGCACAACAAGAAAACTCAGTCGCTAACTACAGTTGTGGAGAGCTAGTACTGAACATTGATGCCATTGCATTTTCAAATAACAAATCTGCCTGAGCCACAGTGGGGTGCACGCTTCATTTCAATAAAAACCTCACTTAGCTGAAGGTACCACTAGCCGTTAGACTGGAGCAGAAACCTGCCTGCTGCCAGACAACTTAGTTCCACGATATTTGGCCTTCATGCACAGTCATGCACTGTTCAATCACTTTGCCACCAGCTCGGCCCAAGTACCTTTGTCACTTATGCTTGGTCAGCTCTGTGCCACTGCTGGTTCATCATGAGATGGGTTGCTGTCAAACCAGCCATACAGATGTACAAGTTGTAGCCAATCACGACCTCCCCAAAGCGCAGCACTGTCAAAAACCCACTGCATAACAAAACCTTATATAACCCAAAGCTCTCTAGAAAGCTACTGTTTAAAACCCTTCTCTGTGAGGAACTTTGACAATATGGCTGTACTAGGCTGGTACATGAAAATCCACTGCATGACACACAGGGTGACTGTTGGCTCCAGATATACCCAGTCAACTGTCCATGCAAGTTAAATATGAATAGAGCTCTTAAAGAATTGCAACAAAACAACAGAATTCAGGAGTACGAAGGTGGAAAAAAAAGTCCCAGAAGGAGAAAAGACATCTGTTTGAACTGTAGATATAGAAATTCATTTCAGTCCAAAATTACTCTTAGCCTCGGGTTTACAATTTGCTTATTTTTCCTGTGGTCCCCTGCCCAGCTTTTTCTTCTATATATTCCTTCTTTCCTTCAGTCCTTTGAATTCTTTTCAATTTGAAAGCATGTCCCGGTTCCTTCTCACTAATGTTACCTTATATATAAAGGTATTTTCCACACTCTGTTTGTGACTCTCCATTTATTTCTCCTTGTATATTCTGTCTCTTCAGATTTTGGAAGAGCTGTGATAAAATAAATCACTGAAGAGGCAGGTTAAGCTGTTATTATCACGTAACTCAGCTCTGCGTGGCGTTAAACCAAAGTAGCTAGGTGCAGGGGAAGTCTGCATGTGTTTCCTACACATCCAGCAATTTCTGTAGTGCCTACCATTATCTGCTATACAAACTGACTGAATAATAGTATTTGGTATGCAATGGATAAATTTCTTCCCATATACACAAATTCAGAAGGAAAACTTTTCTGAGCAAAATCAAAGCTATAATATAATGTAATAAGCATTTTCGATCCCTTTTCAAGACATCCAGTATTTCTTACAAGTCATATAGTACAGAATTAACTGTTGTCCAGCTTTCCTCTGCCAAATATGCCAGTACAATGTGCATTTCAAAGCATTTACATTTGCTGGTTTTCCAAATTTTATGCATTGGATTTAACAGTATTAACAATGTAGTAAATGCACCACTTTATTTCTCTTTAAGTCTTTTTCCAGCTGTACTCTAAAATCTAGTGATTAACAGACTTTAAGGATAATCACAATAGTCTGGTAAAATTGGAATTAGATGACAAAGACTACATCAATAAGACATAGTACAGATGCAAATTAAGAGCTGCAAATTGCAGTGACCCATGACCAGAACTGGCTTAATTTGAGTTGCATTATAGCTGAACTGTACTATGCTAATGTCATGCAGGCATTGGCACATGAAAAAGCAGGTAAACCAACATGACAAGTATTAAATGTAGGACAAAATCACTGGTCTGCTTAATAAATGGCTTTTAATGCACTACACTTATATGCATAACAGGCTGAGTGGTAATACTCTTTTTTTAATATTCCTTTCTGTGACTAGAGAATACAATGTTCCATTAGATGGCTGTATAACAACAACCAGCCATTTAAGCTTTCTACTCATAATTTGCATGTTGACCTTGCACGTATTAAGAAGGCTGATATTCAAAAAACCCTTGAACAAGGTAATTATGTGCCTTCCCAAACCTTGTTTCTGCTCCCATTTTTCTTGATATAGAAATAAATATGCAAAAATTGTTAAAAATTTAACATTGTGAATGTATAAAACCCAAGAACTTCCTCCACCCTTTAGAAGTATCACATGAACTGTGAATACTATAGCTATGGCCATAGACTATACAGCCAAAAGTCTGAAGACCACCAGGCTTTGGCCCCTGGGTAAATCAGGCCAATAAGTCTACCCAGACAGAATACTTCAGTTATGCTATAGCACTTCAGTGCTTTGGAGACTTAAAAATGCGAGCCGAAGAGAAATAACAGGACATACCAAGTGTCACCAGTGCACAACTGTAAAGAAACCAATGGACAATGTCTGTGCCCACAAGTCCAGCAGCTTATCTTCACTCAGCACTGCAAAAGGAATGAAATTCCTCAAGATCCCTGTCACTCTACATGGAGAGAAACTCTTTACAGAACTTCAATATATTCACCAGCTTTACCCGAACAAGACACACCAGCCAGGTATAGCTGCTGCTTCTAGTTCTGTAGCAGATACATCATACATTTGCTGTACAAAAAAGTGTGAGGAAACAACTTATAGAACTTGTCTGAGCATCACAGTTTAGAAACAACACCACCACATGTGGGTTTTGCAGCTCTGGCTCTTTTAGAGACTGACAGCTACATTGCAGGCCTGTGCAGCACTTAAGAAGGGAGTGATCTGGAAGATATGCAGGTTCATCACAAAGACCACAAGAGCTCACAGTGATTACTTTATTTCACCATTTCCCCAGGAGCCACAATTTCTCTGGGAAGACAGAGTAAACTAGCTCTTAGAATGATAAATTGAGTGACTCCAAGGAATTGCAAGGTCAGTTCAAGTATCTTTTCTTCTAATTAAGCTCATCTAACTTCTCCGTTGAATTTGACTAACTTCCAGCATTTTGAGTCATCATATGAAAGAGGACAGAAATAGCCCTCAAAAGTCTTTTCCGTACCCAAGCACATTTGGTTGTAAAAAACATTTGTACCAGCTTGTAATAAAATTCTGTAATCTCATATGGTATCTCCACATGTCATCAGCGACTAGTAATCGCTGTTTCTTAAGCTCTGATCTTGTAAATAGTTATGACTCTTAAGATAGTGCTGTAACTTTAGAAACATCAGGCTTATTTAATTAAATGACACTACATTAGGAAAAAATTCTTCACAGAAAGAGTGGTCAGACACTGGAATAGGCTGCCCAGGGAGGTGGTGGAGTCACCATCCCTGACTGTGTTTAAGAGTCGTTTAGATGTGGTGTTAGGGGATATGGTGTAGGGGAGAACTTTGTAGAGTGGAGTTGATGGTTGGACTCAATGATCCCAAGGGTCTTTTCCAATGTAAATGATTCTATGATTCTATGATTCTATACCCATATGACTGAATTCAGAATTGGCATGTCAGTAACAGAAATCCAATATGGTAAAACAGCATTAAAAAAAATTGATGATCCCTAAATCCATCTTAGATCAATACTACTTTAACAAATAAGATTTTCCCTTCATATTCCCTCGAGTTTAGATGGATAATTTTAATTAGAAAACCAACTTATTTTCTGAAGTATTATGTTGACAATGGTATTTCCTCATAGACTTTTTTGTGATGGAAATTAATACTCGAGAAAAATTAGAGAAAACTGAGAAGTAGGTGAAAAATTAATGGAAATAGCTTGCATAGGCATACAGATGCTTTCTTAAAATGTCTAGTAAAACTGTAAAATATGGATTTATGAGAAGAATGTTTCCAATTCCAACAGTTGGACTGCCTGATTAAAGTCTGACTTTTACCTTGTTCCTGAAATGAAAAAAAAGTACAATCATTTGTTTTTAAGAACTAGAAAAAAGTAAATAAAATATTTCAGACACTACCTTCAATATGACTAATCACTCAAACTATAAGAGAAAAAATGTCATTATCAGATTAAACTGGAGGGTCTACTACTAAGCAAATACTACTTTTCTAAGAAGAATTAGTTAAAAAAAACAATCCAAAGATAATGAAGTCCACTAAACTTGAGGGTGTATTTTGATGGAAAGCAGCTCAAACACAGGCCCCAAAACTTAGATCAATGATATTGAATATTCAGGACCTGTTTTTTATAGGGCACATTTGGGTAAAATTGACAGAAACTGTCATATACACAACTTTGTTCTTTTCTTCTTAATAGTATGACATTTCAAGAAAGAAGCAATATCAGCATCACAAAATATGCACAGTATTTAGTCTGAGCTAATACAGTCTGAAGTTAATACTGAACTCCACATGTTTTTTTCTTTTGTAATTTCTTTAAAAAAAATTAGTTACTATGGTATTCACAACACAAAAGCTTTGTAGAAGCTGCTCCCCATTAAAAGTTTCTGCACTGGTTCAGAGATTTGGTAGTATGATATGGTGTTCTGCTTTCACTTCAGCTTTGCCTTATTATTTGGATCTGCCCAGCTCTATTTGATAATCGTAATAGCCTTATTATGGTTCTTCTGTAGTTAAAGACATAAAGCATTCACACTAAGTCTCTTATGTATTTTGAGAAAGAGCATTTAACTTGGCAATTTACACACCCATTTTCCCTTACCTAAGTGAGACTGTCCATCATTCTTACAGTTTATGAGATACAGAAAAATCTGGCTTAAGTTTGTATAAATAAAGTGGTCATTGCTTCAAAATAGTAGTCAAACACGTTTGTTTGGGGTTTTTTTAATCTTTTTTACCATAAAAGGATTATTTATCATTTGAGGTAAGAACACTTAAACCACTGAAACACAAGGAGGCCAACCAAGCCAAAGTTTAGGCAATTCTTTTACCTTAAGTGGAGTTCTAACCTTGACAACACATTTTATTCCTCGGAGAGAAACCTATCTAAAACTCTGCCTGAAGTGCTTTAAACACTTACAAGTGAATTATGCCAAACTTATTAGAGAAGCTTGTATTACACTGATATTCAGCTGCTGTCATTTGCAACAGTGAAGTTTATCAAATCTTATAAAGGCTGCAGAGATTCAACATTCATTATAAAAAAAAAAAACAAAAACAAACAAGCCAGACAAAATAACCCCGAACCCACTGCATCTTTGTTCCCTAAAATAGGTAGTAGTTGAATTTATTACCACAACCCTTTTACATTTACTACATTCCAGCATTTACTTTTACTAATATCTTTTTTTTTTTTTTTCTGGCAGGAAGCCATGATGTTATTGCTTTATATTCCTAGTCAATGTTAACCCAACTGTAAAATAAATTATGTGAGCTATTTTAGAAACACTGAAGTGACAAAATGCTTCAGTAGAAAATATAGTAAAATGTCCCCTTTTTAATCATCCAAATCAGACTTGCCAGAAAGTATAGCTAGAGCAAAGTTATTGCTGCATATGAGAGCCATTCTTAGGAATAGAAAAGGCAATACTTGGATTCTGAAGTGCCAAATAAGCTATAAAAGTTTATGACTCCTTATTTAAACTTCTTATTCTCTGACAAGCAAATGTACCTTCTCTCAGGAAGAAAAGAAGATCCTCAAAGAGCCACAAGTTTCAGTAAGAAAAAGTCAATTATAGTTCACCGAAGTATTTCCGAAGTCAAAGTGGTAATCTCCTTTTGCTACTCTCCTTCCCACCTCCCTGTTTCCAGGAAAGAAACATACTGTCTCTTAAACGGACCATGGAGCTTCCCTGTAACAGCATTCAACTCCCAAACCTCCATTTTGCAGTAAGATATTATCAGGTAGCATACAGCTTCACACACTGGAAAAAAATGCTCTCTTTCCGGAGCTTCCAATCCACCTACAACATGCAGCAAACCCTGTGAAAAGACAATAAGATAGAAAAAGGCTTTATTGCTGTGACTGTGGCAAATCCAAAACTATTACTTTCCAGCCATCTGAACCACATACTTAAGTAAGGTGGAATAGACACCAACCAACCAAAGGAGTCACTATTCACAGCATTGTCATTAACATAGCACATGTATTTATTTTAAAGTCATATACAAACAGAGTTTATTTACTCTGTAAACATAAAGCCAGTAAAGCTGATGACAATTTCAAGAGTAAACTACCAAATTCATGGTAGCCATATATATCACCTTATTCATGTTCTGTAAACCACTAACACAGAATAAGAAAGATTCTCTTCTCAACTGATGGAAATTTTTATAGTTGCAAAAAAAGAAAGTTTATATAGTTCATTCTACTCTTAAGAATAACTGAACATTACACAGCTTAAAAAATGTCCAAAATCACGTATCCTCAACTTTACTACCTGTTTAAGTGTTCATTTTGTCCTGAAAAGAGTCTGAGTGAACACATAATGTAACAAGGATTTTAGCAGTTCTCTTTACAATTGGCTACTACATTTCATAAGCTAGTGTTTTTGCCCCCTGTTGATCCAATAGCTATGAAGGTAAGTGAGAAAAGAACACTGGAAACTGAAAGACCAGGTTGCTCATTTAACACAGAGGTCGCTGAGTCAGCATCTAGTAGTGTGTATTAAATATCTTACAAGGCTCTTTCAGTGATCCAGGCAAGTAGGCATCTTCTCCCCCTTTTCTAACTGTGGGGAAAAAAAAAAAAAAAAAAAAAAAAAAAAAAAAAAGAGGAAGTCAAGCAGACTCTCATTTTGTGGTTGGCAAGGGAATAACAAAAAGCTTTTAACACTCCTTTCCCTAGGGAAGCTAGGGGGAGCAAGTTCTTTCATTTCTACCAGTTGACAGCAAGAAACATATCACAGGTGGCTGCTCTCTTGTACATATGCTGTTAGCTCTGCTTGTTTGTATATTCACTAGAACGAATGACACGCCTGACTCTCCTCATGTGCATACCCAGGGAGTTAGTGCCATCAGCCTGAAGAAATCATACCCCGGGCTAGAAAAGAAATGTACAAAATCCACTGCATTGAGATGAGATCTTATGGGGCTCTGCTTCAATTTGTGGTACACTCACGTGGGTGCTGAGCAGTTTATATTTATAAATCTAAATTTATTTCACTAGGCTACCAAGCTACCAGAACTGATGAATTAGAAACAATTTTTACTTGTTTAGATAATTCAGAGTGTAACATAAAGGACAGCGCTGTAGGACGAAAATTTACATACTCAGGAAAGCGGAGAAGGACATACCACTATTTTAATTCCAAGTGCCTCGAGGCAATTTAGAAAACACACCGCAATGTTATTTTGAAGAGGCATAAAGATTCCACAGGGGACCACTTTATAGTATAAAACACTTTTCACCTTAACACAAGACACTATACAGAAACAGCAGATTAGCAGGCTCAAGTAACTAGAAACAAAACTAAATCAGAAACTCCAATCATTTTTTTAGAAGTTTTGGAAAAGGAAAAAGAAAAGATGGTGTTGTTCATACGTGCTTGGTATCTTTGAATAAAGAGTGAGGCACAGCTGTTCCCTTGCTTTATTTGGTCTTTGCTTTGCAGTGAAGAGTAGAATTTTAATATTGCAGTAGTCACCTGCTGGAGTGGAGGGGAAGAAATTTTCTTCTACGTAGAGTGACCTAATTCCTAGGGTATGATGTTTGATAAAACACACTGAAAGAACAATTTAGCTACCTTGGAGAGGCACGTGTCAACACAAGGAAACACAACAGACCACAAGGGAAACTCTGAGGTGAAAATTCTGGTAAGGTACTTCTGGTTTTCCACATGCAAGATGAAATCCCAAGCTTAAATGAGGAACTTACCTGGCCTGTCATACTGCAGACCTACTCGTGGGTTTCCAGTTCTGCCAGAGCACTTGGGTGAGCTGGGCTACCCTTTCAGACATAAGCAGTACAGACTGCCTCATACACTTCTGTCCCATACTGGGAACCTCTTGAGGACCAAGCCTGCACTATAGTTTATTAACAGTCCAGTTCTTTCAAAATAAGAAATGTTTGCCAGCCTAGCTTCAGATGCAATTAAATAACCAGTATTATCCCATAAGTCAACTTGGCAGTACCAAAACAAATTTTGCATTCTAGATTAGATTATTTGTCCCTACCAGGCAGAACACAAATCTAATGTCAGCATTTACCAGCAGCCCCTACTTAACATGTAGCAATGCTACCACACTTCAAACTTAGTTCTGCTGCCCTTTCCAAACCACAGCTTATTTTAGCTTATTTACATGTATTGACTTACTCTACTACCACAAGACCCTTCTATCATTAGCTCTATCATTATAGAGGGTAGAGTTTGTCCTGTCCAGGGGCTGTGTACAACCCATTTAAAATAGAGCCAATATATGCTGTTCATCTGAACCCTAACTCCACCCTAAGGTTTTCCATTCATTGCAAACAGATGACTTAGATATAGCTACAAGGCTTGTGTTGATGCTATGCCTAAATTAGCAGCTCTTTCTGAACACACCTATCCTGTAACTTCCAGAAGATCCTAAACCAAACCCATCACTCCAGCATCAGGCCAAGCAACTGTATGGCACTGGCCGGATATTTATCTGTCAAAAACATAAACATAAGGAGACAATGTTGGTAGCATGACCTGTAAAAACATGCCTTACTTAGGTTCACTTAGAACTTAACTTAGAATCGGACTTAATCTGTCTCACTGACTCCTTAATGGAGTATAGGCAGATCATTTACCTCGGTGCCTCCTTTACTAAATTTGGTATCAGCAGAGCTAGGCTGTTGTAGATGAACTGAGATCCATTTTGTTAAATATGCAACTCATTTGCTGTGAGCACAGTGGAATAAAAAGAAGTTTTAAAGAAAATACTGAAAAATAATTCCTCTTAGTATAGGGTGCTTGGGTCTGTTCTGTAAAACAGATAAAGAAGGAAGCTATGTTCTATCTAGATTTAATTGGGTGACACAGTCCCTGGAAGAAAGGAGCATGAACGCAGCTAGAGCATGCGTAACTCCCTCTTTTTGATTATGTTTGTGTGGATCTCTCCTTGGAATGTGAGCTACCTTTCTGACGACTCAAACTTTCCAAGTGCATAGTACCAGAAGCCTACCTATTGTACATGAGGATTTGGATTTTGACCTCATTAAATGTCACACCCTTTTGCTTTTTGCCTGTGTAAGGTTTTGGTTCCTTAATACACTAAGAACTTAAAGATTAGCTGTGTTGTGTGTAATACAGCTGACATGCCTGTAAGAGTGTATGACCAAATACTCAGCAGGCTGTGGAAGGTTACAGAAATATTTCCCTGGACCAAACTTGTACAAGTGTATTTGTGCAACAAAATGCATTTGTCAAATTTTTTGGATTTCTGAGGTTTGAATTTCAGAAGGCTAAAATGGGACAGCTCTATCACAATAGGTTTAGATTTTGCAAGCCATTTATAAGAGTTCTTCACATCATTGAAGAACAGCATTTGTAGCAGTGTTATTGCTGGCATAGCTATAGGGAGACTCCTCTGGCACATGAATTACAGGCAGGAATTATTCCCTGCATCAGATCAAATCTGTATGTGTGCAGTGGAAAAATTCTGTCCAACTTATACCTAGGCAACTCTTCTGACCTACTAATTCCAGACATTGGTTATCCAATGAGTCTACTCAAATGTCTGGCCAGCAGTTGGCAAACACAATACAGTTTGCTATACTTCACTGAGATACAGCCAGAGAATACTAGAAAGATGTTCTTACATCCTGACAGATATCAGCTTTTCTGCACCCTATCCTCAATCTATTCTCAATGCATTAGTTTGTATGCCCTCACGTGGTGGGGTGCACAAGTTAATGAGAAACATTCTTTTTCTTGCTACGGTAAATAGCATTAAGAAAACATGTCTCAGGGTGTAGTGGTATTTCTACATATCCAAATATCTGACCACTTTTTCATATCACCTGAGTAGACCATAGAGGGATGCATCCTACTGTCATGAGAGAGTTCTGTAAATTTCAGTAGCAGCTACAAGATGCAGGAAAAAAAAAATAAAAATTGTTTGGATATGTTAATTGCATCCACATCCCTGCCCCCATCCCCCAAATCACCTGACTTCTGAGCAGTTTGGTTCCTGGCAGCCATGGATACTTTGGTGGTACCTGCTGCGTCTGACGGTTTCTTCCTGACTTCTTCAGTCAATCAATGTCAAATCTAAAAGCACAATGACGTACTGTCTTTGGGCATCCGATCAGTCTGAAATGGTACGTTTGTGAAACAAGCGAAGGTCTTCAACATGAGGCCTGGGAATACAGAAACACATACAGGGTGTCATCAATCAATGAATTTTCCTGCAGGTACAACATCATTTGTCAGAACATCCATTTTCCTGAAAGCAGCTCCAGGGTTTAAAAGTGGAACTAAATGCATTCTGGAAACAAGATTACTTATGACAATTTGTCTCTCTTTTCAATAATATGACGTTCATATTTCAGATCTGCACCACTATTTTAATGGCATAAATTGATTGAATTCTGTCTAGAAAGTGAGGGAAGGAGTATGCAGCTAAGCTCTCTAGAGGCCCATTCCGATGTCCAGAGTCCCACAGCACATAACAATGAAGAGAACAGCTTGTGTCATTGGTGCTTTTAAGAAGTCTTTTCCATTGTACAAATAATTTGCCAAAGACCTGCTTCTTCTAGGAGATTCTCAGCTATGAACATACTATGACAAAAATCCCAAGGATTTAAGAGATTAGCAGGCCAGCCCTTGTTAATATCCAAGTCTGCTTTGACCTACTTCAGGAGAAAACACATGGGAATTCAAGGAAAGGCAATAGACAGTAGTTTGCATTGTCTGGCAGCATCTACCTCAGACTCGTTTGAGTGAATACATGTGTAGAAAGAAGGCATAAACTCCTTTATGAGCCCCAGGTTTCCTTGCAAGGTGTCACTAAGACCCGTGCAACTAAAATTAAAATGAAGAATTCATATTTCTTTACACAAAGGACTATTATTTTTCCACAGGAGTCTTTCCTAGTTCCTCCTTTTCATCCTCTGCCTCAGAAGTGAATCTCAGCTTTTCCTGCTTGGATGTCTGCAGTGTTACTCTGAAGTACCAGAGGACAGCAATTAGATCATGTCTACACGGAAACTTTTTATCAGACTGAAACTGGGGCAAAAACAATAGCTGTACTCTGCAGTAGTCCTCCTATTTCAAAGCTGAATTTGCAAATTTTTTATTTTTTTATTCCTCTCATGCTGCAAAATCAACAAGCAAAAAATTGTGTGGGTTACAAGGTTAACCTGTGCATTGAACAGGCAATTTTTCAGTCAGTGCAACAGGTCAGCTGAGGAGAAGAAAAACATATATTTATTTAATGTGTGCATTTCTGAATTACAAAATCAGAGGTAATAAGGAGAATAAATTTTTTTTTTTTTCTTGGGGGACTCTAAATTTTCTTGCTTGGCCTGGTACCTGGATACAAAGGACAGAATTGTTTTCAGATCTTTTTGCTTTGCTTTAACCGAAAGATGAAGGTTGTTTTACTGCAGAATTTTGTTGGTTTAGTTTTGGCTCCTCACAAATCTGATCTATAGAGATCTTTTTCCATGGCTTGGTGTGCTGACAGGGACGAGTTCAGTACAGGCTGTCATTGAGATGCTCCCTCAAAGCCCTGTCTTAACCAGACCCACCCTGCTTTATTTATCCCCAGATGTTTTCTGTACCATTTTTGTTCTCATGCATAATTAAATACATTTATTTCCTATGTTAAAATCCATAGATCAATCTGCAAAAAACTGTAGGAAAACAATTCCAAGATCAAGGAGCAAGCCCCAAGCTCAGGTCAGGTTCCTCTCAGTCACAACAATAGCAATTATGCCCACTTTAAAATACTTTATTCAGAGCTGATTAGGACCAAATTTTGATGCCAATGGAATTATTGTCTTCTTGTGCAGTTGAAATGAGAACAAAATTTGCATTTAAGTCCAGTGGAAAAATTGTCTTCAGTGAGTTTTGGCCTGGTTCAATAGGCTTTGGTGTTTGAGGCCTGGTGTGAGGGAGAACCTTTTCTGTTGTTTGTGCCTTGTGAAAGGTCAAAGGTGTAACGAGTTCTGCCAACATGAAAAATAAAGTCTAATATGCAGAAATGATTGAAATGTTAAACTGCTATAAATTGTAGACATTATGAAGTGCTAAATTCAGCACTGCTTAGGGTAGTTTATTATCTGTCACTTTCATAATCATGTGAGAAATGTTGGTTCTCCATTCAATACTGTCATAGCACTTGCTTTGCAAGGCTGTTCTTCCCTCCATATGAAACCAGTGCAAGGAAAAGCAATGACTTATCACATCATGCCATTTGACTTTTTCTCCGCTGTCTTTGCAATACAGTTTCTCACGTAACAGCAACAAAACGATAGTTTTTCAGACATGTGAAAGAAGATAAGGACTATGTTTTAACCAGGTGAGATGTTTATGAATTTAACTCATTCAGGAATGACTGACTACATGTTAGTAATTGTGGCTGTGATTCTACTTTAATGATTTCTGTGAGGCAAAGGATCTTCATAGCCCCAAGACTTATCACAGTTGGTTCTGAAACTTATCCTCCCTGCAAGGACAAGGCCCATACAGAATGTTATTTCCTTGCAGTACCAGTCATGAGGAGCCCTAGCTTTCTTCCACTAGCTCTGGAGGGACGCTTCCTTTTGAGTAGCTATCTAGTTTTTCAAGAGACTGGATCATTGCTACTTATGACAGTACCACCACAACCAGAACATCGTCTTTCTACCTCCTGTCTGCCTGTGAATGTTGCTGGGAAATCCTTCCCACACAGCCATGCTGTCTATAAAAAGAGAACTTCCTTTCCAGCACCCAAGATAAATCCTTCCCTTTACAGCATATCAGAGAGGGAAGGTAAAAGCAGTCCATCTAGAGATGGAAGGGAGTACAGGCTGGAGACACAAAGCTTGCACCCCTCTTTCCACCACACACAGTGTGCTGGGGGCTAATGGTTGACACATACCTGTCCATACCAATGCAAAGCTTTCCAACCGACTCCTGGAAGATGGAGACCATAAAAGAAGCAAATAACTTTCATTAACAGTCCAGAAACACCTTCCCATCTTGTTACTAAGGTTTCAGGGACCATATTGTAACCAAAACCAAAGAGAAATGTTTGGTGCCTGAAAAACCTGTGTTTTTTTCTCAAGCTCCTTTCTGCCATATCTAGTTCAGAAAAACCCAGATAAATAGGAACCTACCTCTAATGTCCCCGTATAGCTTTCATCCACCTCACTCGTAGACCCAAAATAGGTGAGCTTCTTTCTGGCCTAATTTACCATATGTCACTGCTTACTCATGTTCTGAATTTGCAGGTTAGAATCATAGAATGGTTACAGTTGGAAGGGACCTTAAAGATAATCTAGTTCCAATGCCCTTGCCATTGGGCAGGGACCCCTTCCACTATGAGGTTGCTCAAAGCCCCATCCGACCTGGACTTGAACACTTCAAGGCATGGCATGGTTCTGGTTTTGTGTGTTCTCCTCTCTTGTAAAAATCCTGAATGTTGCCAGGGCAGGATAATGGGAGAAGCACAAGTCTCAATTATCCACTGTATTATATAATACTCTTTAACACAGAAAAGCAGAAACTAGTCAGCTATTACAGCTGTCATGTGGGCATGGATCTTTATTGTAGCAAACCTCACCTACTGTGATACTACCCGGTTAGAGTGCAGAATATTCTTTTTAAAAAGAGGTCTTGCTGGGCACAAGTGCTGGTACTTTCAGGCTTATCAAATTCCAACACAAACTTACCAGGACATGATAGGACCCTGGATGACATACTGTCCTTAGTTTCAGAAGAATACAAATGGAAAAACATCACTGGGAGTTAGCTAGAACAATGCTCTTGCTCAGACTCCCATGATACCAATCATCGTAACAGGTAGGCACTGGTGCTAAAGAGACTTGAAGAGATAAATATCTTGTTTATCTGACATATGTAACTTGTCACTGATAGGACAACAAATACACGGCAATTTATTGTGGTAGTTGTTTTTTTTCATCTTAACTTCTCTGCCAATCAGAGTTTACACTGTGAGTATTGATTGTATTTTAAAATTTAGCTGGATTGTTCTGGTTCAGTTTTTGCAGAAAGACAGCTCCTAGGAAACTTGGTGATAGAAAAATACAGCAACATCTGAAGGAATTCTGCCTAGATAAGAAACTAAGTGTACTGAAAATGAAAGTAAAGGCTTTGTTACTTATATTAGGTACAATTATCTCACTAAAACCTATATGCCTTTAATTTATAAAAATATTTTTTTGTCAAGTTCAGAAGGCGCAGTAGAGCACATCTTCCAAACTACAATCACTATCATACAGGGCTCAACAATACATTCATGAGTAAAGTGATTCTCTCCTCTCGTACAGAATATTTATTAAATTAATGCATTGAATGAATACATAGCAGATGCTTGAGACATTTGCACAGTATCAGGAGCAATTAATTTTGGACAGACAATTTTAAAAAGAAATCCAGGATTACAAAATTAACCTCCCTCTTGTATCTCATTTACTCAGTTTTGCAGTATAGACTTCTCTCACTTTGAATTTGTACTAGCCTTTGCAAATTTCTTCCAAAATTTAGCAGTGGGTTTATCTGTCATTCTACTAATAATGATTGCCATAAAAAGTCACTTCATTAATTAAGTGTGTTGTGTCATTTTTAGCTACTACTAGTTAAGAACACGGAGAGGTGACAGTCTGATTTTAATAAACAACATTGTCGATTCTTCAAGTGACAGGCATAAATGGGTATGGTGGACAAATATAACCCAGAAGTCAGGAGGAATATTTCTGTACACAAAACCAGAAATCCCAATTTATAATTATGTGGTTTTATTTTACCCATTACTGACATCTTGAAGCTCATTAATTTCAATGTGGCCTCCCTTTTTAAGGGCACTGCAATAGAAATGGTATTTGATTTGAGATTTGTTTTTCTCTGTCAGGGCATAGGACTCAAAAACTGCAGGTATTCATCTGAATCTCTGAACAAAGATTGTTGCTGGATTTTATCATAATCTGATATTGACACTGACAGGAGGTAAAAATCAGCTAAGTAATAGAGAAATTAAGCTTATAGTAATTTATAGCTTACCTCCTGAGGAAGTATGCACATAGCCTCCAAACAGATCCATATCTATCTGTGACGATATACTCTGTCCTGAAAAAAGAAAGGCCCCAGAAAAGGGCCTTTAGCACTATGAAAAGAGTTCAGGACCGTTAAGAGACTGACAAATAGAAAAGCAAGTGGAAAGGCAGCAAAACAACAGAGAAAAAGAGTTTAGAATAGGGATGGATATGTTGATATAGACATATGAGAGTAAATAATGATGTGGCTTTGGGAATGAGGAGAGAGAAGTGAGCAGGTACAAAAGGAGTAAAATGGTTATAGAAGGAAACAAAAAGTGGTGATGAAAAGCATGAAAAGGAAAATGGAAAAAGAGAGGAAAGCACATTCAATATATGGGCTGTAAAGAAGCACATCCTAGAGATGTACCACTTATCCCACAGCAAGTACTTAGCCATTTTGTAGAATGATTTTACTTATCTCTCAAAAGAGCACGAGGTATAAGTATGCAAAGAAAAGAAGACTTGAAATACAATTTAATATAAAACTTCAGAAATTCATTACTGAATCACATAAGATACACCTGAAAAATCAAAGCATGCACACCTCCTTGGAAACCTGAATCAGAAAAAAAAAACTTTTTACTTGCTAATATATTCATGTTTTTATACCTATATAAGGATTACATGAGATTAAATCCCAAATACTCCATAGAATATTTAGGTCCTGCAGAGTTTCCTCTGTTTGGAGGTGGTCTGTGCTTCACAGGCTTTGGAATTGCCAATCCTAGGCCTGGTGTGCAGAAATACTGACATTTCTATGTCTTCCAATTTTCAAAGGAGAAACAGATGACCCAGTTACCAATTTTTAAGAAATGTAAAACTAGCAACATTTATTAGCATCATCTAATAGACTAAGTTTAAAAGACCACAGTCTGCTGTCCAAGGTTTTTTCCCTCGAATGAAGCAGAATGCCATATTCATAAGGCAACCCTTGGGGGCTTCCAGCAAACGGGTAGAAACTGGCCAGAAGTTTTCCTGTAGGGCCTTGGCTGAATCACTTATGTTTTCATTCATTCCCATTCATTGGCCCATTTGCTACAGCTCCTATTTGCTGATGATTTTCTTCTCCGGTACCTGTTTATGTTTCCTTAACATTTATGTATTGTCAAAGGAAATGAAGCAGTCATTCCTTCCAAGTGCACTGCCTTGCCATGAGACTATAAAAAGTGCATAAAAAAGCCAAAGACTATGCAGTGCTTTCATAAGAAAAGCAAAATGGATTCTATTAACCTCAAAAATGAGCAGTTGCCTAAAGAAGGTCATAAGCTAATTACTTACCTTATTGTGCATTGCAGAAATCACAAGAACCACAGAAGACAGAATACTAGACAACCGCTTTAATATTCCGTGATAAGATCACAAGAGGGTATTAAAGGACTTTCAACTGTTGTTCATAATTGCAGGAATTTTACGCAGTCTTTTAAGGGAATGAAAAAAAGCGTTCTTGATGATAAACATATAAATGATTTTAAGTAACTAATGCACTACTAAATGCCAAAAAATTAAATTTAGATTGTCCAAGTCAATTTTCAGGAGTGAGCTGTGCTCCAAAATCAGACACCCTGAAACACATTATTGCTTTAAATGTGGGTGTCCCCCCTTAATATGTAAGCAATAGACTCTTTCATCGTCTTTGAAAATTATGTTCTATTTAAAATTAAACATAAGATGTGACTAAAAATGTTTAAATGCATTCTCAGAAAATAGATTTGTAAAGGCAGAGAAGATGGGTTTCTGCATTGATAAAGTGTGAAGGAAAAGAGTACAGACAAATGGTTATTCCTAAACTAATACTATAGCTTCTGGAAATTATGAATTTAAGTAATGATCAAGAGGAATTTTAGTATGTTTGGTAACAAACTTATAGTGAAGTGCAGAAGGCCTTTGTTTCCGTTCCACAGTAATGTTAGGTGTTATCTCATAAAGCTACAGCTAAAAGAAATGTAACATTTTTTATCGCCAAGATTCAGTTCACTTCTTGAAAAAAATAATTGGGTTTTCTATCATTTCTGTTTTTCTGATCCACTTGCAAAAAGACAGTAAGAAAACTGTCCAATTCTACAACAGGAGTGGAAAACCTTGTTATGAGCAGCTAAAATAGCAGAGACACTGTCACATACAATCATTATGCATGGGAGTAAGTTATCACAATTTGATTGATTAACCACTGAATTGTTTCCTTAGAATCAAGAGTACAATAATTTGTTATCAGTAAAACATGCCCGTATTCTTTTTCTGAAGAGTAGGAAGCCTAAAAACCATTCAGCCTAGACCAGAACATGGCCGTTGCTGCAGTGGCGAGACCTCCATCTGTGCAGTAGTGCTGCAAACCCTGGTAACAGAAAGCTAACATATACCTCATGGATCAGCTCATCTGGTCCAGCCTGCTTGGTCTGAGTCCTCCTTCTTTATGCCTTTCTGCACAAACTGCCACATCTGTCGGCTGTCTTCATGAGGTGTGCTCTAGGCCTGGCTCCTATATAGGCTTCTCCAGCGTACTGACTGCTTGACCCTCCCTAATCGGGGGCTCTTGCAACAAAGGTTCCAGGCACCCTGTCTCAAGGACAGCTGACTACACTCATTGGAAGCTGCTAGACATTCCTCAGGCCCACATGTAATTGCTTGATTTAACTTTGGGGGACAAAAAGTATGGTCCCAGTGAAGCAAAGAGTGAGACTCCCACTGACTTCAAAGAGATAAAAAATTTAAATCTTAATAACATGTATTAATCCTTCATACAGTCAAGGGAAACCAAGTATTGTGTCTCATCTGCGGAAACTGATGTTCCTCAGGCATTTTGATTGGAAGCAAAGAATAAGGTTATAAAAACTTGAGGAATGGGAAGATAACCCATGATAGCTCTGCTAAGAATTTTCAGCACATTTGCCAGTATTTTTAGCAAGGAGTGAAAAAGCAAGAAAATGCTCTGGACTAAGACACAGCTATATATTTTAAATGGTCATTTTTAGCACAAGTATTTGAGAAATCAAAAACATTTGAGTCACTGATGGAGACTGTGATAGTGAGCAGTTATATGGGAGCTGCACAAAAGTGATCTGGATCCAGCATGAGTCATTTCTTCATTCCCCAGTAGAAGAGCAAACCCAGACCCAGACTGAAGCATACTAGTCATGTTTTGATAGGGTTACTGGCAACTGCGATAAAATATATCTAACTGTAGATCCTTAGACCCATGGACCAGACATAAATAAAATAACTCTTGCTTGCAAAGGGGAAAATATAATGGTGGGGAAAACATCTGAATGAGAATATGTGGTTGAAAAACCAACGTCTTATCTCCATTATGTAGAACTTTATATTTAGCCGTTCCATATTTATAACATCCAGAAATAGGCAGTCCCAGTGCAAGGGCTGAATACAGTCTCTTTATAGAAGAAAAGATGCTTTTCTGTTTCTAGGGCAGCAACACAAATTCATCACAGAACCTCCAAAATTTTTACACTAGTTGTTCAGTATTAAACTAGGCAAAATTATTGGGGGAAAATACTTGTACCAAGAGAAAGACTAATAAAGCTACTTCTTCCATGCTAATTTCAGGTAGACTAACAAATACATAAATCACATGAAGAATCACTGTGTTGCTTTTTTGCTGTACATTGTTTCAGTCATTGATACATCAGCTCCAAGCTTAAGAACTGGAAAAGAAATAAAAAATACTTTTAAAATTAAAAAGTCTGTAAGGCATAAGATGCATTAAGAATAGCTTTCACAAGACATGGAAGTATATAACTTTGTATGGTAACATTATGCAGAATTATATACTGTGCTAACAGCCCTTAAATGGTGTGAATTATCTTGTTACTACACAGAAAAAAAAAATCATTTGATTAGCTTACAGAGTATTCACTAATTTGGGCTGATTAAGCTGCTGAGTGCAAAGCAATTAGTAAAAGCATTCCATACACCACTTGTTTTCCACAGTCAACACGTAAATTGGTGTTATTAATCCTTTCAAATACAGCTGTATTTATTATAAACAAATTCTATTTTTTAATGGAAAGTGCTACATTACCATATATACTCATATATCTTGCATACTACAATCCATAAGAGGTATGTAGAGATTTATAAGATTTTTATAAAAGCAGAATTTTGTAACTTATTACACCTGTCTTTGGAGAGAAAATTTTAAGAGAGCACAAATGCTGTCTTTATTTCAGAAGTTACCAAAAGTTCAGCTTTTATCTTTGCTTCTTTTCTTGTGTTCAAGTACAAGAAATACTAGGGTAAGGTTCAGTGAAAACATCTGTTTACTTTAAGGAGTAGTTCCTTAGGAGGGCTATCCACCCCAAAATTATTAGTTAAGACAAACCATTACACTAGAGAGGAAGTGCAATGGAAGAGTTGTTTTGTCTGATGTTTAACCCAAGATTGATTTGTAAATGCTAGTAACAAAGCAATCCTTCACTATACTAATTTAACTTCTCATCAGCTTTAAAACAGGACTCACATTCTGGTTTTGAAGTTTGATATTTAATATTAATTCATATTATCCAGAGGTGTTCTATGGCATGTATTATTCAGGATTTAGCATTAATCAGTTTCATTATATACTCTGTTGCTAGAATTTCTTGAGAAATATAGTCTCAATTCACATATGTAGTAAAGGAAACTGTAGATTAGTGTTAAACCAAGGAGGTAAGAAGTTAGGCTTTAGAGTTCTGTGAAATGTGCATGAATACACTATTGGATACACATAGGTAAATAATTGAGATGAATCTAAATGCTCATTGTAAACTTGCTATTTGAATCTCAGATTACAACTTTTTTTAAGCACTCCCTCCTATGAAGGGTGGCAACTGCAAAAAACTTTGCTGACTGTATTTCATCCCAGACTTTCTTTCCCAGAGGTGAGGCAAATATATTTAATTTAATGAGATCAGATTATCAAATTATATAAATTGCTAGAGTCCCTATCAGTAACATTAAAGACAACAGGGGAATTTACAAAAGTCAAGAATCCATTCTTTCCACTAAGCTGTAAGACTATCTCAAGTGTTTTATTTCATCTTATTTTTAAATCATATCTTCAGGAATATGCAATATATATTCCCAAATCCTAAATTTGCTTGTCTTGTAAATTAAATTCCAACACCTGTCTAAAATATTTAGTTGAATAATATAAAAAGGTAGCAAATTTTGGGATTGTCAATGAAGCCTTTGTTAATATTTCTGAAGAATTTTGCATGTAAGAAATAGAAAGTTAATTTGAAGATGTAATTGTTATTCATTATTCAAGGAAAAAGTTAATTATGGACTGCCACTCCCCGTAGAGATTCTGGGTTGGCACAGGAGTTATTCAATCATGTTGTTTAATTTTCATTGTGTTTACTTTCTTCTTAGTGCTGTCTGCTTGCTGAAACACCACAGCAAAGTACTAAGAAAACATGGGTGTTTAATCTGCATTATTTTCCCATTTCTTCATTATTTAATTTTAGCTATAACAGAGTTAAAGTAAGATTGTGTCACCCAGTTTAACAGTTGATATCACCACTCAGTTGTAAACCTTACTGAATCTGTGTTCTGTCTCCAAGACAGCACCATTTGATATCCCATAGATTATTTTTTTCCCAGTCCTGAAAACTGAGAACATTGTTACAACATCTAGTGACCTAACCTTGGGAACGAAAAAGAGCTTCTTGGAAAGAGAGAACTATATATACACACGTACATCTATTTGGATGTCTGTCTTTTCTACTAACTTGCATTATGGTACACTACGGAATTGCCCATTGAAGGTGGAATAAGTGCTTATAAAAAGTATTTCTCATATGTTTTGAAATCTACTTTTTGCTGCATGAATTATATCTTTGACATTATACATTATCTTTGTTTTAAGAGGGAATTTGCTTTTTAATTCTTTAATATAAGATTGCTTAATATAAAGAGATTTTTTTAATGTTAAACATTCTTTAAAAGACAGATCTGGATTTCTGAACTTTTTTCTAGAACATTTGAGAAATTACCTCAAATATTTTATATGACAGGCAAGTAAAACACACTTGTGTCATCCATGTTGTTCATCAATCCTATTCCAATAGCAGGGAATTATTCATGTGAGTCCTTACTTACTGAAGTGGCTAAGTAGTGTCCAGTTGTGTTTTCATGAAGTTAGTGATATACTACCTAGTCACATATGTGGAAGAGAACACATTGGGAAATAAGGTGAAAGAGTCTAAGGTAATTTGCTGAAGATATGGTGAGGTTTTTAGGTGCTTCCATTGCATTCATAATCTTTTTTTATTATTATTATATTCCCTTTCAAAAAAGCAATTCCAACCATAAAAACCTAACAATTGTTTCTAAGCTTTCTCTAAGAAAAAAACTGAATCTAGAGAGCTCAGAAAGTATCTACTAATTTCTTTATACTAATCAAAGGCAAATAAAATCAAAAGAATTTAGAGGAAAAGACCAGAGAGCAAAGCAATTATACTACCATTTACATTCCAGTTACATTTGCATCTGAAATTCTGCATGCAGGCCTGATCCATTAGATCCATTAGATCCAAAGGATCCATTAGAAATGAAATGGTACAAAGGAGAGGAACTGGAGTTATTAGGTGTGGAAAAATTTCCGTGTGAAGGGAAATTAAATAGACAAAGACTTCTTATTCTGATGAAGAGCAGAAGAACAGAAGGCATGATTATGACAGAATTCGACAAATTCCTGAAGGATAGAACAAAGAATGATTAAAGTTCTTTTTCAGAAAGTATTTGGTTACCATGTGAAACTCACTGATGCTTCTGATATCAGTATACAAGTAGGCTAATCATCAGTTAGGTAAGTGAATGGTAAAAAACACAGAGGTATTAAATTGATTGAACTGGAGCCTTCAGCTCCCAGCTCAACGAGTGTGGAAACAGATATTTGTGGAAACTAGAATTTTGCTCTAGAAATACTGTGTAGACTCTCATTTAACACTTTTTCCTCTGTGACGAGTAAGAATCAAAGAGTTCATGTACTGCTGCTCCTGTGGATTGACCTCACATAGTCTTTCTTAATTTGGCTTTGGTAGTGAGCCCCCACACAGATACCTTTAATAAATCCGCTCCTCACTTTGAGGAGAAAGTTAGATTGCATTGGGAAAAATGAGATCTGACAAAGACATCTAAAGAGGATGATACCTAAAAAGATACCTGAAAAAGTACCTCTCTCAACAAATTTGGTGGCATTTCAATCATTAGGATTTGGAGGGTTCAGGACAAAATTGCAAACATGTCTTTATTTGAAGAGTGATGTGGATTCAACATGCCTGACTGGAATTAGAGAAACTGATTAACACTGTACAAAATCCAGACTGCTATGCCCTGTATTTGTAATAAAAATAAGGGATCATCTTATGATGGTACAGTTTGTTCAGCAGTGCTTAGATTATGTAATAAGTGCTCTAAACATTGGTTTTTTTCAGTTTATTTTTTTATTTATTTTTCTGTTTAATGAAACCAAGCTAAAAGAAATGAAATTACAGATTTTGACCACTCAGTGGGAGGACAGAACACAGTAACACTCTTGAGTCCTAGATAAAGAAACATTATACATATTCCTGATCACCAGTTTAGAAAATGACTTAGGAATGAAATATTGTCAGTTAATATCTAGTTGACCAAAATTCAAGAAAAAAAAAAATTAAATTTACAATATAAGTACCTAATGTCTTCATAAGCAGTCTAATCCTATTATGGGGTCCAACTGGAATCTCAAGTGCTAACAAAGGTGAGAGATCGATACCATGCTGGAGTCAGAAGATTGTTTTTCAGAAGTCTCTCATGTCAGTACCAGTCTTATAAGGAGAGGGAGTTACAAAATGACAGATACATTTGGCAGCAAAGGGAAGAGATTTTAAAACAAAGCATTAAAATACAATCAGGGGAAAGTTACAAGAAATTAGTTGCCAGTTGCATACCTAGGAATGTAGATTTGAAAAATCATCGTATTAGTTAGGCAGGAGAGCTAGCTTACAAAATCATTTAGCCAGGAGACTGAAGGATTTTATTTTACTGTCTTGTAGAAAACAGCATTTAAATTAGATTATCTTATGGAGAATCTTTCTCATTTTGTTGCTATCCAAAAGTGTAGAAAGAAGAAAATATGAAGACTCTTCTGAGCTTTCTTTCCCTCCATAGAGGAGTTTTTCAGTAACAAATGACCTCACAGATGAGACTGGTAGAGATACTGTTTTTGCACTGTTTGCTTCAACCCTCTGAGAGTCTAAGCTTATTAACAAACTGACTTCATCTTGGAAATTAATAAGGGGTTGTAAAGTAGTTAGATAATTATAGCTATTTGACCTCTCTGACTCAGAGGAAGATCAGGTAACAACTGGTTCTTCTCTAAATTATGCCCTTATGTAAGGGCAATATGCAGGAACAGTTGAGTTTTCTCTTATTTTGATGTCATTTGAAAATCAGAATGAAAAACACGGTTTCAGAGGCTTTATTTCTGTGAAAACGGTAGGTGCCATTGGATGTGAAAATAAAAGTTAAGAAGACTGGTCAGCAGAAACAAAAAAAAGAAATAAAAATAATGGACACAAAGGAAATAAACTGTAAGCAAGTTTGTCTGCCCTGTCTTTACCTGTGGAAAACCCTTGTCTGTAGTTCTGCTGGGTTCCCAGCCTCCACCCTCCCCAGCCTTCTTGAGTCTTCAAGACTCAAATTCGTCTTGACCATCAGTCCTTTGTGTGCTATTACTTGAAATCAAATAGAAATCTACAGTCCCTATCTCTAAAACCTCTGCAAATCTTGTACTACACTTTGTGACCCTATAAAACACTACTCTTACCAGCAAAAAGAGCATGTAGAACAAGATTAGAGCAGGGCAACGACAGTATTTATTGTGATGATCACTAATATTGAGTAACTGCAGAGCTTTTCATCTCCTTTAATTCCTTTCTCAATGTGTCCTTCCATTCAACATCCTATTGTTTGAACTCAGAAGTAATATCACTGAATCAGCTTCAGCATCACAGTGGGAGAATGAACAAGCTCAAATTGGAAAGAAAGGCAGTTAAGCAAATAGATAAACCTCATAGACTTGGGCAGTGTCTGTGCCCAAGTGACAAAGAAGTATTGAAACATTATTTTTTAGAACTAAAGCTCTGACCTATTTTTATAGCAACTACGAATTGGCTCTATAGATCACATATTCCACTGGTTTTTTTTTTGTTTTGTTTTTTTTTGTTTTTTTTTTAATTGCAGTTAAAAATATAGCATTAAAAAGTCATTTGAAAGTTGGAGAACCAAATGACTGAATGCTTTAACAACATGCTGATTATTGCTGTGCTGCACTTGGGAGTTGTCAATAAGAGGCTGATTTCTTTTGAAAGTTGTCCCATTTTGTACTGCTTTAAGCTTCAAGGATTTTTTAAGGTTGTGCTTGTCAGCCACTTGCCACACATGAAGCACTGTGCATTGAAAACAGATTATAGTTTGTTGGGTACCACAGGTGAGTTTTGCAGTACGGTTTTAAACAGATATATTAATCCCCCTTCTTATGCCAAAGAGGAAGAAGAATCATTTTTAGAGGCCTTGATTTTTGAGAGGTTTGGAGCACTTACACAAGGATAATGAAAAGAACCCTTATTCTAAGTCACACAAATGAGAGCAGTCATGGTGTCACTGGTGAAACAGAATAACGTCTGCAGTCTCTGCCTTTATAAAATGTTGCTGTTTAAGAAGGGAAGAGAAGGAAAAAGCATTGCTGATGACTTAAGGCTGTGGATGATACTTTAAAGCCATGTTAATAACTCTGAATTCTTCAGCAATATGATTTCCAAAGGTGCTTGGCCAAGAAAGCTGCCTTGATTGCTATGTTTTCCTCATTCTGAAAATCATCTCAAGAGTTTATGGGAAGTTTTGATGAATTATTCTAGTCTTCTGTTTGAAGTTTCTACAGTCCCCCTACAAAAGCTGTGCAAACTGCTATACCAAACTTCCGACAAAGTGAAAACATGGAATATTTCTAGGTGTAAATCATTCTTCTCCAGGGCTGGTTCTCTTCTGAAAAGGGGATATCATCCAGCTTGTTCACACTGCTGTCAGTAGAAAAAGGCTTATTCCTTACCATATCAAAGATCTTTCAGAGAAGGTGCATGCACAATTCACCATCCACTCTAAAGGTGCTGGTGTTATGCGTTATGCATAATTTGGTGGCATAACTTATTAATTTCTATGCTTTGATTCTCTGTCTGAATTCTTTTTAGTCTCTCAGGCATACATTTTCACGCTTTAAAAAAAATAAATAAATCCTGTGACAGTTTAGATTTTAGAATTTGGGATAAATTTCTTAACAATGTCATCCAGGGAAGTGAGACAGGACCTTATGGGCAAAGTCCAGCAGAGAAATCCATGGGTACTGACCTCTGGTAGATAACATATATATGTATCAGCTCTCCCGCACTAACTTGCTTAGGTCAGAGGCAGTCCATCACAACCACAAAAACAAAAAGATCTTCAGTGTCTCATAACATCCTGACTTTCTAAATGTGACTTGGTTTTCAACATAGCAATCCAAGTTTTTAATGCTTCTTAGGAAGTGAAAAGAAAGCTCATATGACAAGAAAGCAGTGGTAAGGCTGATGGTACCTTTCAGCAACTTACTAACGTCAGATTCTGAAGGATTTTGGCTGGAAACCTTAAGTCTCAGAATTTTCCATTATTCAAACGTTATGGCACATGAACACTTAAATGATGTTAACAAGCAACAGCAAAGAAGCAATTTTCTGTGCTGTATTTAATGTATATTATTCATTAAAAAAAATAAGATTTTAAATTTGTTAAACATCTGCTGACCATCTTGAGGAAATCTGTTTTGTCCTGCAGCTTACCCAAGAAGTGTTAGGAGAGATACTCTTTTTTTTGTTTGTTTGCTTCATCTGAACTTGTGAAATATGCTGTAATGTATGCAGTCGAATTGCCTTTAAATGATTCAGGACCATACAGTGTTTGCAGTTTATAGATCTGAAGATGTAGAGAATGTGAATTCACCAAGTTTTCTGAACATACTGCCACTTTGGCATCCTCTTAGGACTGTTTTATTTGAGGCTAAGGACAGACAATAGCTATTCAAATTGATACCTTGATGGTAAGCCAAAATGAAAATAGAAAGTCCATTAGTGTCATGTGTTTAATTTTTCCTCAAATATGACCAGACAAGGATTTAGAAATCCAGGATGCAGGTTTGTTTTTTTTTCCTTGCAAAGACAACAACAAAAAGAATTTAATGGCCAAGATGACAGTTTAAAGTGGAGCAAATGGAATCCTTTCAGAGGTTATTGCTGGTTCTGATCTTTGGATCAGACATTGCCATTTCAGAAAAAAGGGTAAGCATTTTCACATATCTATAGACACAGCTTTAATGCATCTTGACTTATCTGCATGTTCATTTGAAATGGAGATTAATTTAAACAGGTAGGGTTTTGGTTGTTTTTTATGTTTGGTTGGTTGGGTTTTTTGTTTTGGTTTGGTTTGGGTTTTTTTTTTGTTGGAAAGTAATTTTTACAGACTTTGGCAGAGCAATCGACACCAGCCAGGTTGCAATCATTCCTATGGGTTTTGACTTGTACAAAGAACTTGAGAAAGATTTGTCCTTTCAGATCCTCTGCCTTCTACAATGGCTCAAGTTCCACACAAAAAGTGAAATTTTAAAATTTTGCTTTTCAATCTAGACTGTGAATTCACCTCTATCTGTGACATTATAGAACATTGCGCATAAGCCTCTATGTTCTGTGTCAGTACATTAAAATATGAATATTCTGAGAAAGGAGATGTTCAGAGCAACTCTTTTTTTCTTTTGGTCAGCACTTCAATTTACCAATGTCATTACAGGCATGTTCCAGGCAAAGAAATGATAGCAATCTCTGCAACTTGTGCTTTGCATCATTTACTATTTTTTCCTGTGTTATTAATTTTGTTACTGACAATTTGCTTACATTAGTCTTGGTACTGTTTGAGTATTTGCTTATGGTTTTTAAATTTTAAATTCAATTTTTTTTCAAATTTAAACAAATTTTAAATACAACATTTCATAAATGTGTATAGAAGATGAAAGCATTTTCAGGGTGATTATATTTAGTTTTAAAACACATATCCAAAAATATTTTAATACATGGGTTACATAACCAAATGCAGGAGAAATCTTCATTCTAATCCCAACCAGATCTAATCTGTTGACAAGCTCAGAGTAAGCATTTGTTTTGTATATACGTCAATGATTAGGCAATCAAAGTAATTTCTGAACTGCTCACTCTTTCAGCATTATTTCATTCTTCATCATATATGTTGTAGTAGTTTTAAGTTTTCAAAATGACATTCAGATAAGTGGATAAATAGATTCTTATTGAAATATAAATCTGACATTTAAATAAGCTCAAAAAGAGTTTAAATTCATCTATTTCAGGAATAAATTCAATAGGTAAATCAAGAAACACAAAATTTAATTACTATTTGTAAAATGGTTGGACAAACATAACATAAATCAAAAGCTTACCAACCATAGTGGTTATCACAATCTCAAAGTGAATTGGAATCTTTTGGAGATTGGATGTTTTTAAGATTAACATAATTTATAATGCCCTTTTTTCTTAAGTTACTTTATCTGCAAAAATGAATACAGCAGTGACCTGTCCTAGTAATTTAATGAAAAAGAGGAGGTTCCCCTGCAAATTGCTACCACATATATAAAATTATGATGCCTCTTGGCTTGGGACATATGGCTGTCTGACTATTTGAAATGATAATAAGGTTCATCTTCTGCTTCTTATGCAGTATGAATGGTAATCATAATCGTTCCCTGATTGCTCTATAAATGCTAACTAATTAAATGGCAGACTCTTTTCTGAGGGAGCACTACTGATGTGCAGTATATTATGGATACTTGCTGGTAGAAGTGTACTCAGAAAACAGTGTAAAGACACAAACCAAATCTAACTTCTGGCATGCACAGAAAAAAAATCTGGTACATACTGATTAGGGTATACCCTTCATACAGGGCAGCTGCTGGACTGTTTAGGACCTGCTGAACCTCAGAAAAATAGATATAATGTCCCGATAAAGACCAGATTGTTTTAGTTATTTCAGTGAGTATGGGTCATCCCTTCTTACCTTAAGCCTGTGATTATGCAAACGAAGGGTAAAATCTTCCCCATCCTACCAGGAGCACAATAGCTTTGAGAAGAAAACTGAAAGAAAGTGTTAAGGACCAGTTTCCCAGGCGGAGAACCTACTTGATTCAGGAGAATCTAAAAGGCATTTCCAAGGCATCAGTCTTTCCTGCTGTTTGAAAGAGGAGAGATTTATATATAGATTTTACCAAAATGTTAATTGTTGACTTTATGATGTTTGGAGAGGAAACTAGAATGTTTCTTTGACATCATATTCAGAGACCACTGCCCCATGGAAGTGCATGTTAATAGCTGGGTGGATCTCCCAGCCCAACATATGAAGGACAAGAAAGTTTTGCATAAATGTGAAAGACATAGGTTAAAACAGAAACCTTCATAGCACCACCAAAAACAATTCAGAATTTTGAGACTGATTTCACTCATTTATGTATGCAATAATAGTGTAGCAACACAGAATGGAAATGCACAGGGGTACATTTCACACAGAGATAACTAAGTGAGTGCAGTCTGTCAAAAAGTGATCGTGCTTTTATAGTGGAATATCTTATTTTTCAGGGTTTAGTTGAAATACCAATAATCATTCAAGTTATGAGAAATTTTAAGTGCATTCATGTAGGCAGTAAATCTGAAATAAAATTAAACATTAATTCTAACCAAGCCACTAAGCTGCTTCACCTGAGATTAAACTTTAATGAACTCACTGAAAATTAATTATTTTAACACATCAGTTACAACATTTAACATATCTTACAAATTTGCGGCTAAATATTGCTTTGATTCCAATTGGTGTAAATTTTCCATTGATCGCTGTTAAACACAAAAGTCAGTGCAAAAGAAAGAATGAGACTGTGAAGCTTTGTGTGGGGTACAGATTTTACTGCTTTTGAAGCAACAAGCTGGTAATTTGGTTAACAGAAAGACAACAACAGCAACAACAAAAATCAGATTTTTATTTCGAATATGATATATTTTTTAGGTTTATAGGGATGAAACACCAATTTGTTTCACAGCTTGCATGCAAAGTTCTTTCAAATTCCCTGGTTTATAAGTGGCAGCTGCAATACAAAATGCTTGGCATGTCACATCTGCCAGATTTTCTGTGTAAAATTCCTGTGGAATGGTAGTGACTTGCTTTGGGAATTAAAACTGAGTTTTAACTTGTAATTTTGAATGTTCTTAGGAGAATTTACTGTCCTGTCAAGTTAAGCATCACCACCAATAAGGGAAGAGGCAGCTTTTTAAAGTCATTTAAAAGGGCAGAATTAGCAACAGTACTACAGACCTTACTGCTACATCTCCTCCATCCCATTAGAGTAGCTAGATGTCACATTGTTAGATCCCTCTTCTGATGCTCGCTACTGTTGTCAGATTGTCGACCAGGGCATTATCAAGACCAGGTGATTCCCATGCCAGTGCCTGAAACTTACTCAGGTACCTATCAAACCATGCCCACTGAAGTGATATGTGAACTAAGTGCAGCTGAAACACCATTCAGCTCTTTGGGGTGTCACATATCTGGTTGTAGCATGCGGGGTTTTGTCAATTATTTATATGCCATAACAATTCTCAGAGTGGAAAAGAAAATGCAGCTGTAAATTGCACCAGCTTTCATCACTTCTAGTGCTTCAAATTAAAATGTCAGTAGCAGACAAGAAAATGATTGAAGGTCCACCTTTGTGGAAACAGATACCTTAATGCAAGAAATACTACTGTTGTACCCTCAGCTAAGCACTGGCATCCATATGTGCCCACACATTTCATAGTATCTTTATGCCAGATACTCTACAGCCAAAACATCTATTTTGGTGAGATGGTATAAAGAGGAAAACCACCTGCATATGCTAGCATAGGGCAGAAACGATTAAGTTCTAATTGGATATAAAAAATAATAATGACATCTCTGCAGTTTTGTCAGTCATTTGCTGAGTTGTAGCAACAATCGGAATTCACCAGAGTTGAACTGAATAATTAAATAAATTACTTATATTAAATTTGTATAGTGCTTGCTTCCTGGTACTACCCTGACTACCTTCATTGAGGCCAGAGAATAAGACATTGCAAGCATGAAGTTGTGAGATAGGAGGTCTTGAGTTTTAGTTATGCAATGCCTAGGAAAAAATCACACCTTAAAATGTTCTGAATAAAACACAAGATTCATATATATCCCATATGAGATGATGAAGAAAGACAAATAAGTGAATGTGATATTCAGCATTCAGTGGTGATACAAAATGATGATATTTTCAGAATGACAGCAAAGGTAGGCAAGTAGAAGGGAAAATCAAGAGTGATGATCTGCCAGGATGATCTTGGACCAATATTCAAGAGAGATATCAGAGATACTGTAACTTAGAAAGTGAATCACAGACTTTTCAGAGTTGCAAATATGAGTAAGAAAGTTAAATCCTGGGAAACATAAGCTGAAGAACAAAAGAAATTTTTTCCCTACTGCAATTTTTTCTGTTGAAAGAACCTTACTTGGTAGTTACCTAAATATACAATACAGCATTTCACATTTCTTAACATGGGGGAGATACCAAATGCCTTTTGTTTTTTTCAGCATATAAAGACTTACTGTAGTCTACAATAAAGAAACAACACAAGCAACTTTCAGTTAAAGATGTAAAATTTCCTGAGATGGTTAATTTTGTCTGTTTAAAACTAGTATACAACGGACAGAATTCAGCTTATTTTTACTCAGAAGCTTTAGTTTGCCTGTGTAAACTGTAACATTAGCTAAGACTCAGCAGATGAGCAGACCTCCCAATAAATTAATTCAGAATACAGAGGTGTGACCACAATTTAGTGATGCTGAAAAATCACTCAAAAGCCCTGGTGGTTTGCTTTGTTACTGATTTTCTCAAAAACGAGAACTGGACACAAAGAGTAAGCAATACTATAGAAGTTAAGCAATACAGTAAAATAGAGTGTGGACTGGTGTTTTAAGATGCTTGTTAATATTCATTGTCTTAAACATGATCTTATATGGCAGCAGCACTTAACAAAAATAGAATAAACGTAAATTTCCTCAAGACTGTCAGCCCTCTTGACTCTGAGATCAATGGGTTTGAATTAAGTTAACCAATCAAAACAGTATCACCACTTTCAGGAATGATTCTTTGATTTTATTTTTTAAAACATATTTGAAAAAATAGATCTTTCTACAGCAAAGTGCTTGCTGATAAATATTATAGAGCACTATCTCGGTTTGGGAAAATTTGGAAGTAAGAAAAAAAAAAAGGAAAGGAAATAGACGAAATTATAGACCAAAATACAGACCACATTTTATATTATGTTACATAGAGATGTACATATAGAGATGCATAGATATAATTAAACACACAGCTTGCCTTCAGATTATTCTTTTTGTACGCAGCACAATATTTCAGGCATTTCATATGATTTGAAGAGTATCAAGGACATAATGGTCATTACTAGAACAAGTTTTGCATTTCAGTTATCCTGATGGGCAGGTAAAAAACTCAACGCAAACCAAACTGAACAAAATACCTCAGGCTGCAAAAGCTTTGACTCTTCTAGCATATACAGTTTGTAGTGGAGGAGGAGGGCAATAAAGATGACAAAAGGCCTAGAGGTGGTGATTTACAAAGAGTGGATAAGGATAAAATATTTGTTCAGGTTAGAGGAGACTGAGGGGTGACCTCATTGCTGTCTACAACTTCGTCAAGAGAGGTAGCACAGAGGGACATGCTGATCTCCTCTCTCTGATGTCCGGTGATAGGACACAAGGGAAAGGCTTAAAGCTGCATTATGGGAAGTTTGGATTGGATCTTAGGAAAAAGTTCTTTACTGAGAGGGTGGTCAAGTACCAGAAGAAGCTCCCTCGAGAAGTGGTCATGGCCCCTAGCCTGTCTGTGTTCAAGAAGCCTTTGGACAATGGTCTTAGATATAAGGTTGAACTCAGTGATCCTCATGGGTCTCTTCCAACTCAGGATATTCTATGTCTAAGTGGAAGCCTCTTCTTGTTAGCATAAATCTCATCTATTGAACATAATTGTTTTGTTTCATATCAAAACATGTAGCACAAATACAAAAAGGGGGAATTGTTGGGGGATACGACAGGTCCGTAGACCCTTTGACAGAAGAGATAGAGATTGCAGTGTACCCATAAGAAGGCCGCGAGTTGCGTCATATAAGGACAATGTAACAAAAAGGAGAAAGAAGAAGATCACTTCAGAGAACAAGGAGAGTTAGGCTGTGAGAAAGCCAGATTTTGAGCAATGTGAACAGGATTTCAATAACCAATCGCACTGTAGCTACGAGCGTTTGTGCTATGTAACCTAACCAATTGAAAGCGTAGAAAGAACGTGTGAATGGAGCGTGAACAAAAGATTAGATATATAAGAAAGCCAAGTTTGTAATAAAGAGAGAGCTTAACTTAAGTCTTCAAGGAGAGTCTTGTCATTTGTCCGTCCCGCCCAACTGAAACAGCAAAAACATAAATAACTCTCTCTTGGTGATTTTTTAATTTTATTAAATACATCAGATGATTCTTCCTTGAATGTATGCTTCAAGCTACTTTGTGGACTTATTTTTAACATCTTTAAATAACAAAGATCAAGATGATTATGAATGAAATACCATGAAGTTTAAAGAAAAGCTTTATCTTGGAAGATGGACTTGCCTAGTATTCCTCTGGCCATATTTCCAGGAAGTTTTTCATATCAAAGTAAATAAGAAAAGTCTCCATTGGTGTCATATAATGTATTTAATAAGGAAGCAGATAAGTTTTCATTTTAAAAGCTGTAGTAAATTGGTGTTTATAGAGACAGAGCTGTTATACTTTGGGAATATTGTTTCCTTAAATTCCTTCTGACATCAGTAAGACCTAGTTATTCATATACTCATCAGCACATGTCTGGCAAGTGTTAACAAGTCAGACACTGACAATAGAAGAAGTAGCTGTGGGAATGGAACGATCTTTTTGTTGGATTATTCGTATCTCTGTTAAGCTCCCGCTAAAGTAATTAAAGAGTAAGGCATTCATCTAGAGGATAAATCATCCCAGAAAAACGGCAAGATGAGAGCAGAATGAGGAAGGCGGGGGTGAATGCTATATGACTAGATAAATTGTTTTAATTTTTTTTTTCTATTACGCATTAGGTGTTAAAAAGGATTATGAAAATGAGATGTGATAGAGATGAGTGCTCTGTTCCTGTGTTGAATGACTTTCAGGAAAGCAGTTAATTGAACTGTTTATCACATTGGAAGGTAGCATGAAACATGGTTGTCAGAAGACTTCAGAATAAAGTGCACTTCATGCTAAAAATCAAAACAGACCTCCACCTTCATTTATGTTTTTTAAAATTCTAATGTGACTATTTAATCTCAAAGGAGAAATACTCATCATAGTCATGGCAGTGCTGTTGAAATCAGCAAGTCATGCCCTATCTGTTACATTTCTCTGCTAACAGTTTTCAGTTTAACAGGGGTTTTATATAAAATAGTCTTGGGGTAAAAATTAGATCAATGAGTTTTTGGAGGGAGAAGAAAATATGGCAAAATAACAGTATATTTAATTTAAATTTATGATATTGTTTCTATGCTGTAACAACTAATACTAATAGTAGGTGTTACTCCAAAGGACTCACTGTAGGACCTTTACACACACAAAGATGGACCTTTTGGTAATGTGTGACATAGATCAAGCTGAAGAGAGATCAAGCTCTCATGAGCAGACACCGTGCACCACTATATTATGCAGCTACAGTTCCCCTGCAGAGACAGAACCACATTTCAGACCTTGCACCCATTCAGATTTCAGTGCTGGAGCTTCCAACAGGGACAACCCTGGAGCTGACAGGCTCTTACTAATACGGTCACCTGGACAGGGGGAACCAGGGCAAAATCCATTTCACGCATCACCAGAAGATGTAACTTTTCACTCCGTGAATCATGCTACATCAAAATCAGCAAAATCATTGAATACTCAGAGAGGTGATAAGGCCTTGCACCAGGTGCACTGAGCTGATTGCCAGCTCCTAAGACAAAAGGCTGACACTAAAAAGAGGTGTACCCTTTTATTTTTTTAGCATTTTCTCAATGTGCTGCCAATGCTGAGATCAACATGACAAGTATCCTGCAGGTGGGACATGCTATTAAGGATAAGCAGCTTAGAACTTTGCTTTTCCCTCACCTAAGTGAGTTCCAACTGCAGTGTCTTCCCAGGTAAATTGTGTTAATGAAGATTTTCTGCAAAGTTTTCTCTGGGATTGACAGTATGAAGAGAAACTTACAGTGGGATTTGTGTGAAAGGAAATTCTTTAACAAACATCCCACATGGGAAGAAAAAAATCGCCAATATCAATATTAAACTATTGGTGCCTGTTCTCCCTCACCAACTGGTCCAGTCAATCTTTTGACGGAAAATGGGAACTATCTTTTTTTGCTCATTTTTACATGCATATCCAGTTTTGCCTGCAAAGAACACACACACACTTTTAAAATAAAGTTTTTTTACAGTTTATGTAGTTTTATTTCCAAAGAAATTAATTCAGTTTTGGTATGCATTTAAATTTAAGATTTTTTTTTTTCCTAAGAATATTCCTTTTTTTTTTTTTGACAAAACCAATTGCTTTGATCTGTTCCTAGTGTGCTTTCTGCTGCATTACGTAAAATTCTGAAGGACTAAACATATTGAACTAACGGATGAGAACGCTCTGTTGCTCCTGACCTAGGCCTTTTCACATCAAGTTACCTTTCACTGAGATTGTTCTTGGAGATTATGTCCAAGGGGATCTTTCTTTTTTTTAATTAAACAAACCCACACAAGCAATTATCTTCCTTTTTTGTAACATAAGAGTGTTTAGCTACCTTCTGCTTTCTGCTGGTGGTTTCCAAATAGCAGGTAATATCATGAGCCTGGAAGCAGAGTCAGCACCTTGCTTTATGACTGCTTATGAATTTAGGGACAGTCTTTGCCATGGAGTTACCCAAGCATTTATCTAAGAAACTACAAGTCAAATGGAATCACAAAATCCTGGTTATGTCCAGAAGCCTCAGCAAAGAGCCTTTTTGCCTGCTACAGACAAGTTCTGTCCCTTTTCAAATGCAGTGCCCTGTTAAAGACTTAATCAACACAAAAACCCAGTCAGAGAAAGAACCATTAACACTCAGGGCCTTCACTAAATTTGTCACTTTTTTAAGCTGAAATATTATCCCTTTCTAAGTCATTTAATGATGGACCTTAATTATCGTGCTTGTGAAATTGCTCAACCAGCGCTTTGGAGAAAGGTTAGGGGAATGTGAAATAGGCAGTCCATCAGGACAAAAGAGAGTAATTTCACATTCAAAACCAACATAAAACCTTTACCACTTCCCAAATCTTTGTGTTGATCGGTAATAAACTTTGGATCTGGTGTCCAACTTCAAGCTCAAACATGCTTTCAAATAAAAGCCTTCATGAAGAAAGATGTTTTAATCTTTCTGCTGTAAGCAGTACCTGGTTCTTGTGTGTATTCAGTTGTCTTAGTTACTGCTCAGCAAAAGCCAGTATCCATCTGACATGGTTTAATTATTTTTTTATTAATGTTTTCTCTATAATCTAGCCAATACTTTTAATCTAGCCAATACAATGAAAAGTAGTAGTCACTTCTCTTTGTTGAAGATATTAGGTTTATGATTATATTTAAAATGGCACAGAAAAACCCAGGGAGGAAGTGTCTTTTAGCTACTAAATGAGAAGCATAGCATTTTTAATTGCTGCTGAGAAGTAAAGATTCAGCTTAACTGGAAGTAATCAACTCCTATTTTAATCATATCAGGTTTTGTATGCATCTGTCACGTTTTGCAGTAAATCCTTTCTTTTCTAGAAAATTCTGCAAAACTTTTAGGTGTTAGCTAGTAAGTACTGAATGCCTTGTACTTACACAGAACTCACACGACTTCTTTCAAGACTTCATTGCTACCTATGAAAATCAGCTGCTGAACATCAGGCAGTTATGTTGGGCCTATGCCAGTGCAGTTGTGATCCCCAAATTTAAACAGAGGAGGTCCTAGGTACTCCATTTGAGGTACTGTAACCTCTACCTCTATTTCCAAAATGCCCTGTGTCCATGCAAGAAACAACCAACACCTAGAATTTTCACAATACGAGAACATGGGATATCCACATTTTCCTTGGATTTGCCGCTTTGAGGGGTGACTGTTTTCCACAAGCGCCTTTGGCAATTCCGTACAAAGCTTAACTGAATGCTTTAGTCATGGCAACAATTACTGGCAGGGTACACGCAGGATCATCCAACACTGAAAAAATTTAATACTGTTGAGGAAACTCCTCCATTTATTTTACAATAATGGAATCCCTGTTACTTTTAAGAAAACTTTTTTTGTTCCTTCCTATCACATGTTATATATAGCCCTCACCTTATATTTCACACTCAAAATAAGTTTAATTTGTTTTTCATTTTTCAACTGGTGCTATTGTAAGAAAATATTCATGGGGAAAATTTTCTTTATTGCAAAAGAATGGTTTTCTATAATGTTACAATATTGTATTGACTAAGCAGTCACAGAATAATTGTAAAAAAATACAGGCACAAGCCCCAGATTAAAATGTGCAAGATACTGTGGGGAAGGTAAATGTTAGAGAGTCAATCATTTTAAAGTACTGCCCACTGACTCTATGCCTCCGGAGGCCTTCCCAGTCCTTGTTGACTTTAGTTTTTATTGCCACCTTCCTCCTCCAGCTGCTGCATCACTGTTTCGGGGTATGACTCTGAGAACTTTGTGCCTGATGTTAAGCCAGCAGTGCCACAAGCATTCCAAGATCTTCTTGAGAACCCAGAGGCTGCCAAAATGTGAGCAGCTTTTCCTTTCTATAGTGAAAAATCCAGGGGAGCTATAGTGACCTGATTCTGCAATCCCTCATCGAAATGAAAGCATAATATGCTGAACTAGATAGAGAACAGTTGGTAAGCAGAGGCTTTGTTATGCCTGTACTGGTGCTGTATTAAGGCCACGACAGAATGGCTTTGCTAGCAGTGTTTCTTAGATGTCTGTACATAAAATTTAGAACTACATTCCCTCTCAACAGAGCCCAATTCCTGTCAGCTTTACAAGTGACTTAGAAAAGCCAAGCACATTTACGCTATAATAGCTGGCTGGAAAGGACATGATCTAAAGCGGTTTCAACGTTTCTCACAAAGGGCCAAGCGGGGCCAGTCTTCCTTCTGAAACTCCAGTTATGTGCACAGTTTCATTTAACAAGTAGCGGTATTCCTGCTGCATGCTTTCTCTCTCTCATTGCCATGTTGTTTGTTTGCAGACTGAATTGCTTTTATTGATTTTGTACTGTTTTGTCTAATGATTTTTCTTGTAAGCCCCACTTAATATGATTTATGACCTTCATTCTTCTACTGCAAATCCAGTTGCAGGATGCTTACTCTACCAGTAAATCAATTATTTTAAACATTACCTCAAAGGGTCTTCTCAGCAAATTTCTCCATCACACCTTAGAGATGTCCTCTGCCTTTTCTTCCTCCTGTCAGTTCCTATTTAACATCTTTATGTCTTGATGTGCACACACTCCCCTTTGGAACACACTTCTCACAAATGCTTTTCGAGGATAAGCTGTCTGGGGGGGCATCCACTAAGCTATTTCTTTTAACATTTACTGTGTAGCCGACGTGGTTTTCTTATCCATAGCCCTGATAGTTACAAAAGCAATCTGTGGATGGTTTAAGCTTTTAAATGTCAGAAAGGGATGTCAATCTGGTTTGGCTTACCATCCACGTAATTATAAACAGACAATCACAAACCCTGGCAAGGCTGTGATTTGAACCAGAATCTCCCTCGCGAGCCTAGTAAATTCAGGTTACAATGTTGCTAACCTTGTTTTTTCCATATAAAACTACAGAGATTAGAAATTGTCTTGAAATCAGCAAGCAGGTAGTTTATCCTTTCACATGTATTTGGCAAGTATTAAAGCTAAAATGTCAAAAAAAAAAAAAAAAAGAGTAGCCTGTGTTGAAGGCAAAGGGATTTTTTTGTGGCTTTAGTCCAGGGAAGCTCTCATTTGGTGCTTACTTATTAAAAGCTACAGCAAGGAAAAGAATCCTACTGTCTCCTGGTCATGAGAGATAACTGCATAAAACAACAAATCTTATGACATACTAAAAATAAGGCTTTTTCCTCCCCTTTTCATATTAACAAACTCAAGAGGAAAATATAACAAAAGGCAGAAATAACTGGTACTTTTTACTTTAATCTCCAACTCTAAGCTGATTTTCAGCCTAAAACCTCTGCTAGGAATCAAATACTGCTATTAAGTCAGATTACACAATAGAATTAACCAGTTTTCTCCTCCATTCAGCTTAAAAGATTGTATATTAAAAACTTAAAATCAATAAAAATGTTAACCACAAGATTCAATCAAGACTTACCTATTTTAACTGCAAAAGTGATAGTGGAGCTAAAATAGATTTACAGAATATACCAGAACAAGGACAGGTAAATCTTATTTTCCATTAGTTTGATGAAGCAGAGATGTTTCAGACATACTAGATAAAATGGATTGTACTAAAATAGCCTGATTTGACAAGACTTACTTGTAAGATCCTGCCATTATAACCACCAGTTTTCTCCAAATCTTTAACATGGACCATTGCCTCAATTTTTCACAGTTTATACCTGAGTATTCAAATACAGGCTATAGACTCAGAAGCATGGAGGCAATAATTTCTTATAACTGGATCCAGATGACATAATTTCTGGTTGCAAAATTTATTTTGTCAGTCAACATTATATGTTGCATGGCATATGTTATAAACAGACAGATGTGGGTAAAGTCACTGAATTTCCTCTATTTCTTCGGCTTGTATGTGGATGGGTTATTGTCCTTTGTTCAGCAGCAGCTCAGCAAGTGGCTGGTGCAGACTACAGAGGCTAGAATGTGTCTGTGCACTGCGTGCTTAGATATCTTTTATCTGAAATGGGCACAACATAACCCTGCCCTTGGACTCTGTAGGAAGGACAATGTGATAGACAACACCAAGAAGCCCACTGAACCTTAGTCTGATAGGTCATTTAAAATCAAACAAGCACTTTGTTTCTACTTGGCTGTGGAAGAATGGAGTATTTCGTGTCTGAGTTTAAGTGATTACATTGGTTCAGATACCTGTTTTAGCTGTGTTTCTGTTTTGTGTCAATTCATCCTGACAAGCTAGAGAACACACATACCATGCAGTTAATTTTCACAGAATAATTTTTGCTATACCTCATATTTGCTCAGGTCTTAACTCCAATCAGTTATTTAATTTTGCTTTACACTATATAAATATATGCAATGGTGAAAGATAACCTCGCATAGTTCCCACAAAAAAAAAAAAGATATAAAAAGACTGGTGCTTAACTCCTGAGCATATATTGTAAAGTGAATGGTTCATTCAGAGGAAGTACCCAATTGTTCACCACCTGCTATGTGTAGTATAACTACACAACCATCCTGTTGAAAGTACATTTGAGCTAATACAAACTGGTTTTATGTGAGAATAGAAGGAGGGAAAACAAAACAAACCAACAACATAAAAAAAAGTGCACTCAAAGATGCCTCCATCCATGCCATCTAGGTAAAAGATCACGTGGTTTTGTTCATTACATGCTCTAGTCTTAGTCTCAGCAGTGTCATTTCAAGGCTTACACAGTAAAGAAAACAGTAAGTTTCACAGACTGATAATGTAATTTATATCCACTATGTCCTTAGAGAAAAGTGGTTAATGCTAATTAATGCCTTAATTTACCCTGTATTAGTATAATTTTAGGGAACGGTTTTAGCTCTGAAATCCAAAATATTGTACAAACTTGGCATAATCTCTCTGAAGTCAATGAATAATTTTTATCTCTTCTGCAACATTCAAATACAGAGGGTGGATTTTGGTCACATCAAGTTCTTTTTGACTACCATCAATTCAGAATCACAGTGGTCAGAAAAACACAGTACCATTGGTTGTATTACATGGGTAATATCTCTAGTAGATTAATTATTCTTGAATAATTTATCCATTGCTTATGTCAAACAAAAGTATGTTTTCAGGAGCAGGGAAGCAAAGGTCTTTTCCCAACTATACCTTTGCCTTCTGTACATAATCTTCTGTTCCTGTGTGCATGGCAGAAGAAGACATATGCCCGCTTCTTTTGGAGGACTGATGCATAATCCTTTTTTAACACGGCTTCTCCTAAAAGCTGTCCAGCTGCATGTTGCATAGCAGGAAAGAGTCCTACTGTTGTCTGTCTTACTCCTCCCCCACCTCAATATTCATATCAGACTCCACCAAAAGATTGCACAGAGAGAATTTGACAGGGAATAGGTAGTGCTTACCTGTAAAGGCAGAGCTGCACTAAAGGAGTATCTCCAGGACAGCAAATACCACCACCATAGACATTTGTAAAAGGTGCGTGCCTCGAAAAGTGCATTAACGTCTCCCTAGTTCTTGTCACACACACATACCACCAGGGTCACCCAATAGTTCCTGGGAGAACACCACACCGCTGTGCGATCCTCACCACAGGCAGACTTCATGTTTCTGGCAGGCTGCAGCCTGAGAATCACCAAAACTCCATTCTAAAATTTGGCATCACATTTGCACAGAGATTCTAGCTATAAGAAAGCTATCCTTGAATGCTTCTGATACATCAAGAAGATGCATAAATTTAATAATCTTACATGAGATAGACCTTCACCATGACAATTGACCAATTCCTACAAGAAGCAAATACCAAAAAGAGACCTGTTGTGAGAACCTATGCCCGCAATGGGACAAAGCCATTAAGAATTACTAACAGGAAACCTTTTCTCTTTAGAGACTGTGCCTTTCTAACCCAGTATCATACAAAAGTAAATTAACAATAGTAAGTTGATGGTTTTATAATAAAAGAATTATCACTTTGCCTGCAACTATGATTCCCTATAGTATTCAAGTAAAGTCATTATTACAGATTTGCTCTGTGATACATCAATTTTAAATGTTAATCTGCTAATATCCTTGAAGCATATCAGTCTCTAGTGAGTATAGTATGACCAGATCAGGAGAGACAGCATGCATCATTGCAAGATTACAAGTGCTTTTAATTCAGTCATGCTGACCTTCCAGCAGTGAGCTAAAAAAAAGCTGAAAAATAAACCCTTCAATGATAAGACTGACTGCCATCGAAATTTAATTGTCCCTGGTGTTTTTGTGACTAAGGGCCTCACCTTGTCAATGGTTGCACTGGTTTTGGTAGCACCAATAAACAGAACGCTTTGTCAGATTTGACAGTTATGCCTGAGGGCAAGGATTAAAAATGAACTAGTTAAAAGAACCAAAATATCCTAGCTGCTATTTAAAAAAAATTAGTATTTGATATTTCTTACCCAGACTTGTATCTTCTGGGATCTGCAGTTTATTTGTTCCAAGTACTTTTAGGGACTTGAAAATACAGTAACTAGTTTGTGAGCTGAATTTACATTAAATTTGCATTAAACATGGTCCTGCCCTCACCACCCCCAAAAAAACCCAAACAAAACCAACCAAACCAAAAGAGACTGTCAGGAGTTATGGATGGCAAATAAACATCACAGGTAGAAACTGACCCACCTATTGGACCTGTTGGTGAGCATCTTTCTGCTAGAAACTATGGAAACATACAGTGATATACTCCGCTTAGGTCTTAAGTTATATGTACATTTGCACTTCAGAAATTTTAGCCATGCAGTAAAATTAATTATGAATACAATTCATTCAAGGAAAAAATGTTGAAGTCAGTGACAGACCAAATTGACTTCATCTCTAACAATAAAGCTGGAAATGCAGGGGGAGTGTCTGTGTAAAAGATACTTTGGGTATGTGCACTCTGCATGTTACATGTTTTTTGTTTTTTCATGTTAAAGCAAAAATTCTCTTTGAAATAGTGTTAATAGTTCATATTAATTTCAGATAGTAACTTGAGACTGAGATTATAAAATATAACTTCACGAGCTTACTGACAAGGATGGGTGGGAAAGGAGGAGTAGGAAGGTTTGGAAAACTAATACAAATGACAGATACGGCATTTTTATGATCACTGTGTCACACATGAGCTGCACGAAAGAACAAATGGTAAGCTAGAGGTTGTCAATTTAATAAGATGCAAGTAAGGTGAATCTCTCTCATGGTTTATAAAGTCTTGGAACAGTTTTGAAAATACTGTTGACAGCAGAAAGTGTCTTTAAGTTACAGGGAACTTGCTAAGCGATGCTCAGAGGAGAATAAAGGTGAATTCTTAGAGCAGACAGAAAATGGGCTCTGCCTCTTGATGCGTTCAATTTGCCCAGCAGTAAAACCAGTAGGACTTCTATGGAAGGAGACATGAGAGAGAAAAAAAGTTTCCACCATGAATACAGGAAGGATAAGAAAAGGTAGGTTTTCATCACACTTTCTGATCCCCACACCCTGCCAGTTTTGTGTCCTATTCCAGCTAAGGGGGAATCTCACTGTGAAAGACCTTATTACTTTTTGACATGAAACATTTTCCAAATTTATAATCACAAATTTAACCCTCTCTTTGGCTAGGCTAGGTACACACAGCAATTTTAAAAGTAAGGGATTAGCTTAATCTGAACTCAGACAAATATAATAAGTATTGGTGGGATTCTTTACAGGATTGCAGATAATCCCTTTGGGTCTCTACATGCTGAAGCAATCTTGGGAAGTCTGGAAGACCAAGTTTGTTTTCTACTATTGCAGGTCAGTTTGGGGATTAGTGGAAATGCAGTCTATAATAGATGTTAGGGGAAAGCTCCTGAACCTAGGTGTGCTTAGTAAATAAAGATCATGAATTATTAGTCACCTACTCACTCCTATCAAATTTCAACTGAAAAGCCTACAAAAATAGGAGTCTATCTATCATTCAAAAGAGAAGAAAATCTTCTGTTTTGATTTCTAACGCTACCAATTCTTAGGAAATGGAAAAAGAAAACAACCCATACCCTCAAAACAACCCATGAAATATCAACAAACACACACTATCAAAGCAGAACTTTATATTCTTCCAAACAGCTGTGTTTGTATGTCAGAAAAAAAGATAACTGAAAATATACACCTGACTTGTTTTTAGGGATCTAGCAGAAGGGTCCAAAACCATCAGAAATGCGTATACCGAAATAATAAAAATAGTAGGGACAAGATCGTGACTATTACTAGGTGAACCTGCTTTCCAGTGAAATGTACCTCTTCCTGTTCCCAGCCTCAGTAGATGATTATGTATAGGTATCAGACTGCCAGTACCTGAAGAATTTGTAATGGTTAAATACAATTTAAATTGTTAAATACAATTTAATTTGTAAAATAAAACAATATTTTTAACGTATCTTTAAAAGACAGCTGAATTGATTTTTTTTTCTTGAAAAAGAAAGTAAAGTTATATCTGATCACAGCTGTCACATGAGGTTTAAGTCCCGTACCAATAGGTCCCAACGTTTCTTGTTTCATGGGCTCCCCAGAAGTTTCAATAGGGTACAAAATGGAGACTGAAGGTAAGACTACAGGTAGACTGGTTTTCTCATCTTCCATAAAGACAGTAAAAGTAGCCTGTGTAGACTGTGTTTTCTGTCCCTCAGGTGTCTGTTATATGGACCCAAAGCTCTCTGGAGTACTAGACCTTCTAAGACATCATCTCATTTACCTAACAGAAAGCTATAACCTACATTTTCCGCAGTGCTTGCCTAATGGAGAAAAGCACCCAGAGCCAGGAGTCATCACCTGAACAAGCTGAGCTGGAAACCCCCAACTCAAGCAAAATCACAGTGTAGAGTAATAGAAAAACTTTTTAAAACACTGTGAAAGACATCACCCAGACAAGCACACAAATTATTTTCCCAATGTAAGATGACTCTGTACAAAATATTTTGCCATAATAACACTGTCTTATGACTGTGGCTTCAACCTAAAATAAAATGTTTTGCCTTTAGAGCTATACTATTTTGATCTTAAGCGCCACTGAACACCACAAAGCAAAACTATGTGCAATGGATATTATGCATTCATGCAAAGATGTTTGATAATTTGACTGAGATAAAATGTGACTTCCTTAATACCTGAAATGTATTTCTATTTTTTCCAGCATTATATCAGATCTGACATTTTACGCTACAAAACCATTGTCATTTTATAATTTAAAATACCATGAAATAACAGAATTTTTGATCATGTCACAATACTGTTAATTCATTATGTCTTATAATTCACTTAATACAAACCCTCCAAAATTATTAACGTAAACAAATCTGCAGAGGGGCATATGTATCTACTAACTCCAAGGAAATGAGAAAGGAATTATTAATAAGAGCTCAGGACTGCAGTTTGCCCATCCTTCTACATACAAGAACACTGAGTCAAACTCACATTTTAGAAAGAAAAATTACAGATGTGGGATCAAGTTTATGATTGTATTTGTAAAGCAACTGCCATTTTTGCAAAATCAGGCACTAAAACTACGTAAAGAAAGGGTCTAAACCCATTCATAGTTGTTTTCTAAATTGTAGATTTGATTCTGTCTCATTTATATGAAATATTTCTCCTTTTATTTGTCCATATAGCTATACCTGTCTATCGATATAAATAACACAGCCCTACCATCTTTAAATGGTAACAGCCAACAACACAAGAATAAATTCCAATTGTTGATTAAAAGTATATAATACTTTAGACTAAGCAATATTTTTACGAAGTTTTAGAATCTCCCTAAGAAATGCAGGTCCCGAGCAAGCAGGATGTGTGTGGTGTATCTTAACCCACAATATACTTCCTGTGATATATTTATGAGTCTTCCATAACTGTTCTTTCAGGTTTGTAAATGTTCAGTATACCATCAAGGGACAAAACAAGGAAGTGCCTTAACTCCTCCACAGTCTTTAATAATAACTGAACTTCCTACTGTAAATGTATTTAATATACTCAGTCTGTGATGTCTGTAGGTGATGTTTTGTGACTGAAATGTCTAGAAAAACTAGAGACATATGATATACAGGAATAAATACAGAAAACTCACTCCAAATCCATACTGTAAACAATCCATTCTCCACAACATACAGTTTTGACTTATTACTTCTTTCACCATTAGGTAAAAGTCATGATTTTCTTAATTCAGGTGTTACAAATTAATGATTTGTTAATACCATTGCAAATATTTCTCTTGCTTACCCTTCAGCCATCAAAATAATTAGGTAAATAATTATTTTCAAAGGTGGTGTTCTTTGCCTTAAATACATACAAACAAAGCTCATTGACTGAATATTAAAAAAAAAGGCAACCAAAAAATACAGCACAAAACCAACAAAAAAAGCCAGTCCATATCAAAACTAAATTGTATTTTTAAATGCCATTTGTTAACCAGTAACATAATTGTTATCAGCTTAAGAAATGAGTGCCAAGGGCAATTATGACCTTGTTAATAATGCTCAAGTGTTACTACTCCTCACCTGAGGAGTCGTATTTTTTTCATTTTTCAATTTTTATATCATTTTGCTATGGAAGCAGCCTGGCTCCTCTCTCTCACCCATGCAGTCTTCTAAATGTGTGTCATGCTCTTTGTGAAGAGCATGAGACAATTAAGCCAGTTTTTCTTTTGAAGTTCTTGTCTGCAATAAGATTTAACTACTTTTTTGATGAGATCTAGTATTCCTACTGATATTTTGTTAAGATCATCCTTTGGCAAGAAAACCTCTCTCCATCCCCTTACTCAAGATAATTCTGAATTTATAATCCTATTCCCTGATCACATAGGAAAATAAATCAGAACAGGGTTCAGCTCAGCCTCTGAAATGCCTGTGGTTTTCAAGTGCCCCATGCTTTGCAATCACCCACCCACAGCGCAATCCTCTTACCAGAAGGAAGAATTAAGCAAAACAAAAGTACTCTAACCAAACCTGGGAAAGGCAATGGAAGTTGTAGTTTACTTCTATTTGTATTTTTCTCCAGTACATTTTTATCTTCAGCCGTTGTCCATAACACATGTTGCTTTTTATGGCCTTTGCTGCAAGCTACAGGCTTGGTTTACTCAAGCACATCCTAGAGATGTGCAAGATACTTTATGTCACTTTTCCTAACCCACATTGCCCAACCTAAATTGCTCCCTATCCCACCCACTTCTAGCCCAGATGAACTCCCAGACCAATATGCTGGAAGCCGCACAGCCGTACAAAAGCAGAGGAGAAATGGTACCACCCCTCCAGTCTTCTATGCCCTGCTCCAGACCTCTCCTCCAACCTCAGCTTGGCAGTTTCCACCCCTGGTTTCCATCCGCCCAGCCTAATTAAGTCACCAGCTGCCAGCATGGTCCAGTTGCCATCCCTGCTCCCAAAAAGTGGTGATGTGGTGGCAAGCATGAGGCAGGGTATGTTGATGGGGAGGGAAAGGAGGCAGGTGATGTCCCAAGCTGTGCTTGCACCATGTATGGCATGCAGTGTCCACCTCCAGCAGAAACGTGGCAACTGCCATTCTGCAAGCACTCCCGTAGGCCAGGTCCCATCACTCAAGCATTTCCATCCACTCCAAATCAACAAAAATGCAAGCTGGGGTATCATAAGTGGCTTTGCACCCATGAAAAGCCCCAAGAGGGGTCACTGCTCACTGCCTCTTGTCACTTTGGCCATGCCTCTGATAGGCCACTAGTAGTTTTTGTGAGATCACACAGTCACCCAGATTAATTCAAAGAATATCAAGTCTTAAAATAAAGAAAAAAAGAAAGAAAAGGAAAAAGAAAAGGCGGGCTTTTCAGATGGATCAAGTGTGCTGGATTTTAAGTTAACCAGCTCCTCATACACATTTTAGAACAGGAATGGAGGTAAGCCAGGAACATAAAAATTTCCTTGTCAGACGTCCTGAGTCTCAGTTAGATCCTAATTTTCAAAGCACTGCTGTTACACAACCACATAATAAAACATTTAACAATAACAGGAATTCTAATTATGCTGCAACACATAAAATGAGATTGGAGAGACTGAGAACATTTGTCCCTCACTGCTATACACAGATAATGCTTTTATACATGCAGAATGATTGGTCAGCATACCTAATGTTTAGAAAACCCAAAGACCTAAAATATATAGCTTAAAATGATAGGAAATATTTATTAAATACAAAGGCACAGTCTAAAATTAGAAATATGCATAAACTTTATGCACAAAATTTAACAGACTTTGTTTTAAACTTTAGAGCTTGGTGCACATTACAGTTACACAATACAGATGTTGGCATTTTATTTGGAATTAATTTTGTTTGGCTAAAGATAGATGCTGTGTGAAAGATGGAAAATATCAGAGTGAAGATTGTTTAAGAAGTGTTGTCACTGGGTGACGCCTCTGACCTGAGAACTGCAGCCTAGCAATACAGTCTCATCTATGGATTTATTTCTTCATATTTATCTCAAGTCTATTTCAATGTATTAACTTGAGGGACATGTTCCTCACTTCCCCATGTCCCATGGAGGGACATGACACTCCAAGGTTTCCAGGGTCTAAGGGATGGATCTCTAGCAAAGGCCCTCAACCTGTTGCTCTGAGATGTGCTGGGTATGCTGCAGCACACTGAAGCCTTATGGAGACAAACCTTGGGCTCCTGAGGCAATAGGAACTGGGGAGTCAAGGACAAAACACCTCAAAGGAAGGCCAGCTGAAGAACAGCATGAAGGAAATGCAGCTACTCCAACCTGTAAGTCAGCTTCACCAGGGGCCCAGCTGAAGTGCCTCTATGCAAACACATGTAGCGTGTGGGGAACAAATAAGAGGACATAGAAATGTGAGCACACCCCCAGGGCTATGATCTCATTGACATCATAGAGATGTAGTGGGATGGCTTTTGTGACTGGAGTGTTGGAATGGAAGGGTACAGGCTCTTCAGGAAGGACAGGCGTGGCAGGGCATTGCCTTCTGTCAATGAACAGCTGGAGTGCATGGAGCTCCACATGGGGGTGGAAGAGGAGCCAAAGGAGAGCTTATAGGTCAAGATTAAAGGGCATGCAGGGGCAGGGGACATTACAATGGGCGTCTGCTACAGGCTATCTGACCAGGACACTGGAGCGGATGAGGCCCTCTATAGACAGATAGGAGCAGTACCACGTTCACAGACCCTGGTCCTCATGGGTGACTCCAACCACCCTGATATCTGCTGGAAGGACAACACAGCAGGACACAAGAAATCCAGGAAGTTCTTGGAATGTGTCGATGACAACTTTCTTCTTCAAATGGTAGAGGAGCCAATGAGGAGAGGAGCCATGCTGGACCTTGTCCTTACCAGCAAAGAGGGGCTGGTGGGGAATGTCAAGCTCAAGGGTAGCCTTGGCTGCAGTGATGATGAAATGGTCAAATTCAATATCCTTAGGCCAGCAAGGAGGGCACAAAGAAAGCTCACTGCCCTGGACTTCAGGAGAGCAGACTATGGCCTCTCGAGAGACTTGCTTGTCAGGGTAACATGGGAAAAAGCACTGGAGGGGAGAGGGGTCCAAGGAAGCTGGTTAGTATTCAAGGATCACCTCCTCCAAGCTCAGGAGCAGTGTATCCCAAGAAAGAAGAAGTCAGGCAAAAAAGCCAGGAGGCCTGCATGGATGAACAAGAAGCTCCTGGACAAACTCAAAAGCAAAAAGGATGCCTCTGTAGAGGGTGGAAGCAAGGACAGGTAGACTGGGAGGAATACGGGAGAAAATGTCCGAGTCGCCAGGAACCAGATTGGGCAAGCTAAAGCCCAGATAGAATTAAAGCTGGCCAGAGACATCAAGGACAACAAGAAAAACTTCTATAAGTACGTCAGAGACAAAGGCAAGACTAGGAAAGATGTGGTCCCTCTCCAGAAGGAAATAGGAGATCTGATGACCCAGGATATGGAGAAGCCTGAGGAACTGAATGACTTTTTCACCTTGGTCTTCAGGGGCAAGGGCTCTAACCACACTGCCCAAGCGGCAGAAGGTAAAAACAGGGGCTATGAGAATGAAGAACCACCCACTATAGGACAAGACCAGGTTCAAGACCATCTAAGGCATCTGAAGGTACGTAAGTCCATGGGACATGATGAAATCCATCCACAGGTCCTGAGGGAGCTGGCGGATGAAGTTGCTACACTGTTTTCCATTATATTTGAAAAGTTGTGGCAGTCTGGTGAAGTTCCTGCTGACTGGAAAAGGGAGAAACATAACCCCCATTTTCAAAAAGGGAAAAAAGGAAGACCTGTAGAATTAGAGACCAGTCAGTCTCACCTCTGTGCTTGGCAAGATCATGGAGCAGATCCTCTTGGGAAATATGCTAAGGCACATGAAAAATAAGGAGGGAAATGGTGACAAACAACATGGCTTCATCAAGGGCAAGTCGTGCCTGATAAATTTGGTGGCCTTCTACGATGGTGCTACAGCATGGGTAGATATGGGGAGAGCAACAGACGTCATTTACCTGGACTTATGCAAAGCATTTGACACTGTCCTGCACGACATCCTTGTCTCTAAATTGAAGAGACATGGATTTGATGGATAGATCACTCAGTGGATAAGAAACTGGCCAGATGGCTGCACTCAAAGGGTCATGGTCAATGGCTCGACATCCAAGTGGAAACCAGTGACGAGTGGCATTCCTCAGGGGTCAGTACTGGGACTAGTGTTGTTTAACATCTTTGCTGGCAACATGGACAGTGGGATTGAGTGCACCCTCAGCAAGTTTGCAGATGACACCAAGCTGTGTGGTGTGGTCAACACGCTGGAGGGAAGGGATGCCATCCAGAGGGACCTGGACAGCCTTTAGGGGTGGACCTGTTCAAACCTCATGAAGTTTAACCAGGCTAAGTGCAAGGTCCTGCACGTGGGTCATGGCAATCCCAGGAACAAACGCAGGCTGGGCGATGAATGGCTTGACAGCAGCCCTGAGGAGAAGGGCTTGGGGGTGTTGGTGGATGAGAAGCTCAGCATGAGCCAGCAATGTGTGCTCGCAGCCCAGAAAGCCAACCACATGCTGGGCTGCATCAAAAGAAGTATGGCCAGCTGGTTGAGGGAGGGGATTCTGCCCCTCTACTCCACTCTTGTGAAGACCCACTTGGAGAACTGTGCCCAGCTTTGGAGGCCCCAGCACAGGAAGGACATGAACCTGTTGGAATGGGCCCAGAGGAGGGCCGCGAAGATGGTCAAAGGGCTGGAGCACCTATGCTATGAGGACAGGCTGAGAGAGTTGGTGTTGTTCAGCCTGGAGAAGAGAAGGCTCTGGGGGAGACCTCATAGCAGCCTTCCAGTACATAAAGGGGGACTATAGGAGAGATTGCTTTTTATGTAATCATGATATCTTCTTTCTCTTTTGACATTATTAAACTGGAGCTCCTCTGCATCACTTGCTATGTATATCTTACACAAAATAATCGAAAACTTTGTCCGGAAGTGTCCCCTTCAGCTTATTTAAGTGGGAAGTAGCTCTCAGAAACATAGCTTATAGCAGAGCATCAAATGTGTACACACACAATCAGGTAAGCCCTGTAGCAAGATTAATCTTCAAACAGCTGATTGTTTTCTTTGAATTAAGATGTTTGGAGTTAAATCCTAAGTAGCTGCCTTTAGCAAGAGATAGCTTTATCAGAGATAACAACTAAATAGACTTCTCCCCCACATGACGTATTTTACTACAAGGGATGCAAAAAGGAAATCTTTGCTAATATTCTCACCATTTTGAATTCTCTAACAGTCTTTCAAATACAAAACTTCATACTTCCAATCTTAATAGTTTCTGCCCTTATTGCATCTGTTATCTGTAAATTACAACATATAACCCCCTTAGACCAAATAAAATACCAGAAAAGAGGAGCAACAGGTGGTCAGAAACACAAGTGACCATGCAGAGGGACAGCATGATCATAGCAGAGAAGAGTGCAACCCATACATAATCAGTCACCATTGCTGCTCCAAAAGGAACAGTGCATGGTCTCCATTTTGTTGTTCAGTCACTGTGCAATAGGAAGGAGGCACAGAAGCTGTAAGTGAGATTAGTGGCCACAAATCCTTGATGATGCAGGATGCTTTGTCCACCCTCTTCACCAGAAGCCTCAAGTGCAAAATCAGCAGTATGATGTTTTGGGTTTAGGCATTTTGTGTGATGAAAGAGAAAGGATATTTGTTTCTTTCTCTGCTCCCAAATCAGTGCAACGCAATGGTTGGATTTTGCCTAAACTGGGCAAAAAAACCCATGGATATAATTCATTAGAATATTTTCTAGCTGTCCTGGGCTAGCAATGTGAAGATTTCACATCATTCTCAGACCTAACACTCTCTCTTTCAAAAAGTAACAAATGTACAGGTATATAAACAAGGGTGTCTGAAATACTGTTATTGATTATTCTTCATTTAATAAATGGAGCCCTCTGACTTTAATAAAAATAGTTTGTCTTATTTCCCTCTCTGGGACTGGTCAGAATCCTGAGAAAAAATGTCGTCTTCCAGTCATTGTTATTGTTTACTGCATGTAGTCTTGCTCTTCCATTGGAAAAGGAACTGTTTGTTCTGCCAGTTTGAAACTGGAGAATACATAGGTTTGGTATTGGTAGAAAGACCCTAACTCTCCCTAAAATCCAAGGAGTCTTAAACATAAGGCAGAAAGACCCTAATTGTCTCTAAAACCCAAGGTGTCTTAAACATTCAGGAAATTATGTTGCTACTGAATTGTTAGATTTAGGTCAATGCACTATTCCTTTTGAGATTATAAAACCATTCTCACCTGGATTTTGATAATACAGGGTTTTTTTCACAGCAGTTCCTGTAGCTGGCAAGCTATAACCTGTTAACATGAACATGCCTGGACACTTTGCTTTTTTGGATATTAGATGGAGCTTGGGGAAATTATTTAGAAATTATTTGCAATGTGCTTCCAAACCGTATAAATCATCCTCAACACATACATACTAATGTACTCTAGCTGCTTCAAGGTATATGAATGGGATGATAAAAGGTCTCTAGCAATTACCTGTTTGACTCTGATTTACTATATGCATATAAAAATAAGGAGAAATTCAATATGGTAGTAAGAAAAAATCAATATTGTATTACTTTAGATTAGACACTTAACTGGTGAAGACATCAGTACTGTAATAAACTGCAGCTATTCTTTAACTTCATGTACAAACCAAACTGTGATAAAGTTCCTTCCTTAAGTAGAACAAAATATGTGGTCTCAGGATTTGAGCAGCTCCACTGAGCCAGGAAAGAATTTGCTTTCTCATATTATGGTACGGATGCTATAATTTGCGAAGTTTTATGAGGCAAAATTTAGAATAAGAAGTGAAGGGCAACTTTATAAAGAGTATTTGCTAGATAAGGAAGACTGCATCAACGGAGTACAAATTTCAGGCCCTTCAGCACTTGCTCTAGCCTTGTTAAATCTTCATGCTCCAGCCTCTGCTTTGCTTTCTGCTAAAACTAGGAGTAGCTGGTTTCATTAAATACTAATAAAACGTATGGTGATAATTAACTGGAAGATTAACTGGATAATTATGGACTGGAGGGTAGCGCCCATCTACAAAAAAGGCAGAAAGAAGGATCCAGGAAACTATAAGCCTGTCAGTCTGACCTCGGTACCTGGAAAGGTCACGGAGCAGATCATTCTGAGTGCCATTACGAGTCATATAATGGACAAGCAGGGGATCAGGCCTAGTCAGCATGGGTTTATGAAAGGCAGGTCCTGCCTAACAAACCTGATCTCCTTCTATGACAAGATGACCCAATTATTGGATGAGAGAAAGGCTGTGGACATTGTCTACCTAGAATTTCGAAAAGCATTTGACACTGTTCCCCAGAGAATTCTCATGGAAAAACTGGCGGCTCATGGTCTGGATGAGCATAAGATCTGCTGGATCAAGCACTGGCTGGATGGGCGGTCCCAAAGAGTGGTGGTCAATGGAGTTAAATCCAGCTGGCGGCCGGTCACAAGTGGTGTCCCTCAGGGCTCGGTGTTGGGACCATTTCTGTTTAACATCTTTATTGCTGACCTTGATAAGGACATAGAGCGTATCATCAGCAAGTTTGCAGATGACACGAAGCTAAGCGGGCATGTTGATCTGCATGAGGATAGGGAGGCTCTACAGAGAGACTTGGATAGATTGGACCGGTGGGCCAACGCTAACGGTATGAGCTTCAACAAGGCCAAATGCCAGGTCCTGCACTTGGGCCACGACAACCCCATGCATCGCTACAGGCTTGGGGAAGTGTGGCTGGAGAGCTGCCTGGCAGAAAAGGACCTGGGGGTTCTAATTGACAAGCAGCTGAACATGAGCCAGCAGTGTGCCCAGGTGGCCAAGAAAGCCAACGGCATCCTGGCTTGCATTACAAATAGCAGAAGTAGGGAGGTGATTGTCCCCCTGTACTCAACACTGGTGAGGCCACCCCTTGAGTATTGTGTCCAGTTCTGGGCACCTCAATATGAGAGAGATATCGAGGTGCTGGAGCGAGTGCAGAGGAGGGCAAGGAAGCTGGTGAAGGGCCGGGAGAATAAATCTTATGAGGAGAGATTGAAGGAGCTGGGACTGTTTAGTTTGAGGAAGAGGAGGCTGAGGGGAGACCTCATCACTCTCTACAACTACTGGGAAGGCCATTGTAGAGAGGTTGGTGCTGGTCTCTTCTCACAGGCAATTAGCGATAGAACAAGAGGGAATGGGTTCAAGCTGCAGCAGGGAACATTTAGGCTGGACATTAGGAAAAAATTCTTCACAGACAGAGTGGTCAGACACTGGAATAGGCTGCCCAGGGAGGTGGTGAAGTCACCATCCCTGACTGTGTTTAAGAGTCGTTTAGATGTGGTGTTAGGGGATATGGTGTAAGGGAGAACTTTGTAGAGTGGAGTTGATGGTTGGACTCGATGATCCCAAGGGTCTTTTCCAACCTAAATGATTCTATAATTCTATGATTCTATTTGTCATAAGCGATGTAAACTATGACAATGTAAACTGTCCTCTATGTTTACTAAATGTGACTTGAATGTTACAGCAAGATTTGTTTCTTATGGAATGTCAAATATACAACTTAGGATGAGGCAGAAGAAAAAATGGCACAACACACTGCATTAATGAAGACAAGAAAAGAAAACTTTTCATGAATGTTCACTTTTCTCATTTCACTGTGAGCGGGAAGAGTTTTGCAGCGATTTCACTGAGAACCATTGATTGGTATAGCAAAAGATCAGATCTAGCATTAGAAGGCAAGATTGTCAAACTCAGCATTTCATGTATATTTGTGTTTCTTTTTATTGGCTACAAACCTAATTTCTTATTAAATCATTACCAAGCTTCTCATAGTCATGAATCAATTAATGGCAGTGAAAGGATGAAAACTCATCAAATGCAGTGAAACTCACAATAAATTGACCCAGGCTGGCATTAGTGTAAGTGTCTCAAAACAATAACTCTTTTTACCAAATGTAAGAATTTGCAATGTTTCAAAGGTCCAAGATTTTCACTAGGAAGCCAGCCAAGGGCTATACACTGCATTTGTATATCTTTTATATGAATTTATTTGGCAAAATTATAGACTGCAGTTGAACACTTAAATATTTATGAAACTGCACATAACTAATCTGTATAATTTTGTCTTCTACATCAATGTTAAGACTAGATCTCCAGCATCTGTGCCATTCTTAGAACTAAAAGAATTTTTCAGCTATAGAGATGGCATATTCCTAAAATTTTTTTCTCAGTTAAATTTTATTTATTCATATGTAACACTAACCACAGTGCTTCAGGGACTTTTGCTTTATTTCCAGCTTGACACATTTCAGTATCTCTGTTATCAGGCTTTTGCTGCAAATTCAGCTAAGCGTAACTGCAGGTATAGAAAATGACCTGATTTCATGGGCAGAATCCAATCTCTTTTTTAGGGGTGTGAAATTGTGCTGCTTGCTCTGGATGCTAAGATTCTTGAAAGACAGTGCAAGAGTGAGCCGGGGTGGATTAGCATCCTGCTGCAAAGCCACAGGGGGCTAGAACCACTTGTTTCAGAGGGTTAGTGCACAACACTGTTATATATGGGATGCAGCTTATCACAGGAGATAACGTAAGATATAAACGGATTTCTAAAGGGCTAGAGATTCAAAAAAATCTGTACTGAGTCTACCCTCAGCACATCTTTTATTTTCACTAGGCATTGCCTTTAAAATGCTCAGGATATACTCCTGTGGGATTTCCCAATGCAGATGCCCCAAATACATAGATGGTGTAAAGAAGTAATACATATGCTAACCAAATGGGACTTTCCTTTGGAGAGAAGAATGACAGTCTCCTGGGGACATAATTTGCTCTAAGAAGTATCCATATGCAGTGCATGGCTTTGGGGTAAAAAGACCAACAATGAAACACAAATTGAGTGTTTTGCCAGGAAAATAAATTTTAAAAGTATTTCAGAGTGCTAAGGCTTTTTGTAGCAGTGTCTGGGGAGTTTTCTGTCCTTTATGTATTGCAAAGGCTATATACTATAGAACTTGGTTTTCATTTCTTTGGACTGTTTAGTGCAAAATAAGAATGAAATACCAAAATACCAGCAAGAACACCACAGAAATGGGGATCTGCAATTGTTTTACTTATTTTCACTGCACACTTGCCCTAACTTACTAAGCAGTCACTAATCTTTTTGGGTTTTATTCACCCAGAGCTATACTTTAAAGAACTTAAAAAATTGTTCCTTCTGCAAAGTCTGATACATTTGAAGGGCCATTTCACCATTTCCTTTGCAGAACAGTCACCTAGGTGTTGTATTGTATTAAGTACTCTAGTGCCCCCATACAGCATTTCTTTGTTTTTCGTTTTTCAGATGAGCAGGTCAGAAAAATTACTTTTTTAATTACCATTTTAAAATTTGCATTGAAGTGGATCAAGTCTTCACTTGCTGTATGGCATTCAATCCGTATAATTTTAATACAAATCTGTATTGCAGAACATTGCAGGCATGAAATTATATTCAAAATACCAATAACTTTCATAGACAACATTAGCAGTCAGATGCACTCACAAAGGTTCTTCCTTTTTTTTTTTTTAATTCCATGGTTTTACTCCGTGGCTAATAAAATTATGCAAAATCATAGTACATCAAAAAACACAATTACCTTAAATAAAGTACTCTACCATAACACAGAAAAACACAACCAGGCAATGTCCCACATCAAAGCCATTTCAGAAAAAAATGTAACATTTTAGGGAAGGAATTTGTAAACTAACAGCTTGGAAGCCATGGAAGGAAATGGCCTTCCCAATTAAAAATGTTTGAAAACTCATCTTTTTGTCATCACAAGAACCTACTAAAGTGGTAATAGACATTTTCCTCTCATGCTCTTCATTATTTCTGGTTGATATAGTGGTTTATATTTTACTGTGCTTTCTAAACTTACTGCCCTTCCTTTTTCTTCTCTAGAAAAGAGGAGTTATTCACAAGTTTACTGCTAGTCCTTCACCTCATTTTTGACAGAATGAAGAGGGCAAGTTTGTCGTCCGTCTCTGCAAGACAACCTACAGACCTTGTATCTTGGAAGAGGGGAAAAAGTGCGCTGATGATGTGGCACCTGGCCAACACTTGATTGAAGGTTATACCGAATTTCCCAATTCAGTATGTGAGGTAAAACAGTTCTGGAGATATTGTGAATAAGAACACTAGCTGTTTTATTGTACCCTGCCTCTGACCACCACGATTTTTGGTAAAACGCCTGAAAAAGTCTGGCTTATATGGAGAGGCATAAGGTATATTTTTCAAGGCTCTAACAGTTGGGAAAGTACAGATACATCCAGACACGTAATATTTAACATAACTGTCCTCCATTACTTTGCCCAAGCACTATTCCAAACTATTCTGTACTCTTTCCCTCCACAGCCTAATAACCGAAACTTTTGTCCTAGGCTTGTACGACCCACAGGTGTATAGAGCACCAGAGTATTCTTCACTTAAGTGTTCTCTTCTCCTTTCCCAAGAAACTTTCCCAAATTCTCTTTGTCCTTTTAACCATCTCTGCAGCTAGTCCTTAGAAAGCTGTTCATAATGGACCCATGGTTGCTTTCTTAACTGTAACAAGTAATTGCAGCACTTTAGGAAGTGAAGATAAGGTTAGTTTTTCCTGTGTGTATTACTTTGCACTGCACTTACTGATACCGAGTGATGTTTGTCCTCTTATTTGAAGTCATGCAGCATTAAAAGAACTTTCTGCAGCTCTTCCTGGGAGATTTCAATGCAACTATTTTGGATAATTTAGTATCACCTTCAAAGAACTAGTGCAGAAGCTATCTATTTGTTTTCCCAGCATCTCAGGTTTCTCTACCCAAGCGCAAACCTAGACCCTGGCAGATAATGAACTTGATTGAGAAAGCTTATTATATTATAAGGGAATACAAGCCCTAAGAAAGATGCCTCTGAGAAACTTGTAAATTTAGGTCTGTTCTATTCCTAAATGTGCTGAAATTATGGTGATTTTATCTCTTTTTAACTTCAGATTTTTGACTTTGGATTTTTATTTCAAAGACATATATTGTGCCTTTTGTATCATACAATTTATTCTCATATTTTTCATTTTCTTTGAAGCTTTATTTATAGTAAATACCACATGAAAAAATTCCCTGTGTTTCTGTCATTCCAGTTAGATACATAGGTTTCATAACCATTTATTATAAAATCTATATTATGTATTTGTCTAACTTTTCCTGTAGCTCCCAGATCTCCTTGAAAGATAACCTTGAAATTAAAATCTTGAACCCAGCAGATGAAGGATCTTCATGAATCTGAGGAGCTTCTACAGAAGTCACTGGAATGTCTTTCTTTGTCTCTATTATACATTGTCTACGCTCTTTATTATCTTCTTTATTCTTCAGGGACCCATGATGTAATTTCCATTCCTGAAATATGAAGGACATTACTCAAGAAAAATCAGAGACACAAGATAAATCCCTCAGCAGTCTGAGTGGTGTTTTGGGTATATCACTTTATACCAATGTACTATTCCTGTTTCTATCACTATCCTAATGATTTTTTCCTTAATGTTTCTAGTAGCTTTTCTGTAGAATAAGAATGTTAGTCATAATCTGCTCAAGTGCTTTCATTCCTAATCACTTATTTCTCAAATTTAAGTGCAACAGCCATGTAAGTAGCCCAAAGCCAATAGCATCAGAAGCCAGAACAAAGATATATACATACTTTTATGTGCTTGTAGCTCTAGGTTCCCATGCTTGAGCAGGGGACTGGAGCAGATGACCTCTAGAGGTTCTTCTCAACCTCAAACATTCTGTGATTCTGTGACATGTGTGTGTGTTATGGATAAAAATATACACATATTATATATAATTTATCAAAACTGGTTTCCCCTCTAGACTGCCAAGCAGGCACAATTACTTCTCTTATGATTTATCGAATATCTTCTATCTAGACAAAGAGAAAACTTAATTAATCTCCCTGAAATAACTTGCATGACTTTCAAAGCATCATCTGGAATACATGCCAGTAAGTAAAATCCACAAGTGACCCTCTAGAGTAAAAGAAAAAGAAATCAGCTTTTAATTTGTTTCACTTTTTTTCGCAGTAATTACAGACTATTGTGAGGGAAGGTCTCACACTTTATCTGAGAACTCAGCATGACCAAGTGCCTCTCTGCAGTGCCTGCAGACTAATGCAAGCAGGATGGGGAACAAACAGGAGAATCTGGAAGTCTGTATGCCACTGCAAGGCTACAGTCTCACTGGAATCACTGAAGCACAGTGGAAAAACTCACATGTCTGGAGTGCTTCAATGGATGGGTACAGGCCCTTTGTAAAGGACAGGCTCGGACTTCGAGAAGGGGGAGTTCCCCTGAATGTGGGATAGCAGCAGGAACACCTAGAGCTCTGCCTGGGACCGGTGGTCAGCCGTCTGGGAGTTTATGGGTCAGGATTAGAGGGCAAACCAATGGGGGCGTCATTGTGGTGGGTGTCTGCTACAGACTGACTGATCAGGGAGAAGATAAGGCTTCTTCAGCTAGCTGGAAGAAGCCTCACATTTGGAGGCCCTGGTCCTCAAGGAGACTTGAACCACCCAGATAATCTGCTGCAAGGTCAAAACAGCAGGACAAAAACAGTCCTGGAGGTATCTGAAGTTAGTTGATTAATAACTTCCCAAGACAAGTGACTGAGGAGTGGATAAGGGAAGGTGTGCTGCTGGACCTAATACCTACAAACAAGGAGAACTGGTCAGGGGTGTAAGGGTAGCATGGACTACAGCAAGCAAGGAAGGCTGGATTCCAGGAACCTGGGAGGACTGAAAAAATGCAAATAGCAGGATCACAACCCTGGACTTCAAGAGAACAATCTTTGGCCTGTTCAGGGAGCTGCTTGGAAGAATGCCATGGGAGAAGGTCATGGAGAACTAGTTGATTTTCAAGGATCACTTTATCCAAGCTCAAGAGCCCCATGAGCAAGAAATCAAGCAAAAGTGGCAGGAGGTCCACATGGATAAATGAGGAGCTCCTGACTAGACTGAAACATAACAAGGAACCATACAGGAACTAGAAGTGGGGACAGGTGACCAGGAGAAATAAGCAGACACTGTCCAAGAGTGCAGGGACAGGGCTAGGAAAACTAAAGCCACCTGGGCTTCACCCTGACAAGTGATGTGAAAGGCAACAAAGGTTTCTATAGGTACATCAGCAACATAAGGAAGATGAAGGAAAATGTGGGCCTATTGCTGAATGGGACAGGGGACCTGGTAACAGGGGACCTGGTGACAGAGGACATGGAAAAGCTAAAGGTACTCATTGCCTTCTTTGCCTACACCTTCAGATATCAGATTTGTTTTCAGGAATCCTATGCCCAAGATCAGTGGGGAAGTGTAGAGCAGGGAAGACTTACTCTTGATGTAAGTTAGGGAATACACAAACAAATCAGGTTAGGGAATATACAGGTTAGGGAATATACAAACAAATTAGACATTTTTGTGTATAAGCCCATGAATGGGATGCACCCATGACTGCTTGGGGAGGTGGCTGATGTCATTAGGAGGCCAGTCTTGATCCTTGTTGAAAACTGATAGCAATTAGGGGATCAGAGGAGGGATGGGGTTCTTGAGGACTGGAAGAAATCAGGTGTCACTCCTGCCTTCAAGAAGAGCAAGAAGGAGGACCCAGGGAAACTTGTTCCCTAGGAAGTTGTTGGGGCAAAACCCTGTAAGCTGTTTCCAAACACCTGAAAGAAAACAGGTGATTGGGAGTAGTCAGCATGCATTTAGAAAAGAAGAAATCATCCCTGACCTGGGATGACTTGCTTGATGAACAACAGGAGAGCAGTGGATGTTCTTTATCTGGACTTTAGTAAGGCTTTTGACAGTGTCTCCCATAACATCCTCATAGATCAACTTATGAAGCACCAACTAGACAAAGGGCTGAACTGCCAAGAGTTCGGTAGAGGGCCATGAATATGATTAAGGGTCTGGAGCATCTTCCATAAAAAGAGAGGATGAAAGAACTGGAACTATTCAGCCTAGAGAAGAGAAGGCTCAGGAGGCTGTTATGAGGAAAATGAACAAGCCAGACTCTTCTCAGTGGTACCCACTGACAGGAAAAGAGGCGATGGAGACACAAATTGAAAAACAGGAAAAGCTGTTTAAACATGAGAAAACACTTTTTCACTGTGAGTGTGGTTGAACACTGGCACTGGTTGCCCAGAAAGGCTATGGAGTTTGCACCTACGGAGAGAGGAAAAACCTGACAGGACATGTCCCTGAGCAACCTGCTGTAGCTGACTCTGCTTCAAGCAGAGAGTTGGACTACATGATCTCCAGAGGTTCCTTCCAACCTCAACCACATTACATTTCTGTGATTGCTGTTTTCAAGCAGTCTATGCACTTTTAAATCATCATTTTTCACTTTATTTCAATATTTTGAACACGAACATTGTCAAGAACTATTTGTCAAGAGCAACACACAACACAAGAAATTTTAATAAAGACAAAGACAATGCACCAGGAGCACTTTGACATAAGAAAATACACTTGTCAGAATGTGTTATAGTCTTAAAACACACTGTGAACCACAGAACATGACTTTATGCAATATTAAATATAATCTGAATAGAAAAGTAACAGCTCATCATATGAAGTTTTCTTCATTTTAAGTTAATCACAGTGCATGTCCTCAGACCTGGGAGGCTGATGTTGTTCCAGTTTCTGTTTACTGCAGGTGAAAACCTCATTGGCACACAGCAATTAAAACCATAATCACACAGGTCTTGTTCATCTTTTACAGTATCTATGATTCTGTGAAAGTGACAGTTATTGTTCTTTGTTATATAGTGAAATGCATTGACATAAAACACAGTAGGCTGCTGGAGAGTAGCTCTTCTATGAATAAATGAAAAGTATATATTTATTGTTCTTTTGTGTGCATCATTATACTGCTCTAAAGCAGATCACAGCAACAAAGGCTGAAGTGATACTTTCATTCTGTTTTTCCCTTTTCAGTTTCTCATAATTTTCCCTAATACATGTCTTTGGGACGAACAGTTCCCATACTTTGTCTCTATTTAAAACATTAAGGTTCTTGTGCAGTGTGAGTAAACTAGGGGGTTTTTAGGTCTGTAGTGAAAATATTTCTCTCCTTGAATATTCCAAATAGAAATGTCATGCTCAGACAAACCCATCACTCAGAAACTAGGACCTCCAATAAAAAGAAAAGTAGCTTATTTCATAGAGAACTCTTGTTATTGACGATGTAGTATTTTCAGCGTAATAACTTTAAATTAACTGCTTCTATAAGAACAAAAGTTTTCTTCTATCATTCAAGCTATTTTCATGCTCAGTGCTCACTGATTGGAGAAGCAGGAGGTGTTCAGCTTCATGGAGCAAACCCAACCAACAAAATTCAGCTGCAAGACCATAGTCTTATGGGAGGTGGAAAGGTGTAAGTCTGCCATTGACCTGTAGTCTCTAGTTTTTATAAATTCTGCCAGTAGAGCTGTGAAATCTTTGAGAAAATTCTTCAGCAAAGAGGATTATTAAAAAAACCAACCAACTAAAACACAAATGGATTTCAAAATAAAACATAGCAAAGTAATTTCCTCTCATTTTCTTTTTATCACCCCCCTACCGCACATTAATTTTAAAAACCTCAGAGATGTAGAGCCCAAGAAGAATTCATATATTGCTACTCTGCTGCAATGTCAAGCACTCAATGTAGGCTCCTACTAGAGTTTTCAGGAAATTTGCTTTGCACAAATAGTGATGATGTAGGTAAACCGAATTAATTACTGCCAATTCAAATATTTGGCTTCAGAAGCGTTGTAGGAAAAAAAAAAAAAACACAAAAAAAAAACCCCAACACCCAAAACCTAAACCAATTGAATTTAGGGAAGCAGCAGTCAGACCAGTAGCCTGCAGATGGAGATGGCTTACTATACCTCAGAGTTAAGGTGCAATGAGCCATAAAGGAGGGAGATTTGGAGATAATCATTCACTAAGAAGGCTTCATCCTATGTTTTGAAATTGTTTGAAGTCCTGAACTGCAAGAGGGAGGTGGAGATTTTATTGCTTGCTTATGTTACAAGTGCTTATCCAAGACTTTCAGATGGGGAAGGATTCACCCCTGTGATAATGTCTGGTGAATGTATAAGAATGTTCCAAGGAAAAGTCAAAATATGATTCACTTTTTTTTTAATGCTCCCATTTCCTTTCTTGGCCCAACTGTTAGTTTATTGTTATCAGCTTACTTCATACCTCCCAGCTACATGAGATGTCCTCAGATATACTTTATGACAATCACTTGGAAAAGCTCTGTAATTATCTGTCATGCAGAATTAGGGACCGCAGTGTGAAAGGTTAGATTTGTTTTTTATGAGCTTTGTTTACAGTAAAATCCCAATGTGTGACATCAAGGGAAAAAATGATTGTTTATAAAGAAAAATGAGGCAAACCAAAAAAAATATTATCCCATCTCACTGAGTCAGTGGGATTACTGAAGATTCTATTAGTAAACAAATAGAAATAGAAATGGTTTTTGGACATTTTAGACATGTTTTTGATTAAAAACAGACTGCATAGTCCTTGGCTCTTTGCATTAATGTTGTGCCAGCCAGCCTCTCCTGTTTGAAGAAGGACTGCACAAGCTGACTGAGAGCAATTCAAGGCAATAATTATGTCACCCTATGAATTAAATCTCAGCACTGCTATTTCCAGAAAATCTGACAAGCAATGAGAGCAAAAGGAGCTGCATTGAATTTTCAATTAAAAAGTGTGTTCTCTTTTGGAGCAGACATCTTCAGCTCATTTGGTTTAACCCATTGTCACAGCCACAAGAATAAAGGCTTACAACAAAGAGAAGAAAGTTGCAATAAAAGTTAACCAAGAAAAATAAAGATTCTTTAAGACATTGTCCAAAGCAAATGGGTTTTCAATTGCTATGCCGGGTTCAGTTTTGTGTTTTCAGACCTTTACTATATACTCATTGAAATGAGGCTGGAAAAGTGAAACTCATTCGTGTTTTAATTTACATATACCAGAATACTGCAAGGCCAAACCGAGCCACGCTGAAATCAAATATGTTAGTGTGCAGACGTTAAGTCAATTTTCATAGCTACAGCTGAGTCACTAAGGCAGCTGGGCCACTCAGTGAAATTAAACATAGTAAATTAAAGGCACATGTAATTCACTCTCTGTATATATTGCTCTCTCCCTTTTCACTGCATCTGAATATGCTCAGGATCAATTTCATAAAATCTCTTTTTGCAGAATTCTTCTGTTCTCTCTCTTCTACTTTCCTGTGAAAAGGACCTTTGTGAACTTCGAAAAACAGATTACTACTAGTACTAAATGAGGTATATATGCAAAATGGTTCTTCAGAGGGTCTCAGGAGTTATTTGTTTGCTTTTCTCCATGGTGGTCTCAGAGTATAACAAAATGATCATTATGACCTGAACCAAGTCTCTGTATTCCTCTTCGTATGTTTGAGGCAATAATCGGTTTTGGGTTTTTTTTCTGCCTCAGTACAAGTCGGTAATGAAAACAAATATGTACAAATGAAAGCTATCTTTCCTGTACCCAGATATTTCTTTGACTTTAATAACTTGCCAAAATCTGTCATTAGTGCCATAGTTACAATAGCAAGTTAGAAGTGCTCCTCTTACGTTTACTTCCATCTGTTACATTGGTCACCGCTACAATCAGTGCTCCCTTGCACTTCCCATTTAGTTCTTAAGTGGCAGGGTAAATCTTAACAAGTTAACTGAATGAAGATGCTGCAAGAGCCCATAAAAAATAAAGTACCATTTTTCACCACTAGGATATTCATAATTGTGGGGGATCAAGTGCAACTATGGCCAACATGCCATTCCAGAAAGGGCTCTGCCACCATGTTTGTCTTCTCCTCCCTTTCTCAGCCAGCACCAACCATTCATCAGCAAACTCAGATACAAACTAAAGTCCCAAAAATTATCAGTTTCAGAGAAGTCTCCCCAGCACTTGTGCTGTCCTGGCAGCGCTCAGTTTATTCGAAAGACGGGGCAACAAAGAGACAGGCAATGCAGTATTAGTGCCACAGTGACACATTCATCTCAGGGAATGAAGTTTCCTTTTGGATTTGGGCTTGCAAGGAGCTGTTCTGAACTGCAGTGGACACCATTTAACAGGCTTATGTGCAGGGAAGAGGTGTGAATTCCTTCCCAGCAGCTTGGCTATCTCCTCACTCAGTTATTTGTAATTTACACAGAAGGGGATAGTGAAGGGAGAGTACTGAGGGTCTAAAAGCATTTCAGATGTCACAGTGAGCATGTCTCTGAAAGTACACACAGCTCCAACAGGGTGGTGTAAATGAGACTTCAGCATAAAAAAAATCAGCAAAAATAAATGAATTAACAGACAACTGAATATTCCCCAGCTTTTCTTCTTTTCCTTCCTGTTCTCTCATTCTACTAGATTCCCACCTTTCCATTCCTGTAACCATTCTTAAAACAGTTAAAACACAAGGACTTTAAAACTGCTTTGTTTGTTCCTAGGCTGTGTAGCAGTGGTGGTGGTTGCTGCAGCTTCCAGGTGAGGAAGCATTCATTAACCTCCAGAAAAAGTAATTCTGTGGCATGTCTGCAAAATCACCCTAGTCTGTCAAGTACAGCATGACCTGAGGTAATTATATCCTGGACTTTATCACTCAGAATTATAAGGACAGTTGAAGCGCCACCACATGAAAAATAAAATAATATAGCACCTTAACCTCATCTTTGGACAGCTTTGCTTGTGAACAAGAAGTACAGAGCCTTGTCTCTCACAATTTTTAATGCGACTGCTAAAATACATTAGTTATTCCACATTGCCCTGACTTACTCCCAAAAATCTATGTTCTTCCCACTGCAAAACTTAACACATTATGTGGACAACTTTGAGTACAAAGTCTACCCTGCTCCTCCTTGCTAAAGCTGCTCAGCACCACACTAATTCTTTGCATTTCAAGGAGAAAAGAAGACTTTGCATCATTAACATTGGGCCAATTACTCCAAACAACCTTACCACACTTCACAAAGAAAGGCAGTTCACCAAAGTGAAGTATTAGCATGTAAAAAGCATGCAGAAAGTAAAAGGCACACACCTTTTTAAGATTTTAAGATTTAAACAACCTTTTGTAAACAAGAAGGATCTTCATTATCTTTAACTTAATGGAATATCGAATGTTACCAAAAGCACAGTATTTCTGACAGATTCACATTAATTTCTCCAGTACTTGTTGTAAAGCAATCAGCTATTAAAGGCTTTTTTTCTTTTCTTTTTTTTTCTTTTTTCTTAATATGTAATTTAAAGTAACTACAAAACTGTCTTCTTTTATAATAGGTGGGAAAACCAGAATGATTTCTTTTGCTTCATATACATAATGAACTGCAGAAGATGTGACAAAAATTTCTTAGAACCATAGTACAATACAACAAAACTGAAACTTTTACCAGGAAAGAAAAAAAAAAAAAGCAAAATAAATAAGAATTAAAATTAAAACTATCATTTTATATATCCCAAATTGTTTACTATTTCATTCTTATCCCTACATTCCAGCAGCAGCTTTAAAGTGGTCAGCTCATGTTCTGATGAGCATCCAATTTAACATAGACTGATCTACACTGCTTCTCTCTCTGAGCTGGTACTGGGCTACCTCAGTGCCTAAACCAGCTGGTGCAAGCCCAGTTAAGTGCTGAAATTGAAATCAGTTATCTCACCCTAACAATACTGGATTTGCCCATGGGAAAATAGTGGCAACACAACCACAAACCTTCTTAGACTCGGAGTGCCCAGCTGCCTAAGTACTGTACTGTAGACTTAGAAATAAGTACTGTAGACTCCGAAATAAGTACTGAGTTTGCTTTTCAGAACAGATGATCCCACCAAATTTGGGAAGCAGGTTGCTAGAACAGGAATAGGCAATTCACTCTTTCATTCCAACTTTACAAATATTTTGCTTAGACTGTCTGACTGTATTAATTTACAACTTTTTACCTATTTCTATTTTTGCACATGTAAATTTCTCCTGACACCTTCTATTTCTTTTTTAGGTAGAAAAGGTGAACGGAAAGGCTTTAGAAATAACCAAAGTGCATGGAGAAATGTAGAAAGGGCTCCAACGGAAAAAAATGTATCACGTAACCATGCCAGGAAGACAACACTTCAAAGTAAGGCAGAGTTGCTGAATCAATTATATTACCAACTTTAATTCTCATAGTTCATAATTTCCAAGAGATTGACTTAGCAGTCTTTCCAGTATTTTGAAACATAATGACTAATGACTCGATGTTAAATTTCCAATGCTGCCCTCAGGGTCATTGAGCAGGATGCAAAATGCTTCCTGGGCACCCCTTGCTGACTGTCAGACTGCGGTCCTGCACGGCTGCACCCCATCATGTTTCCCTTCCAAGGATAACCACGTAGCTTCAGGTTCCTGAACTGTTGAGAGACTGACGCCTTGAATTATCAATGAATTCCTTCTCTCTCTCCCACTTCCCGCTCCTCCTTTCTTCAGCAGCTGCTCAATTGACCTGACAGGATATTTCTCTTATTCCTAAGGGAAAAGGAATTGTTTTGTTTTCATATGAATCCACCAGCTTCAATTCAGCTGCTCACTATGCAAGTAATTTGGTGCATTAGCTTCAAAGAAAGACTTTAAGGCAATTTAACTCACTCAACATATTTCCCCAGAGGAGGACAACAGAGACGTAGAGGAAAAGCCCTCTCCCCTTCACTGTCATTCTCTGGCAGAAGGGTTTGCTGGAGACAGGAGAAAGACCATGCATAGGTTTGCAGCAGGGACTAGAGCTGCATGAACACTTTTCCAGCTCACTTGATCTGGGCCAAAGCATTCAGGTCTTCCCTTCATGAACAAGACCATGGCTCAACCTGAAAAGGACAGTTCCAGTCTGATAGCAGGTTAAAGTTATTTCAAAGCTACTGAATACAGCTACTTCTTGTAAACCAGCTGTTACAACCTGTTGAAGTTAACACATTAAAGAGTGCTTTTTCATGTAGAGAACTGTGGAGGAGGATTCTTTTCAGCCATGCCGCAGCATTAGAAACCCCTGAGGTCTGTGTAGCCAAAACGTGAGGCAATTCAAGCAGAGTGACAAGAAATAATTCCTTTGTCAACCTGACAGAATAATGAAAGTATCTGTGTATGTAACCTTAGTGAGGACTGTTGCAGATTTTCAGAGCTGTGTTATTCCCAGAGTATGCCCTCAATACAATGACCATAATTTATAATTCTGAACATGAGAAAAAAAAATAAATCAGGTACGTTTATTATGGGGTTGTCTAGTAGCATCAGAAAATCATTTAGGTTGGAAAAGACCTCCAAGATCATCCAGCCCAACTGTTAACCTAACACCGCCAAGTCCAATACTAAGCCGTGTCCCTACGTGCTGCATCTATGTGTATTTTAAATACTTCCAGGGATGCTGACTCAAACCACTTCTCTAGGCAGCCTGTTCCAGTGCTTGACAAGCTTGACAACCCTTTCAGTGAAGAATTTTTTCCTGTATCCAATTTAAATTTCCCCTGATCGTACTTAAGGCTATATCCTCTTGTCCTATCACTTGTTACTTGGGAAAAGAGACTGACCCCCATCCCAGTACAACCTCCTTTCAGATATCTGTAGAGAGCCTCCATTTCTCCAGACTAAACAACACTAGTTCCCGCAGCTGTTCCTCATAAGACTTGTGCTCTAGACCCTTCATCAGCTTCATTGCCCTTCTTTGGACACGCTCCAGCACCACAATGTGTTTCTTGTGGTGAGGAGGCCAAAACTGAACACAGGATTAGAGGTGCGGCCTCACCAGTGCCAACTAGAGGGGCAGGATCACTTCCCTAGTCCTGCTGGCCACAATATTTCTGATAGAAGCCAGGATGCTGCTGGCCAACTTGGCCACCTGGGCACACTGCCAGCCTATATGATCTCTCCCCCACCTCAGTCCCACGCATGGATTTATAACAGTGAAAGCTGAATCAAAACTGAAATAAAACGGGAGCTTCCTGTACTGGGAAGTAAGCATACCCTAACCTTAACATTATCAATTCCAGCTGTACCCTTTATTTTAATTCTGGTCATATGTGCTTTTTCCAAGTCCTGACCGGGTTGGAATGGAAGTTTTTCCTGGCTGGAAAAATTCTGATGAAACATTTTTTTTTCTTTTTTTTTTTTCTTTCCCCCCTCGGTTTTCTGCCATCTTGTCTGCCTCATTCGGGGGCAGCCTGCAGTAAATCCTGTCTGTACAGATTCCAGACTCCTGTTTCAGCACATGGTGCTTTGTTATATTTACTTTCAAATATTTTGGGAAGGAATAGTAGGCAAATGGAGAAAATGGTGGGGAAAACAGGTTTGGGAAAGATGGACTGCACTGGGGACATAAGGGGAATATTTAAGGGAAAAAATTGGATTAGAAAACCTTTATTTCAGTCTATGCATATTCTATGCACTATACAGTCAGTAAATTTGAGGAAAATTATTCTGGCAAGAAAAGTCTTTGAAAGCTGAACAGTTTTTAATAAGCATACATCTGTTGGAATAAAAAATAAAAGAATGGGGTTAGCTGACAGGGAAAATAAAGTTGGTATTTGGAAGGAGCAAAGAAGGATTATTTGGGGAGAGGGATGCCAGAGCATTACTACTGCTGCAACTAGAGAAGTGAGAAATATGTGATCTTGCAAGGATTTCCTGCCCATTCTAGCTTCAATGGTTTGGGTTTTTTGGGGTTTTTTTTTTGGTACAGACACGCTCAGCATGTGCCTGATAAATGATTATGCCTTAAATCAGGAGATGATTCTGTCACTGTTATTTAAAGATAAGTTACCAAATGATCATATTAAAAAAGTCAAAATGGCATGGAAATTGCTTTTTTAAATATAAAAAAACACTACACATGAAAAATAGCTTTTTCCACTCAGTGATAAGACTGGCCTGTGAACTGCAATAATAAGGGATAATTTTAAACACACCCTTTGTAAGACCAATTTAGTTGGCAGTATCTCCATAGGTTTTCTCATCTGTTTTGTTTTTTCATATAGACGCAATTTTTTCTGAGATCCCACTAACCTTTCAGAAGTTGATATTTAAGGATCATTTCCTCCAAGTTCAAAAATGGTCCATCCCATCAAGCAAAAGTGGCAGGACACCTGCACAGATGAGCAAGGAGCTCTTGACTGAACCTGGTCATAAAGAGGAAGTGTACAAGAGGTGTAAGTAGCAGGTGGCCCAGGAGAGGTATACAGCTGCTGTCTCATCTTGCAGGACTGGGGTTAGGAAAGTCAAGGCTGAACTGGAATTGACGCAGGGAGCAGGGGATGTGAAGGAAAACAAGAAAGGCTTCCACGAATACTCTTTCTACAACAGCAAAACGAAGACTAGGGAAAACATGGGCCTGCTGCTGAATGGGGCAGGGGAGCCGGTGACAAAGGACACAAAAATAGGCCACAGTACCCAACATCATCTTTGACTCAGTCTTTATCATTAAAATGGCCCCTGAGATCACAGGGAAAGTCTGGAGCAAGGAAGACTGGCCCTTCATAGGGGAAGATCAGGTTGGGGAGCACTTAAATAAAAAAAACATACGTAAATCCACAGGGTCTGTTGGGATGCCCATATGAGTGCTGAGGGAGATGTTTAATTTCATTGCAAGGCCACTCTTGATAATTTTTAAATAATCATGGTGATTGTTATAGGTGCCTATGAGAAAATATCACTCCTAGCTTCAAAAAGGGCAAGAAGGAAGACCCAGGGAATTACAGGCTGGTCAACCTCACTTTGATCCCTGGAGAGGTGATGTAAGAACTAATCCTGGAGACCATTTCCAGGTACATGAAGGGTAAGAATGTGACTGTGAGTAATCAGCAAGGATTTACAAGGGGGAAATTGTTCGTAATAAAATGGCCTTTTACAGTGAGGTGACCAGCTTGGTGGATGCGGGAAGACCAGTGGTTATTGTTTACCTTGACTTTAGTAAGATTTTTGACAGTCTCCCATAATGCTCTCATAGACACCATGACAAACTATGCGTTATATAAATGAACAGTGAGGTGGATTGAAAACTGGCTGAACTTATGGTGGGTGGGATCACCACTAGAGGGTGGTAATTAGTGCTTAAAGTCCAGTCTGTGGTACGCTAGTTGTGTACCTCTACAGTTAATACCAGGACCAACACTGTTAAACATCTTCATTAAATGACCTGGACGATGCGACAAAGTGTACCCTCAGCAAGTTTGCAGGTGATAGAAAACTAGGAGGAAAAAGTAATATGCCATTGCTACCATTCAGAGGGACCTCAACAGGCTGGAGAAATGGACAAACAAGAACCTCAAGAAGTTCAGAAAAGGGAAATGCAAAGTTCTGCCCATGGGCATGGGTAATCCTAGGCAAGAGTACACACTAGGAGCTGACCAGGACTGGAAAGTGACTGCAGAAGAGGTCCTCGTGGACAACAAGCTGACCATGAGCTAGCAATATGCCCATGCAGCAAAGAAGGCCAACAGCTTTCTACGCTGCATTGCGAACACCATTGCGAGTAGGAAGAGGGAGGTAATCTTTCCCTTCTACTCAGCACTGGTGAGATACCTCTGGGTCCAGTTCTGTGTTCCCCAGTACAGGGAGACATGGACACGCTGGAGTGACAGCAGTGAAAGGCCACAAAGATGATTGAGGAACTGGAGCATCTGATATACAACAAGAGTCTGAGAGAGTTGGGAGTGTTCAGAGAAGGTTCATGGGGATCTTACCCTTGTGTATGAATACCTCATGGAATTGAATAAAAAAGATAGAGACAGACTCTTCTCAGTGGTGCCCACTGACAGGACAGGAGGCAATGGGTAAAAACAAAACAAAAAACCAACGAAATAAACCATACAATTGAATCCAAACACAGGAAAACACTTTTTTTTTTTTACTGTGAGAGTGGTGACACACTGGAACCACTAGCCCATGGAGTTTGTGGACTCTCTGTCTTTGGAAATATTCAAAAATCAACTGGACAGGGCCCTCTGCTACCTGCCCTAGGCAACCCTGTTTTGAGACAGTGGGTAGAGTAGACAATCTTCAGAGGTTCCTTCCAGCATCACCACTATTGAAATTACAATTATAAGACTGTAATTGTAGGACTGACAGTTTTTAAGATTTACATCAGCTTCATCCCTCACATTCAATATATCCACATTCAATATCATTAACTACCAGCATCACATATACCAACAAAATACAATAAACAGGGGATCTCAGATTTGAAAGTCCAAATTTATTTGTCCTCAGGTGATAACAAAAGTCTAATAAGATGACAAAAGATGCATGGAATTAAGTCAAAGATTACAGTTTTCTCCATAAAGTGAATAGGAGTTTGGTTTTCCATTTCAACAAGGACAAGATGCGTACAGTGACAGTGAATGATGTCAGACCCCCAGAATCTTCATGGAACATACAAAGGTGCAGCTTCAGGATAGAGTAGCAGCCTTTGTGTGAATTTTGTTTCTTGGCTTGCTGAAATTGAAACATTAATGCCATTTGGGGTATGTTTTGATTTTTATTTTTTTTTTAATTTATAGGGATAATTGCTTTAGCAGCAGTAGCTCTAATTGTAGCAATTAGAAATGTCACTTTTTTCCTCTTTAAAAAAAATTCCAGCTGAGAGTGTGGAAAGAAATTATACAAGAAATGAGATTAAAGGTACTGAAGACTTCCCATGATGGCATATTTCATTTATACTCTCACTAAATAAAGAGGCAGCAGGGTGATTTTCATTTTTGAGCTTAACATGCAATTATGAGAAGAAAAAAAACCATCACTACATGAAGGAATCACGCAGACCACAAAAAATTCTGCCTAGCTTATGAGATCATCTGCTCTTAGGAAAAATCCTAAATTTTCCATTTCCTAATTCCCTTTGTACTGATGTGCTGCTTACCCAGAGACAGGTGAGTAACAACAAAAGCTTAGAGACTAGCCAATAAATAGATAACTAAATGAACATCTGTCCTGCATTTTGTATCCTTTCGCTTCTTGTGCCCTTACTCTGTATTGGTAAACTAACCAGCTCACTGACTGTTGCATCTTCTGTGCATTTATTGCAGTGATTGTGCAACTGGCAAAGGAAAAAGAAGCTCAAAGTCATTTATGTTTCCAAAGAGCTTCCTGAAATTTTCCTAGAAATATGTTGTATGCCCAGGCTCTCTCAGTTGTGCAAGCTAAACTGCCCCATCAACTGCTTCATCCCCCGGGAAGGCAGGTAATGACAGAGGAGCTCGGTAGTTCTTCCTCTTGCCCCATCCCACGTCTTCATAAAGCAAACACTCCCCACCTTGGCTACCCAAGTGAAACGCCACAGGCTAACAGTAAATTGCTGACAGAAGCATGTCGTTGGTCAGAGACGGAGCAGAATTACACAGGCATTAGCTTTTTATATTGCTTTTTTCATCAGCCTTTACTCAGCAAATGGGTATCCCAATGTCCTCAAAGTCACAGCAGCTGCTTTTGACTCTCTCTCACAAATCCATCTCAAAATCTACATCTCAATCTGCATTTTACACAGATTCTGGGCATGCAACTGAAATTAAGGCATGCCAGCTGTATCAGACAAACTGAGAGAGGAATGAATTTTTAAAGGAAAGATAAAGAGACAAGACATTTGGGGGGCCTTTAGATGAATAGCTATGGTAATCCTAATACTGTTCAAGGGCTCAGTTTCAGATGCCATTAATATACTAAGCAGCTGCATATTTAAGCCACTATTAAACCATTCTCTCAGCCATACAGGCTGCACCTTTCTAGCAGCCTAAGTGCAATTTCTTCTTTTCAGCCAGCATGTAGCATATTTAATAGTCTATTATATATCCAAAGGTAATCCAAAGTGAAACACAACAGTTATTTTATGAAACACTGATTTGCAGCTCAGTATCATTTCCTGGTACATCACATCACGTGTAACATAACAGAAGATGGTCACTGACTGCATGGCTTTTGAGAAGAATATTGCTATTAGGGGTAAAAAGGCAGAAATATGTAGCAGAAATATCATGAAGAAAGGGCTTTACTGCACTAGACTATAAAGTCTTTCACTGTATTCCAAATTTTTCCCTTTATGCTCCAGCAAGCGGGACATGCAAAGTGAATTTAATTCTGGATAATTGCTCAGGTACTCTTGTGACAGCACTTTATATGAGGAAAGAAGGGAAGGGTGAAAGTGTGAGGTCTCGTTGTTACATATAGAATATAAATATTTTCCTTGCAATAAGGCAAGAGATTGAAGGTCAAATAATTGTCTGGAGAAAAGACAAAAGGAGGAAGGAAAGAAGAAAGGAAATTACTGAGAAATAAGAAATTGGCATATATTTGACATAATAGTTGATTGGGAAAAAGAACAAACAAATATGTATCTTCAAAAACAATCATATATGACAAGGTCAAGAGAAGTTTGAATATGTATCAGTTAGGATCTTCGGGTGTTTTGTGTTTTGATCTCCCTTTAGAGAAGGCCCATTATCATCAAGCTTTCAAACAAGAAGGTATGAATGTAGACTAAATCCAGTGATAAACTACAACCTAAAAAAATTTCTGTAGAAATTGAATTTCGGCTGTGAAATGAATACAGGATCAGACTGTGTTTCAATTAGTGGAATTTGTTCTTAACCATCTGCTCCGCATCTCAAATTAATATTAGTGCCTTCCCTGGAGTGGTTTTGGAATCTTAAATAACTCTGCTTTGAGAAAACAACGAGAACAACAAACAGGTGGGATTGGCCCTGATCAACAAGAGTGGTGTCCAAAGGCATTGTTCCGTGTAGCAGCAGCAGGAGCATCCAACAATGTCTCTTCTCCAAGCACACTGCAGATTAGGTTGTGTGAATGCCAGGGTGGTAAAGAGAAGAAAAACAGGTTTATCATTCCCTTCTGACATCACTGCAAATGTACAAAGTGGGGGGGGGAAGAGGGGAACAAAGAGATACATTAATTTTAATGGATTTTTCTGGTAAATGAGTTATTATTTTTATAGAGAAAAATTAGCTAGCTGAAGAAATATCATTTATTCTTTGCAAGTTTTCATTTTAGAATCTTTTCAAAGGGAAATATTTCAAACATGGTAACTTCCCTTAAAGTAGTGCACAAAAAAGTCTAGCACCTGAGTTCAGTTTCCTTTAAAGACCATTTTACTATGGCAAATAAAGATTGAAGGGCAAGGTACCTAATACATTTGTGCTATCAAATTATTAGTAAAAGTTCAGTTTTCCATTAATAATTCTGTGCCATACATTTAGCTTATAAAAGATCAGGCATCCGTTTCTGTGCTTAACATCCTCAAGAGAGCTCCTCTGCTATGACCTTCCAGATATCCTCCAAGAGGTCTCAGTCATTTCTTCAGCCCCGGCCACTGGATCCTCAATGAAAATCATAGAAGTATAGCCTAGAGCGTACCTCAGTTATGAAATCCAGCGTACTGCCAACGTCAGTAATGATGTAGAGGCCGACATCCGGTCCCCTTGTGGTAGTAACCATGGGTTGTCCCCTCATTAGAGGAATTATTCTGCTTAAGTGAGGACTGTATGGTGACACTTCCCTCACTCATGGGGGTTTCAGTCTGAGCTAAACTTCGTAGAGTTTCCTGGAGCTTTGAACAATGATGTGAAGATGGACAAATACAGGATAGTTAGTTTCTGTATTTCTTCCTAAAGCTGTTCATCACATCATACCATTTTTTAAAATATGAGGTGAATTAATATTGTGAATAACTAGCATCTTGTTCTTTTACACTTAGTGAGCTACCGTAGCATTTTTCCTCTGCTCTACTTTATCTTAACAGTGACAAACTATTAACTTTTTTTTAACTCTTTGTTAACTCATTCCTTTTATATTATTTTTTCTGACTTGTTTCCCTGAGTCATCCTTGCACTCTAGAAGCATTAAGAACCATCCCCAGCTTAATCGTCAGGACTGTGAATCCCACAGTTCACATCCTAACTTCAACAGTACTTTAGCCCATTTGCAGCCCTGGAGTCCTTAAGCTGTTAATGGCCAGAAACTGAGGCTATAACGAGGATGTGCTGGACTTAGGCACTGAATTGGTGTGAATCCACCAATATCTAGGGCTGATTTGTCTTGTTCCTATTTGTCTATATTTGTTTACATTGCAAGTAGTGGATTTTGCTTCTGACACTTCTTGGAAGTTGAAATTGTTACTTTACCCTAGCACGTGAAGGCCGATGAACCAAGGTGTAAAAGCCAGTGCTTTCCTTGCCCTGCTATGATGTTTCCCTATGATATGAGGCCTCACTCATTTGGCATTCTGCAGGAGTTACTTTTTGCAGGGCAGGGTATGACAAAAGAAGTTTCCCTTTCTCTGGTGCAGTCCATCATCCACAGGACCTCAGAGAATTTGACTGGCATTTGCTCATTGCTAAGCAGGTGCATGTTGTAGGACTGGTGTGGGATGCTGAGCTGTTCCTCTTCGTTTTTCTTTCTCCTTAACTCTGCAATTGCTTTTAGCCTAGCTGTCTTCTCTGCCTCTCTCTCCCAGAGGTGGACTTATGATTATCTCAAGCATTTAAAACTGCACAAGCTGTTTGCCTGAAACATATTTTCTTTGGATTTGATAGGAAAGGCTTGCGAGTTCAGCTGCTGTTCAAGTGAGGAAATATCAGGGTAAACCAGCCAGAACATCTTTGTATGCACAGGATAATTCCTTGAGAACCTGCACACGCCCAGTGTTTTATAGGTGAGTCCCAAAATTGTCATTGTCACTGTCACTGTATAACTAGAGGAAAGCTTTGGATTCTTTGCATATCTTTCAATTGGTCTAAGCTTTAACATATGACTACTTTACCTCACAGTAGTCTCACAACAGTGAACAACGTAAGCAAAGAGTGTTAATTAATACTTCATAGGCATCTAGGCCAAAAATTTTGTTTCAATACTGTCCAAAACGCCCAACAGGAGTCGTTTCCAGAGGCTGAGGGCTTGGGTCTTTTTCCCAATCGCCTTGTCAATGCCGCCTTCCCTAGACAGGGATCCCAGCTGCCTGGCCTCCCTACCCTCTAATTCCAGGCTACTGGCCCCATTATCCCAGCACCGGAGCAGCCAGGTGACAATGTGCTCGCCTGAAAGTCGGCTGAAATCTTTTCGCATATCCCGCAGCTCACTCAAGGATAGGGATCGAGTAATTATCTCTGGTTCTGCCTCTTCCTCCTGCTCTCGTGATGGCCCTGGTTCATCATCATCTCTTACTAAGCGAACTGATTTCTTTGTGTACTTCTTCTTCTGTATGGGAGCAACTGATACCGGCACGGGTTGGTTCCCTGGTTCAGTGGCAGTGGCTACCACGGGGGTTGCAGTAGCCGCAGTGTCCGCCGCAGGGGTTGCAGTAGCCGCAGTGTCCGCCGCAGGGGTTGCAGCAGCCGCAGGGGCCGCCGCAGGGGCTGCAGCAGCCGCAGGGGCCGCCGCAGGGGCCGCCGCAGGGGCTGCAGCAGCCGCAGGGGCCAGTCCGGGCAGGACAAGATGTTAAAAATGTGCTCTATACCGCAGCCGGGGAGAACGGCCCTACCTGGAGCCTCTGGCAGAAAGCACCAGGGGAGACTCGAGGTCGACCCCTAGGGTTTTGGAGTCGTGGATACAGAGGATCCGAAGCCCGCTACACTCCAACAGAAAAAGAGATATTGGCAGCATATGAAGGGGTTCGAGCTGCTTCGGAAGTAGTTGGTACAGAAGCACAGCTCCTCTTAGCACCTCGACTGCCGGTGCTGGGTTGGATGTTCAAAGAAAGGGTCCCCACCACACATCATGCAACCGATGCTACATGGAGTAAGTGGATTGCACTGATCACGCAGCGAACTCGAATGGGAAACCCCAGTCGCCCAGGAATTCTGGAAGTGATCATGGACTGGCCAGAAGGCAAGGATTTCGGAATGTCACCAGAGGAGGAGGTGACGCGTGCAGAAGAGGCCCCACCATATAATAAACTGCCAGAAAATGAGAAGAAATATGCCCTGTTCACTGATGGGTCCTGCCGTATTGTGGGAAAGCATCGAAAGTGGAAGGCTGCTGTGTGGAGTCCTACACGACGGGTTGCAGAAGCCAGTGAGGGACAGGGTGAATCGAGCCAGTTTGCAGAGGTGAAGGCTATTCAGCTGGCTTTGGACATTGCTGAGCGAGAAAAATGGCCGGTACTTTATCTCTACACTGACTCATGGATGGTGGCAAATGCTCTGTGGGGGTGGTTACAGCAGTGGAAGCAGGGCAACTGGCAGCGCAGAGGCAAACCCATCTGGGCTGCTGAACTGTGGCAAGATATTGCTGCCCGGATAGAGAATCTGGTTGTGAAAGTACGCCATGTAGATGCCCATGTACCGAAGAATCGGGCCACGGAGGAACATCAGAACAACCAGCAGGTGGATCGGGCCGCTAGGATTGAAGTGGCTCAGGTGGATCTGGACTGGCAACGTAAGGGTGAACTATTCATAGCTCGGTGGGCCCATGACTCCTCAGGCCATCAAGGGAGAGATGCGACATATAGATGGGCTCGTGACCGAGGGGTGGACTTGACCATGGACACTATTGCACAGGTCATCCATGAATGTGAGACATGCGCTGCGATCAAACAAGCCAAGCGTGTGAAGCCTCTTTGGTATGGAGGGCGATGGCTGAAATACAAATATGGGGAGGCCTGGCAGATTGATTATATCACACTGCCACAAACCCGTCAAGGCAAGCGCTATGTGCTCACAATGGTGGAAGCAACCACTGGATGGCTGGAAACATACCCTGTGCCCCATGCCACTGCCCGGAACACTATCCTGGGCCTTGAAAAGCAAGTCCTGTGGCGACATGGTACCCCAGAGAGAATTGAGTCGGACAACGGGACTCATTTCCGAAACAGCCTCATAGACACCTGGGCCAAAGAGCATGGTATCGAGTGGGTGTATCACATCCCCTATCACGCACCAGCCTCTGGGAAGATAGAACGATACAATGGACTGTTAAAAACTACACTGAGAGCAATGGGTGGTGGGACTTTCAAACACTGGGATACACATTTAGCAAAAGCTACCTGGCTAGTTAACACCAGGGGATCTAACAATCGGGCTGGCCCTGCCCAATCGAAACTTCCACGTACTGTAGAAGGGGATAAAGTCCCCGTAGTGCATATGAAGAATATGCTAGGGAAGACAGTCTGGGTTAGTCCTGCCTCAGGCAAAGGCAAACCCATCCGTGGGATTGCTTTTGCCCAAGGACCTGGGTGCACTTGGTGGGTGATGCGGCAGGATGGGGAAGTCCGATGTGTACCTCATGGGGATCTCATTTTGGGCGAGAATAGCCAATGAATCAGATTGTGTGCTGTTAATTGATAAGTAACACTGTCACTGTATGTCCTCATTGCTATAATTGATATCAGTTGTACTACAAGTAAGGCACAGGGATGATGGGATAAGAACTGATCTCAGCAGCTGGCGCCCAGCAGTTTCCTCAAGATCTACATCTTCAGCCCACGGACTGCGTGCATGAGCCACACCAGGTGCACCAGTCACAAGCTCCGAAAAATACAGCATGCAACAGACCAGCACCACCCAGCATCTCACCTGCCCTGAGAGACTGTTCTAACAGATGGAGCCCAAAGCCGTGGATTAAAAGAACTCAACGGACACTTTGGAGGGATGACCCATAAACTAAGGGCATTATATGTGTGTGTATATATATATATATATATAACAGGGGAAAGTGGTGGCAATTCATTGGAACCTGCTGGGCATGGCATAGATGGTATGGAATAAGGGGTGGATAATGTCCTGGTTCCGGTGGGGATAGGGTTAACTTTTCCTGGTATTCCATGCCATGTGAGCCACGCCCACCCTGAGCTGCCGGGGGAGGGGGCAGGAAGTTGCTGCTTAAAAGCGGGCTGGGGCGTCCCGGGTCCGGCCGGTCGGCGAGCGGCGGGGAGCGGCGGTCCCGTAATCGCGTTTGTATATTCCCCTATTCGTGTTGTTGTTGTTTGCCTGTTCCCTTTGCTGTTCTGTTAAACTGCCTTTGTCCCAACCCAAGAGTCTTGCCTTTTCTTACGATCCTTCCTGTGTTAGGAAGGCACGTGCGAGCGGCACGTGGTTCTTTGTTGCCATCTGAGGCTAAACCACGACAAATACAAATCCCCTCCGGTAATGTCACTGATTTCTCTTCTTTATGATTGCATATTAAATAAAACCATGACTGTGAAAATAACGAATTTATCTAGAAATCCTGCGTGGGATCTCTGGACAGAGCAGCTGCAAAACTACTTAAGATTTACTCTTCTCAGATTGGAATCAATTTTAACAGATTTGGAGAGCTTGTGAATATCATGTCTTCATGAGAATATCATATCATCAGTGACACATACAAACAGCCACTGATGTGTACCCAGAAAAATATGGTAACCTTTTAATGACAACTGAATCTGCTAAGATGCTGCATTCAAACACACATAATACTTCTCACCCAGTAGTTTCTGCGCTCCCTCATGGGACTGTTCAATTTGAATAATAAAAACCCTACAGAGCACTGGGGGCACAAGGGCTTAAGCTACTTATACTTCCAAGAAATATACCTGGTGCATATCTCGAACCACCACTTAGCAAAGGTCTGGCAGACATCTGAATCATCATTTTTCTGGCACATTTCTTCTTACACTGAGGAACTAAAACTGAAGGATATTCCAGAACTTTCTCCGTTTTACTTGGGTGTTGCGTTCAGTGAATTTCATATGCTTGTCTTCATGAATAAATAAATTATTAATTTCTTTTGCTGTTTAACTGAATCTTTTGCACTGACAAAGAAAAATGCTTTAAAACTTAATGACAGTCTTAAAAAAAATGTGACATGAACCCACATCATCTTTTCCATGATCCAAAGACAATAAATACAGCATCTGAACTAAGCCACTTGTCATCCTTTAAGCCTAAATATTTCATTATAAAGGTTCTCATGGAATTCTGAATTAACGTTACTCCTTCTTCCCACATTCACAGTGGTCATTTTAGCTATGAAAGATAGACGCCCTTCCACTCACCTGCCTTCTTGCACCAGCACCAGGTGCTGGCTGTGACGCAGTGTTTTACAGCAGTGTAACGTGGAGACTACACTGCTTTATCTCACTGAATGTTTTGGGTGACTTGGGAATTTAGAGTATTGTAGCAGAATAATATATGTTTCAGAGTTTTCTTAGCAAGTTGGCAGGGCTAAGAAATGTGCGTATGATATTTTGGATTACGAGTTCTTCACGTATGCAGAGCAAGGCACTATGAATGTCGAAAGCTCTAGAAAGCACTTCTGGCATACATTATAAGACCTCCAAGCAAACACTATTATTATTTTTCTCCTGCTGTGTTTACTTCAAAAGTCACATGTGGTGATGAATTCTTTAAGGAAAAGTATTGATAGGCTGCATTGAAAGGGGCTAGCATTTGCCAGCATGCTAACAGACTACCCCACCAAACAATGCCTTTAAAAAGTAGACTTTTTTTGTTATTGCAATATTCAGGTGATTATTCTTCTAGCACAAATGGTCAGGATGAATGGGTGATATCTCCCTTTTTCAACCAAAATGATTGGAGCAGATTAGCATTTGCCTAGGAACACCATAAAATTTCTATTCTCTGTGTAGTTAAAGTAGAAATGTTTTCCCCTCAGTGATTTTAAAGATTCAAGTTGGTCTTTCACAAATACAAAGCTTTCAAAGCCACGTCTGTAGATTTGACAAATATTATTTATAAAGCAATGTACAATTTAATCAAAGGAAGATATGCAATCTTTGAGGACTGAAATTAACTACAAATGACTAATTCAGTGATAGAAATGTATTTGGTTGTTTATAATATTCTTCTTTAGGATCCTGATGCTGTTTCTTAATTGTAAAGCTATAGCCAGCAGCTGAGGCATAGCTTTTATGTATTTTTTGTGGTTGGAGTTTTAGGCCTGACCTTATACTGGTATAAAGAAGTCAAACAACGGAAACATGCAGTTTTAAAATCATTGTCATCACAATATTGTCATATTATTTTTAAGTGGCACATCTTTTATCTGGGGCTTTTATTTGCTATATTTCATTACTTTTTTTTTTTTCCAAAAGATGGCTTTAAAACAGTTTATGTACAATAGAGTACATCCTAGTATTTTGAAATTAGATTGGCTTATTAGTCAACAGCCCATAATGATTACAAAGGAAAAACGCAGGAAGCATCACTTGCTTTTATGGTACAGTTCTCCTGCAAACTGAGAGCATACATTAGCAAACACTCTATTCTTTGTTCCCATTTTCATTCCTTTTAATTTTGTGAATAGCACAAGAAAATCTGCATGCAAGGAAAACCAATGTGTGCCACATCTTACAGAGAAATAAATCAGTAATCAGGCAATGCATTTCTGGGCAAATATAGTAAGCCTGCAGGAGTACTGAAAGGCAAGGGAGCATAAGCCAAATGGCTCAGAAACATGCTACCTGGAGAGACTGATGAAAAATACATAAAAAGAAGTGCAGCAGTCAAACTTGGCTGTAAGTTTAGGAGATCTTATAGACGTAACTATGAGATCAGCAGCAGCCAATGCAAAACCTTCATGTCTGTCACACACCTCTAACTATTTCACACTCTACTATGTTTCCTTACATAGAAAATAATTAACAGTTAACCAATGTAAAAGCCTAAACGTGTGTGAGAGAAAGGACAGCAAACACCATTTCTACAAAAGGCTGAAGCACATTTTAATGACGCCTTGATTTTGGGTCAGCCAGTTCTGGTGCTGAGGAAACCAAACCTGGAGTATCCCATATTTCACCTGTAGCTAGTGAGAGTTTGTGTATGAAAATCTACCATGAAAATTTAGTCTTAAACTTTAAATGTCATGAGCACAGGTCTTCACTGTCTGACCCAGAGCAATTAAATTCAAGCATTTTCCTTTGTAATTTCTACAACTTGAGGGAAATCAGGATCTATTTTTGCCAGACAACACTTTTGGTATTGTCCTACCTGAAACATTATATGGAAGTTATTTTATAGCATAAGTATGGACTTCTGAGAGCCTTAGGGTTTGAAAATGTTTGAATTTGATGTAACTGATGAGGTATATGAGAAGAAGGACCACATCCTTTTTTCTCAATGCAAAAGAATGAACACACATTCCTCATTAGTAAATTAAGTTCACTGAAAAGATAAAGAAATGGGTGTTCATATATTCTTTCTCCAGTTATACTCTATTTTCCTTGAATCAACAACAGAAACATAATTGGTTTTGAGCAATGCAAACACGTGTGAAGTTGCATCCTTTTGTTAGTCATTTTATTTATTTTCTACTTCTAAGCATTAGTGCTGAAAGTAATTTAAGATCTTCTCAGCTGGTGATATAGGATGTGGTTACAGGTTGTTTTGATTGTATCTGATTTTTTGAATGAATGATTATCATTGCTTTCTACTGGTGATTCTAAAAAATGTCTTTCAGTGTCTGTGAATTATGTCTGTTTTCATATATCTGACTTCAGAGAAATGAACGTAATGAAATACAGCAAGACAACATGATGCCATGCAATTTCCTGCCCAGAAATTATAAGTCTTTCAGCATAAAGTCTGCTCTTGGGGAGATTTCTGACCAATTTCCCAAACAAAGAGCTTTGATAAGAACCTAAACTTCAGGGTACTTCATCTATACTAGTAATCCTTTTGAGGTCTGCCCTTCACCAATATTTATAAGCAATTTTGCTTTGTCAAAGAGCAATTTAAGCAGATCTAGCTAACCAAAAAACCTCACCAAATCAAGGAAGGATGAGGGTTTACAAAATTTCAGCAGTTTTCTAAGGAATGACATGACACTGAAGATCCCTGTCATGCATTGCCAGGTTATTCAGATATCTCACATGGACTATGTTGAACTTGAGAAATTGAAAAGACCAAATTAAATGACAGTAATTAGGCTATCGGACTGTATTACTTTTAGTTTATTTTTCTATCAACCATAATAGAGCAAGTGGGTTAATCCTTTGACTTTCAGCTATGTACAATAGAAATAATAAATCCTATTGGTTTCAGGGTCCATGGTTTGAAGAAGCTGTACATGTGCTGGTATTTTCTTACAATCTTTTCTTTTGTGATATTCTTCCATTAAATTTGGAAATTCTGCTTTTCCTGCTCTGTAGAGTGTTGTGCTCTCCGTAGCCCAAACATGCACCCTCAGGATACAGCCTGAGGCAGAAAAAATGAGGTGGAGAGCAGGAGTATCCCAGCAATTCTATAAGTCTTTGTGTCAAGCTCGTCCAATGTGTAAAATTCTTAGCACAAAACCACTTTTTCAGTAAAATCAAGGCAGAGTACACAGTTAGGAAAAATAGAAATATGAAAGCAAGATAAAGTGTTGTGAAGACAACAGCTAAAAAGGAAAGAATCGTTACTTGTTCTACAGGTACTCTATTGCACGGCATGTAATAATTCATGATAATTAAACAATGGGAGATTAATTTCAAATTCTTTCATAATTTGCTAGAAATTCTCAATTTTTTCTAATGTGGGAAAAGTGAAATTAACATTTCCTGCCTGCATAATACATGTCAGAAGCCTCAGTTTGTTAGTACTCAGAGCCCACTATAGCAGGCTCTTGCTGTCTTGTTCACAAATTCTCCCCTCAGTCAGTCTTCTTTTATGAGCAGACAGAAAGTTGATTTAGTTCCCTTTAACTCTCTCATAGAGCCATTCCCTCCAAGAAAAAGGCATAGAGATTGTTGAACACTCAAAAACAGTGCTGAGAAACCCCCTTACCTGTTTGCCTACATTTTCATATTTGAACTCAAGTCAGTGTCTGTAAGGTTTTCTTTTTTTTTTTTTTGGTGAATGGAATTACAAATAAATATAGCTTGTATTGCGCTGATTTAGCTCATTTTAAAATCTGCTTACTGTTTTCTACAGAACTATATAAACTGGGTCTTCAAGTGTTAAAAGGATGAGTACGAATTTTTAGTCACATTATCTAGTTCTTTTCAAGTCCTGAAAATAAACCCAGTATGGTTTAGAAATATGACCATCACTCAATTCAGTCAGACTATGCACTGCATGTAGGGCAGCCTCGAAGTCTTTTTTGTTACATTTTATCTCCGGGAAATCTAATATTCTGGCGGTGTAATATAGCAAAAAGCATGAAACCTGAGCCATAAATGTTACTCTAGTCATACAAAGAAATGTGCTGATGAGTACATGGAGGGCTAATCTTCAAGCTGTTCTTAAAATGAAGAGGCACTGTGGACCCTAGCAACAAGGGCAACACTAGAAGCACATGTTTCTATCTTCCTTTGTCTTTCCCATTTCAAGCTATGTGTTTTTGTCATTCATGTGGAGATATTGCATTTTTCACAGACCCTCTAGTATGTGCTGAATGCTGCATGACAAAACAATTGCATAGGCTTCTTCACAGCATTCCTGCTGAAGCAGAAGAGAGCAGGGATATATCAATCTAGTTTGCAAATGAATGCTCTTGACATATTTTCATGTGTTCTTATTTACTGGAAAATTGCATATTCCAAGCCTCAAATACAATTAAAATTAGATTCCTGAAAAGAAAAAATGTTACTTTATATTTGTCAGACTGTAGGGGTTTGTCAGGACATTCTTAATTTTAAAGAGACAATTATGCCTCTATTTTTTCCCTAGTTCCCATTACAAGTAGCTCTGAACCCTGCCCTCAAGGAGGTCAGTCGAGGTATCATACTGGAAATGCTACGGTAATTCCTATTCACTTTGTGAGCAAAATATGACACAGCACTACCACTTAGGACCAACATATAAACACACTAAATAAGTTCAGAATTAGTTACAAAGTGGTCACAGAAAAAGTATGCTGAAGGTGTCACCTCCATCCTTACCCCTCTGAGGGCCTGTTCTATAGCTATATCTAATGCTATCAGACACTGCCAGCCAACTGACACTGTGATGCTGTAACCACATTTCTTTTCAGGAGTCACTTCTTGTAAACACAGAGGCTGTCAAATTGAAGGAGAATTTGTGAATACTAAAAATGCTAGCACTAATTACTATGGCAACTGCAAATTCTGATGCTAAAATTAGACATTTTGATCTACATTTCCCTTTTTCTCTGGAGGAAAAAAAACCAAAAACAACTTAATAACATTTCACATGTCTTACTTATAATAAAATATTTTAAAATATGTACATTCTTTTCATAGAAAATCTTTAAATCCATATAGGAATCTCAAACACAAACTGATTCAGGTCTGAAATCCATGAAAGATTGTAAATATGAACTGAACATATTTTAGAGCTATGTTTTGCAGGTAGAATTGAGCAACATGGTTTGGAAAGTAGACAGCAATTATCTTCAATTCATGCTTATCTCACCAGTTACTAAAATGCTTTGTTTCCAAAATAGCAAACAGCAACACTTTATGTCAATAAGTAAAAGCTTGCAAAATGTCATGCATTGAAAGAACCACAGGAATGTCAAGGGTACATTCAAGAGGCACAGAACATGTTGATGACCAAGAATTAAAAAAAAATAAATATTAAATTAAAAAAAATTAAGAAAGATTTATCTGTGTAAGATGGGAATAAAAATTTAAAATCAAATGGAAGAACGTACACTGAGACTCCCACCTTGATATCAAGACTTCTGCTGAAGATGCCATGGCAAAATCTGAGCTATTCTAATATCTAAGATGGGATGTAAAAATAATAGCATTAGAAAATCTTACAAATTTTTATTAGACACTTTTGGATAGCCTTCCCCACTGCTTTAAATTAATAGTGAAATGAAGACTGAGAAAGCATCAACGCATGTGGGGTAGAGCAGAAGGTACCAGTACTGCTGCCAGCTGTAACTGCTGTGTTCACAGAGGTGGTACAGTGACCAGAGGAAAGGGCAGCCCTGCACTCAGCGTATGCTTTTTCTTGCACACATCACAGCCTGAGCTGGTCCCTGGAGGGACCCTCTTGTAGGTGAGGGTGGTTGGGGAACTACAGCATGCATAAATCTTGTTTGCGCTGTGTTCTGGGAGAGGGCTTGAATGTCCTTCCAGAGCTAGGAGGTGTTCCAGAGGCCCAGAGCATAAGCTGGGTCAGAATCAAACCTAAAATAAATATTGAAGACCACTGACTTTAACAGAAATTAGCTCTGCTTCACCTGCTCTAAGTACCTGATTCAAGTCTCAACACTATTTAACCATATAGTTATATAGCTTTCAGATGTACACTTCCCATATTTGAATGTCTCTCAGTAGGGCCGAGCATACACATCTCTTGGTAGAGACAGAGAATTTTTCACAAAAAAAAGACAAACATGAGTGACAAGAAAGGAGCTCACTCATTTTTATGTAGTCATATACTGCTCAGTGAAGAGTTAACTTCAGTAGTAAAATGGTGAGAGATTTTATGCCTTTGTTCTCTGAAAACTAACTAGCAATCAAAGGCAACTACATTTTTACTGTTTTCAAAAACCACTGCAAGAGCAGTGAGAAAGCTGGGGGAAAGTTGCTGGTTCATGCAAAGAAAGATGAACACTGTAGTCCATCAATTTTCATAATGAAAGCCCATCTGGTTTCTGGTTGCTTACAGTGGCCCAGAACTACAACACAACCACTGCTGTGTTATCTCTGCAATTTCTTCACTTCACACAGCATGGAAAATGGGTGGGAGATGAGACAAAGATGGGACTCTTGACAGAGGAGCTGACAAATGTGCTCATTAACAGGTTTCCCCTTCCCCCTCTCACTTGTTGTCAGCTCATGTCAGACTAAGGAAATGCTTTCAAGCTGCCTTTATGCATTAGCCTGTCATTTGTTTTACACTTTGTTCTTTCATCAGTGTCTCTTAATTACAGTAATTTTGTTCTATAGTCTTTGATAAACTCATGCAATGTCCCTTTTTCACGTTTTCATCCTATCGAATTGAAGGCAATGACGCCAGCAGTTGAAAATGGTGTTAACGCAGGACTAAAATACCCCATCACACACAAATGATTACGTACCCACATCATGCCTCCCACTTTCATGCGGTTATTTTTAGGACATAAAGTTTTGATGTGAGTTAAAGAAAGGCCAATGTCCAGCATCTGTGGAAGGGGAGGAGAACAATACAGATTTCATCACATTTTATCTAGACTTGCTTGTGGCTTCAGTCTAGTTTCCTGGACAGTTCTCTGCTGCCTACTTCTCAGTAGGCATCAGATGTCCTTGCCTGCTTGCCAGTGCCAGTAGCCAGCAGGAAGATGCATTAGCTGTGTAACACTTACAGGGATGGACTAGCGGTGATACACCTTGCTCACTCCCAACTGACAAAAGCAAAATGCTGAACAGAGTTACAAACTCAAGTATTGTTCTGAGGATAACTTCCAGCTGACAGCTTCAGAACAAGTGTGTTCAAAGGTAGGGTGACCCTATCTAAAGACGACCTTTATAAGACAACTGTGGTTTTGGTTTTGTTTTTTTACTGATCCATGGAGAAAAATTTGCTCTTACTGGCACTGTTTTTCTTCCTTCATTTTTGGGCAAGAGACATCAAAGTCAAAAGAGTGGAAGTTTTAATATGACCAACCTAATTCCATTCTTGAGCCTGATATAGGGGCACCTAAAAGTGGAATATCTGCACAGTTGTAGAGGTAAGCCCTTGTGAGCAGATACAGAGAACAGCTTTCTGGAACATACATTTTTTGCTATTAAGTGCTCTAGCTATAAGCTTCTAAATTCAGAACCATCCAATTGAACTTCGAGGTGCAAGGGGACTTAGCTGCAGAACTTATTGATCTTAATGTAAATTGCATGCCTAGAAACAATGTGTTTCTTTGCAAGTGTATGTGTAGCTGTTCATTCATTTTTTGTTATTTAGTATTTCTGACGACTGAAGCATTTATACATGAAGTGACTGGAAGTTACTCTAGCACAAATTTCAGTAACGCCAAGTTCATATTTCTGTGATCAGTGTTTCCATACCTTGCAAGAGGTTGTATGCTATCATATTATAGATAAAAGCATTATCTCTGCCAAGCTGGCCTCACAAGATCCTAAATCAGTACACAGCTTTATTAAAGGGTGAAGCACAAATACAGTATAAGGCAAAAATCATATGAGGCTTCTTTGTTACTGGGTTGCACTGAAGCTCACAAATGGACTTGGTGGCCTATTGCACACAGTACAGAGTCCAAGAAGTGGAATGGACATCAGAGGTCCACTAGCCATGTGTCAAAAAAGAGAGGAAGGGAGCAAAACGAAGATGTATTACTCAGCAAAGGCAAGCAGAATCCATTCCAGGCATTTGTATTAAATGCTTGTTGAAAAATGTAACAACAGAGTTTGGCAGCAGTATCTTACGTTGATCATGAAAGAGAGGTGATGTGTATGGAAGTGAGCTCAGCTCCAGAAGTGCAGAAAAGCAGCATTCATTTTAGGGAACACAGAAGATGGTTGGCTGGCATGGTGCTGAGTTCCTAACCTATATTTACTCCACATACATAATGAAAAAAATATTATTCCATACTCTGTCTTGGAGTTGCCTGGTTTTCTAATGGTTCTTATCCTAACATTGAGCTCTAGCATGACTTCCACCAAATTTATTAAGCTTGTCAACAAAAAAATAAGGACATTGCCAAATTTGTCCTCACACAATAAATATAATTGCCTTTGTCAAAAATGTATATTTCATGTGAGTTACAATCTTTTTTATAAAACTTCATGAAACTGCATTATGCAAAATGAAGCATGTCTTGTCAATCAGTCAAAGGTTACTCAAGCCAGAGACGTATTCTCCACAAACCATTACTGTTAATTGAAACTGGTAATGCTGAAACTGGGAGGACTTCTAAAGGGTCAGTCATGATGGTGATGATGATGTTTAATGGCATCCTATTTCTAGGAAAGATGTCTTGATCTCATAGGCTTTAGCAGGTTGTCAAATTGCATTGCCTTGATTAAACTTTGAGCTGCAAACCAATTGTTCCCATGATCAAAAATATACTAGTTGACAAAGCGATTCACATTTGATTCCTTTGACATTTGTTCAAGAACAGCTCCTGTGACTGGAGAAGTTTTCCACCAGCTTCTGCGAGCAAGGTCTTCTGAGCCATTTGACCTCTGACAGCTTGGGATTTATCAAACGATTCCCTAGCTTCAGTAATGTTTGTATCCTCATTTTTTTCTGTGAACAAGTTAACAACCTATTTTCCATATTAAGCAGTAAATTTATTCCCGAATTCTCATTCTTATCTATGTAACTATGGCATGCAGGGGGTCTGGGCATGGACCCCATGGAGGTAGGCTCTATGTGCACTCTGTCATTATGCTTCTGCAGCCACTGGGAATTTAATCTCAAAACTCATCTCCAGCATCTTTCCCTCTCTCCGTTTTTTCTTGCACCCCCTGAAGTGCAAGCCTGAAATCTAGACCATCCTTTCTTCGTGTGACATTTGGCCATATCAAGTAATCCTTTTCTACTCTAGGAAAATGAAGGGGTGGCACAAGACCTCTGCAGCAGTTCTCTTTGTGATCCTGTGCTTCCTCAATACTCTTTCCAGGCCTGGAAGCACTACTTACCTATTTGCAAATGTAGTGTCATAGGTGCCTGTGGGATATCAACAGTGCAATTAGTGACTGTCAGTTCATCTCACAAGACCCAACTGGTCCTGGCATAAATTACAGCAGGTATAGGGTTGCTGCAGTGTGTGCTCATCAGCTGTGTGCAACTAGCATAGCAACCATTTGTGCATGTATATATATAGGGTTTTAACTCCATTTCACCCAGGAAAAACTGAAAATAGGCCCTGACAACCTCTCATGGCCCAGCTGTGAGCTGTTGGCAGCCATTGTTCCCATTCTTTAGCTCTACAGACACAGGCACTGTCAATCTTGCTTTCTCCTTCTCAAAATCTTCAAGGTGTGGATTGCAGTCCCAGTAATGAAGCTTACCTGAGTCCTCTTCCAACAGCTGCAGGAATCCTGCTGCCTCCAAACTGGTTGAGTTCAAGCAACCTGTCTCCTGCTTTCTTGAAGCTGGATGCAGCCTTTTTTAACCTCAGCAATCACTACCTCCTTACCAGGCTGAAGCTTTATAGAGAGTGATAGAGCTCCTAAGAAGATCAGCTTTAAAGTTATTTAAGCTTTCAGTACAATTTTGTCCAGTATTCTCAAACTTTTGCATTTGTCATTATCTGCTTTCTCCTAGGTGATGGGTTTTTTACACCACTTTTCCAAAAGCTGATCTTATCCTTACCACAACAGCAAAGATGCTGCAAAGCTTCTGAGACAATTTAGGAGTTTCAAGTGATGGCTAGCGTAGCTTTAATCAGTCAAGTAATGTCATCCGAATGACACTCACCCTTCACTCTATTGCCCTTCCCTGTAGAAATATATTTTAACAAAAAAACTCCCCGCAGAATACTACATCAAAGCCTTCTGTAAAGGTGGCTTCATCTATAAATGTCCCATGAAACAGCAGAAATTCCTTCTGTCTTACTCTCAAAGTGAGGGCAGATGAAGAGGCAACTATGATTTACTCATATAGCTGAATGAAAGTGGCACAGATTTCAAAAATCCTCTCTAACAGTTAATTTATTTAAAAAATGGATATATTACATCACTAAAATATGGTTTATGTAGAATATGGCCTGCTGTAATCTGTTTTATCAGTCTGATTTATTAATCCTATCCGGGTGCAAAAAGCACTTTCTGAATTGCTTCACTTTGATACAGTCTTTCTTTGATACAGAAGCTCATTTCTGTATCAAAATAGGATAAACTGCTTGTCACTTTTGCAGGAACTGAAGGAGCTTTTAGAAAAGGCAAGTAGTTCATCTAGCTTGCGTCTCCCCACCCCCCACCAACCTCATCTATTTAAGGTGGGTGAGAAAGAACAGGAAACTCTGCTTTACATCAAATTCTGTTGGAGGACAAGATGACAGCAAAATACTAAATAGTCATGAGTTAATGTTTAAGATAAGAAAAGGGAAGGGAAGGGAAGGGAAGGGAAGGGAAGGGAAGGGAAGGGAAGGGAAGGGAAGGGAAGGGAAGGGAAGGGAAGGGAAGGGAAGGGAAAGGAAAGGAAAGGAAAGGAAAGGAAAGGGAAAAGATTCTGCAAGAATAAGACAGAACATCTAAAAATATTTTGTTGTCAGTGTTGAAAGACTTGCTTCCTAAGCAAAATTTTATTTCATTACAAGGTAGATACAGAACCAGATCCTAAGTGCTGTCCAAATACAATCTTAGTGAGTGGCTGCCTTGACACTGTCTACAAATGGCAAGACATTGCCAATCTGTACATTTTGCTTATTTTCTCAGCAAACTCAAGACTACTGTGATACCACTTGAGCTTCTGTGTCAAGTAGTAGAAACTGTGCCACACTTCCTGATCCTGCAGATTAGGCAGGAATCATATTAGCTTTATGCGCTTCTTTTAGTGCTGGCATGCTCTCAAACACTGTTTGGAAGTTAGGTTGCAGCTTTTTGTGGTCTGACTCATGCCAAAATTAGATGTGTGAACTAGTCAGAAAGATGGTGTGAATATGCCACTAAGTATATTTATAGGAAAAAGCCCTGTAATTCCAGAGACAGGTAAAACACATTATCTGTATTACTGGTATTACTCTGTAAATTCTGAAATTGCTACAGTAATCTGGAGTGCACAGCTTGCCATTGCAAGATCAGTTGCAATCAGCTATAGGAAACCTTACACCACTTTTATATTGACTTCTAACAGATGCTTCAGTCTTAGAGGTATTTTTAAAAGCTTCACAAAACTGTTATTTCATCCTCCTCCTAACTGTTAAATGCCAGCAGCAATAACTTAATTGGTCCCTTGCTGCTCTCCACAGTTTTTACCTTTATTGGTCTGTGGGTGAATTTCTTTTGACAGACTTATGAGGAGACCAGTTTGGCATATACTTGTTGGCACTACTAATGACCACCATATTTAGCAAGTGTAAGCAACGCAGAGTAGACAAAAAAGAAAAACATTATATAGAACAGTAACTGAAGGAGCCATTCGTTCCCTTTTGTAGGAGGAAATGTCACTGCTTTAAAAATATCAAGAACTGACAAAATGCAGATTCTCTTATGTCTATAATCCTAAGAGATACATACAGAATATTTCCTATCAGGGTCAGTGACATTCATTTTCTTTTGTAATCAGGATATTAGTATTGGTCTTTTGGACTAGGTTTGTGGGAACCAAAATTAAGCCAAACTTTTGTCTATAAATATCTAACATTATTATAAAAGAACATGAAAGGGTCAAATAAATTCACCATTTAATAGTAGTTGGATCACAGTCCCAGGTTTTCAAATCCCCAAGATGCAATGGCTTAGTTTATCAATACAGTGTCATAGCACTTAACAGATATCTCTGGCCATGCTGGTAGTCAAGCTGGTCAACTTACTGTCTCAGTTCAGTCCTCAGCAGGTGAATGCCTTCTTAACAGTAGCAACACTGCATTTTATCTTAGAAATATCAATAAAATACTTCCCTGATATGCTCCATATCTTTTCTGCCTGCTCATCCCTGAGTCTTTTCCCTGTGGCATCTTGTATCATTATCCTACTTAGCACTGCAGGACAAGGTGGGTCCTAGTCAGAAGCTTGGAGTAGCTGGTTTTTTGCACCTATGTATTCACAGACATTTTTCAATTAACAATCCAACAGAGTTTTTAGCAGTATGAATTAAATCTGAAGACACCCAGAAAGAAATCAGTGGTTTCTACTGGAAAGCTGCCTGAATACCATTGTTTGAAAAACAGGCCTTCGTGGATGAACAAAACTAAACATAAAGCATACAAGATGTGAAAGTAGGGACAAGTGACCTATAAGAATCAGGGAGACATTGTCCCAGCATGCAGAGGTGGGTTAAGAAAGCCAAAGTCACTAGGAGGTGACCCTGGCATGTGGCATAAGGTAACAAAAAAGGCTGCTAAAGGTGTACCATCAGCAAATGAAAGAGAAGGGAAAATGCAGGTCCATTGCTCATTTGGGCAAGGGAGATCATGACAAAAGACATGGAAAACGTCAAGCTACTCTGTGACTTTTTTTCCTACATCTCACCATTAAGATTTGCCCTCAGGAATCTTCAGGAATCTGTTAAGATTTGCCTTCAGCAATTTGCCTTCATAGACAAGTTGTTGATGTGTTGGCTGGATAAGCAGACAATGATGTCAGTTAAAAACTGTCTGAATGGCCAGGCCCAGAGGGTGGTTATCAGTGGCAGAAAGTCTAGTTGGAGGCCAGTAACTAGTGGTGTACCTCAGGGATCCATACTGGGCCCAGCTTTGTTCAATATGGTCATTAAAGATCGCGATGATGGGGCAGAGTGTACCCATAGCAAGTTTGCTGATCACATAAAACTGGGAGGAGTGGCTGATACACCAGAGGGTCATGCTGCCATCCAGAGGGACCTTAACAGGCTGGAGAAATGGGCTTACAGGACACTTATGAACTTCAACCAGGGAAAGTGCAAATTCCTGGAAAGGAAAAACCCCATACACCAATGTATGTTAGGAGTCACCCAGCTGGCAATCAGCTTTGCAGAAAAGGCCATGGTGTTCACAGTGGACACAAAACTGAACATAGGCCAGCACTGTGCCTTTTTGGCAAAGAAGGTTAATGGTATCCTGGTCTGCATTAGGAGGAGTGTTGACAGCAGGGGGAGGTGGCCTTTCCCTCTTCTCAGCACTGGTGAGGCCACACCTGCAGTACCATGTCCAATTTTGGGCTCTCCAGTACAAGAGAAACATGGACCTACTGGAGACAGTCCGATAAAGGACCACAAAGATAATGAAGGGAGTGGAGCAACTCTCCTGTGAGGAAAAGCTGAGACCTATGACTGCTTAGCCCAGAGAAGGCTTGGGGGGATCCTATTAATGTATATAAATACCTGAAGAGAAAGTGCAAAGAGGATGCCCAGTGACAGGAAAAGAGGGAAGTGGCACAAATTGAAACATAGTGTATTCCATATAAACACCAGGAATTACTTTTTGCCGTGAGGGAGACTGAGCACAGGCACAAAAGCTGTCTGGACGTGGTCCTGGGCAATCAAGTCTATGTACATCTGCTTGAGCTAAGCAGGGGCTTTGGACCAGGTGACCTCCAGAGGTCCCTTCCAACTTCAACCAGATTCTGTGAATCCCAGGCCTCTGACACCAGTGGGAAAGTCTAGAGCAAGAAAAATCCTAGATGGAGGAGAATCAGGTTAAGGAGTATTTGAACAAACTGGATATACACAAGTCCATGGGTCCAGATAGGATACATTCATGAGTGCTTGGGGAGCTGTCTGATGTCACTGCAAGGCCAATCTTGATCATCTTTGAAAGGTGATGACACTCAAGATGCCACCCCATCTAGCAATGGAGGATCTGGGGAACAGAGGCCAGTCGGCTTCTCCATGATCCTAAGGTGGAGACGGAAATAATTTCCAAATGTATGATGGACAAACAGGTCACTGGGAGTAGTCAGCGTAGATTTTTCAAAGAAGAAATCATGCCTGACCAACCTGATAGCCTTCTAAATGGAATGACTGAATTGGTGACTAAAGGGAGATCAGTGAGTGTTGTTTATTTGGAGTTTAACAAGGCTTTCAACTCTTCCATAATGCCCCCATGGACAAACTGAAGATCTACAGACTAGATAAATGGACACTAAGGTGGACTGAAAACTATATGAATGCCCAGGCTCAGAGATTTGAGATCGATGTCTCAAAGTCCAGATCCAGGCCAATCACTAGTGGTGTACCTCAGTAGTCAATATTGGAGATAATATCGTTTCACATCATCATTAATGACGTGGACAATGGGACCAAGCACACCCCTAGCAGGTTTGCTGGTGATACAAAAGTGGGAGAAATAATTAATACAGCAGGTGGGTGCTACCATTGAAAGGGACTTTGACAAACTGGAGAAATACACAAATAGGAACCTCATGAATTTCAGCAGAGGGAAGTGCAAAGTTCTGCTCATGGGAATGGATAATCCTTGGCAAGAGTACACACTAGGAGCTGACCAGGACTGGAAAGTGACTGTAGAAGAGGACCTCAGGTCCTGGTGGACAACAAGCTGACCATGAGCCAGCAATGTGCCATGCAGCAAAGAAGGCCAACAGCTTTCTGTGCTGCATTAGAAACACCATTGTCAGTAGGAAGAGGGAGGTAATTCTTCCTTTCTACTCAGCGCTAGATAGACTCCTCTGTGTCCAGTTCTGGGTCGCCCAGTACAGGGAGACTTGGACATACTGGAATGAGGCCAGTAAAGGGCCAAAAGGGACTGGAGCACCATTCATACAAGGAGAAACCGAGAGAGTTGGGAGTTTAGAGAAGAGAAGTTTCATGGGAATCTTATTCTTGTGTATGAATATCTGATGGCGGGCAATAACGAAGACAAGAGCTAGAGTATTCTCAGTAATGTCCAGTGGGTCTGGTTAAATGGGCACAGGTTACCTTTCAGGCTGTGGACCGTCCATCTGCAGAGATATTCAAAACAAAAATGCACACAATTGTGTGTAACCCTGCGCTAGGTGATTCTGCTTCAAGCAAGCATTTGGACTACATAATCTCCAGAGGTTCCTTTCCATCTCAGCCATTCTGTGATTGTGTGTGATTCTGTAAAATATCTGCAGTACGTTAGCATGAGAGTTCCTAATAAACTGCTTATTCATCCTCACGGAACCCAGCCCTGTTATGGAAGAGAGGGTTCCTTCCAGAGGCTTTGCTGATCCCACCACTCTGGGAGCGCCAACAGAACCAGCCTTGCAGTGTAGAAGTATGGGTGCATTTTTAATCCTCTCTTATCTCCCAAGCACCTTTCCTGACATTTTAATTTACTTCACGAATATTACTGTCAGACAACACTTAGCAGTTAAGTAATAGAGCAACATAGTTGTCATGAGTGTTAGCAGGAAAAGATTATTATAAAAATGTGACCTCACAAAGTCTGGTATATATCTCAGGAGCTAAGCACCTTCTGCTTCTTCAACATTTTCTCTCTCTGTTTTCACAGGTTCACTGCTCTGTATCACTGAGCCCTTTAACATCTCCTGAATCAGTGACTCCTGTATGCTTCAGCCCTAATTTTGGAGATGCATTTTAAAGTCTGGAAAGGTTTTGAGTTCCTGTTCCTGGCAAGAAACTTGAAATGTCAGGAGAAGCCACTGAGGAAAGTGGTAATAAAATTCAGGATAGTTTAAAGAGAAGTGACAAGAAAATGGAAACAGCCTGCAACGGAGCTGGGAACTAATTCAACGAAGTGCTATAGTTCAGCACTTCTACACATCACAGTGTCGAACTTAATCATATTTGTATGAATAAACTACTGATGTGTTGAAAAATAATTTTACCTGAAATATATAATTTTGGGTTAAATGCACAAGCTCAAAACAAAATTTGTGCCCAAAATTTAATTCCTTGCTCTGTCAATTCTGAAAAGTAGATAGATTTCCTTAGTCCTCTAAGTTTGTCATCAGTACCTCAGTAGAGCAGAAGCCAGAAACTGAAGGTGGAATAGGAAAGGGAAGGAAGATAGGACAAGACTGCAGGTGCTCTCTCCAATTGTCAGCTTTTTGTAATTAGAGGACATTATAATCTCAAAAAAATAAAATAAAAAAAAGAAAAAAATTCTTTTCAGATGTACTGTAGCATTGGTATTGCAATTTCTCTGCTACTAAGCTCGAACTGTTAGTACTAAAGACAGCTCTCCCATCTTATTTACTCTCTTCAGAAAAAGAAAATCCCAGTAACACAGCATTGGAATATTTACCACACACGGTTGGGGCAAACCAACATGAAAACAAATGCAGGTACTTCAGGCTCTGATAGAAAGCAAACAAAAGTAGGAATATTTTAATATTAGCGTGGCATTTGCCCCTTAAGCCACCCTCAGGTAAAGCAGTGGGGTGCAGTGCTGCAGAAATGGTTCCCATAATACCTTTCCCATGTTTCTCAAACAGCACTGCAAAGCATTCTGTACCCAATGCTTAATGGTTACATCTACACTAGTCCTTGAGTTGTTTTTTATTAAACCTTTTTAAGTTCTTGTTTTCTTCCTGCAACTGATTTTTTTCCACCTCTTGTGCTATTTTTTCCCATCTACTTTAATAAAATTTTGTGTTTACATAGGTATTCTGTTTCCTGCACTGTCTGCATCTTCTCCTTCCTTCCAAATTTAAGTCCTCTCTCTCTCTTCATTACTGCCTTTTGCCCTTACATATCAAAGTTAGCAAAACTGCTTATCCACAGGCTGAATTTCTACTTCACAAGCAAAAAAAAAAAAAATCCATTTTCTTGTCTCTTTATATGATTTCCCATACACTTTCTTTCCCATTGCCCACCAGTATCTGCTCCCGTCACATACACAGCATTTATGTTTTCTTTCCACAAGGCTTAACAAATGGGCTTCCCCACCTTGTGCTGAGCTGCATCCAGGCAGACCTGGTAGCTCCCTGTGGAGTACAGCAACATGTCAAGCATAAAGAAAAAGAAGAAAGGGAATCTTCTCTTTGGTTCCTTGTATGCGCCCTTCTTCGCTCAGCCTCATATTCTCTCAGAGTGGGATCTCTTCTAAGGGTGTTAAAGGCTAAATCTTGATCTCTCTGGTCTCCTTCATACATGAGGGCAAGATCCGTGAATCTGCCCTTGTGTCCTTCATTTAAACACCTATTGATCATGGTGGAAGTTATGACTGATATAAGTCTACAAGCAATACAAATGTTCTGCTACTGGCAGTTCCGGAGTGGAAAACACAGCATTTCTCATTCACTTTTACCAGAGACACCTTCCTATAACTTCTTTTGTTAAAAGCATCTATATTCTCTGGATATCCTCCAGTATCAGCACGTGACAGGTGCATGGCTCATCAGTCGGACCTAGTTGTTTAAATAAATCTGCTCAGCTTTGACAACAGAGAATATTCAGTCATAACTCATTCTGGATTTCTCATCAATCAAAACCATCATATAAATGCAGCAAATAAAAGACTGTAGGTGAATATACTTAATTTCAACCATGTAGCTGTTCTTGCAAGATTACACCAGCTGTATACTATTGTCCAGAAGCCTTTGCTTAAAGAGACTCTTTCTCATTTAAAGCAGTGATGTCCCACATAACAGTCCTCCAATAATTAAAAAAAAAATACAAAAAATTAAAGCAGTGATGTCCCACATAACAGTGCAGTATATGAAGCTGGAAAGACTACAGCATCTTAGGCACAAATAGATCAAAGCTGTCAAAGATCCCACGCCCAGTTAAATACCAAGAAAGTGTGTCATATCTAAAAAGAGAACAGGAAAAAGTCATAATTGACAGTTAAACTACCACTTCAGTGAACTTGGGCTTGCTGATCAGAACGAACCAGGTGAGAAAAGTCTATAGATTTGTTATTAATCCAGATGGTTTCAGCGTTTGCCACTGCATGTAAAAGTGGAACTCAAAGGAAGGTGAAAATCTTTCAGGAAGAGAGGAAAGCTGAATTCTACTTTAAAACAAGTTTTGTGTTCCCCTCTCTTAACATAACAAAGACACACACACCTCCCTGGATTTACATCATTCCTATCCATCCTGTCACCCATGAAACTTTTTATGACATTCCTCACTGCACTACATTCCTGATTCTTTTCTTCAACTCTGTTTGGACTTCATACCTGCTCCCAGCAATCACACACTAGAAGCATGAAGGTGGATCCCTGGATACCATGATACTCAGTAAAAATTTAGGCTTCTACTTCCTATGTCTGTCCAAGACAGCCAGCTGAGAGAATTGTCCTTACCAAGAAGCAGATTGGAGTTTTGATTTTTAGGTTGAACTACACTCAGCTGTTCTCTCTCTGGTCACACGCGGTTCAACCATCATCTTCAAAGCATTTAGTCAGCTTATCTTTTCTTTAGTCAGCAGCGTATAGATGAATGTGTAAAATAAGCATAGTTTATTGTTCCATATTACCCTAAGGAAGGGCGAGGGTAAGTTACGAAGGCTTCACAAACAATCAATAATAAAAATGTTCATGATCTTAAGCACAAGCATGTATTTTTTCATCATTTGTTTTATTCTTTCTATTCTTTTTTTGATGAAATCACCTAAAGGCAATTTACCTGCTCTAAGTAAAAGTATTTGGCACCTAAGTTAGCTAGCATACATCTCTCTTAGAAATACTTTCACAAAGCCCATTGCCATGCCGGGGCCTCCTTTTTAAAGGGATGCCACCAGTGGGTGTGCCCAGAAGTTGTGGCAGCAAATGTCTTTGACCTATATTCCTACCATCTGATTATGTCACTCCAGAGTCCCTCTGAATCCGAGCATCAGTCTCTCACATGTTTAGGTAAACCCCATAAGTCTTGCCTGCTGTATGAAGCTGGATGCTATGCCCATAGCTTTGCAGTCCCTTAAAATTATTGCTAGACACAGATGATTTGTGAAGAACACTACCACACTACAGGCATCCTATGAAGAGCTAAGGAGATCTTCCCACCAGCAGTATGAAAGAAAAAAACCCCAGCAGCTTACAGTATATAGTACATCTTTTGACGTCTGCCTACATGGTTAAGCTTTCCACTAATGCTAAATAATCACTAAATAAGCAAGGATGCTTTTAATTTATCTTCAAAGTTCCCATAAATGGCAAACATCTGTTTAATAATTAGGTGCCTAGAAAATAAGGATGTAAAATTACAGTTTGTATCATATAGTCCATATGTGTGCTGTCTTAAATCTTAAAATTATGGAACTGATAAATATGCTTCTGAAACTCTAGTTAAAAGATTTGAAGGCAAAAAAACCCCCAACCAACCAACCAACTAAACAAACAAAAAGAGATCAAGAAAATCCCCAGATTCTACTCATTTTCCTAGACTTAAGGATTGGAAAGTTTCTGCATTTCCTTGCCTTGGTGGGATTCCAGTGTGAAGGAGACCAGAGGAAGGGATGAAGTAATAATATTCAGAACACTTTTAACTTACAGTGACAGGCAAATGGAAACAATTTGAAGCAGGACTGGGAAATCATTCAGCAAAATTCTCTAGTTCAGCAGTTTTATATGGCAGTGCCATCATAAAATCTTAACAGAAATATCATGCTAGCTCATAAAGTTTCAAATGCTGTACTAATATATACTGCAAATGGGAAGACCCAAGGAAAAGAAAAATAGGAAGGCGAGAGTGAGTCATGACAAGCCAGCTAATTAATCAAGTGAACAAATGAGGACAGAAGAAAATTTAATGAAAAGTATTCCAAGAAATTAAAGAATTAAAAATGGGCTGATTTAACTTTATATGTTACTTACAGACTTATGACAGAGCATAACCTTCAGTGATAATCATTTGTTGTAAATACTTAAGACTTTTTTGAAACATCTCATTGTGCTGCAGTTCAGGACCATAATCATCACTGCTACCCTCACATCATGGGTGATTTTTGTGTGTATCTGTCTACTACAGACATTTTTTGTTTTCTTCTCATCTGGTTATCTTTTAAAAATAGATCAGAAACATAAAACTTTACTGCAGTCAGTGGCTCACCAGTTCTTAGTCCATATTTTTTCCAAAAACTTAAACCTATTTCAAGTTGCAGGAAAATCAGATGTAGACTGCACATATGTTTTGTTGATTTCTTACAGCTAGCATTGTTCTTTGGAACAAAATCTTCTGTGTGGCAAACTACATCTTAACTGATCACTAGAATTACTTCTTAAGAAACTAAAGGAAGTTTAAATTGCTTACTTGCTCTATTTAAAGTAAGTGGTTGTTAACTCATGCTCCTTGGAAGTCTCCAAAGTTACTCAGGATCTGCAGTACATGCCTATGAGCCATTTTACCAGGATTGTAATTTTTGCAAGGGTCTTGAGGCACTGTTAAGCACACACTGGTACAAAGGCTCCAAAAGGCACTTTTGTGCACATCCTTCTGGTCTTTGGTGAGTGCAGAAGGTGCCTCTCTCTGTACTGCTTTTTGGGAAGCCCATTTGGCACCTTTGTCCCCACACGTCCCATGATATGGTAGGACTCCAAGTGCTTGGTCCAGGCCCACTAGCCCCATTGAGTGGAAGGACTGATGGGTTTGCCCTTTCCTTCACAATGCCCCTTTAGAGGAAACAGGGAAGAGGTGTGGGACCAGTCTCCCTTTTCTCCCTTTCCAGCCAGGGACAGGGAGACACAGGATCTGCACAAGATACCCTGACACGCCAACGCAATGAAACCTCAGTTCAGCATCCTCTTTACACTCCTACTAAGCCCTGATTACAATGTCCCCTTTTGCTTCCCAAAAGCAGCTGGTGACAGCAAGCACAGCTCTTCTTCTGTGCTGGCTTCTGCTGCCTGTTAGCAGCTCCAAGGAGAGGCATCAGGCAGGGCTGGTGGCAGTAAGGCACTGACTCCGGCAGCAGGCATCAATTTCCATGGCTGAGCCTCACGCACCTGCCTGACCCTCTGCCCTTCTCCAGCTTGATAACCAGTACCCTGATGCAGAGTATATTCAGCAAGTCTTAGGAAGTCCAACCTGATGTTTTTCCATCATCCAGAAGATGCAAATGCTCTGTTAAATTAAATACTGTGAATGGGAAAATATGTCAGGATGGGGGTGGTATGGGTATTTCTGAAGTTTCTGGGTGGGGATTGCTCAGATATTACTTTTTTTTTTAAGAAAGGTAGTGTTTGAAAAGCTGAAATGCAAGCAGTTCGCAATCCACTTCCCAGCAATGAAACCAGGGAACCTATTCCCAGGCTAAGGAGGTTTTGGAAAAATTGGTCATTATTCTATTCTGAATTCATTAGTTATGCATTTACAAAGGGACATCATACATATAGAAATTTCATTTTACAATCAGGATAATGATTCAGACTAGACAAAAGGAAACAGTTGATTAGCACAGACATTCCCATCTTAATCTATACATCCATAACATTACTCTAACACTTTTGTGCTTTTTTTTTTTCTTTTAATAGGATCTCCTTAGAAGGCATATTATTTCTTAAACAAACTAACACAAGTTCTCAAGTTATCTCAGGATAGTTATTTCAAAAGACAATGCAATATTTCATAATAAACATTTATAATCATGTTTTTAACAAAGTAATTCATTATATAAACAAATGAATCAGTCAGACACTAAATAAATATTTGTACTGGTAAATACTAGCATTTTGCTTATATCATGTAGGACCTGATCCTGCAAGCCCTCTGTATACATCTTTATCCCCAGTGAATGATTGGTTTCATTTATTGTTCTAATCTACTATTTTACTTTGAGCTGAGCAAATACTTTCTGGCCACTAAGTTACGCAATTGAAATAAGCACTGGAATACATCCCAGCAGACAATGATTTCCTTAGATGTCTTTGTAAATATTTTTTTTTTTCATTTTTATGAAATCATCACAATCAACAGGCATTCAGTTTTTGATATTTACAATCTGAGTTGCACCAGTTAGTTCAGATTGAGCAAATCGTATGTTCCTTGGTTTTGGCTCTCTAATTGAACAAAGCATAACCTTTACACTCAATTTAAAGAGCAGTTTCCAACAATTATTTCATAAGTGATATTGAATTTTACTTTCTCCAGACATTTGAGTTAACAATACTGGGCTAGGAAGGCAAGAGCCTTGAGGAGAATAACAAGCTCGGACCTCTCCTTGGGGAGGGTAGACAAGCATGAATTACCTTCTATCTATTCATGTCTACCACAATTACTACCTTCTCCAAGGCAATGGAGATGGTCTTTTTTATACCATACAAAAAGCTATGGCCAGCCCTTTAATTATGAGTTTACTCACCCCTTTTCAGGGATGCCTTTTTCATTGCATGGTAAATCCAGAACAGAAAACCACAGATAAGAGACATTAACTGACCTATGCACCCTCCTGGTGCTGAAGGAAGTTTATCAGGATATCTTCGTACAAATAGAAGTGTCAGTGAATTCCAGTCTCTTAGTTGGTATTTGAAAGGAAACACAGGAGAAGTCAGTTACAGCTGAAAATATATTTAAGCATCTGAAAACTCAAATGCAGTAATTGCATACTTTTTCTTTCCCAGCTCTATTTGAAATGCAGTTTGAAATCAAGGGTACTGAGGTCATTAGTTGTACCCACTGTATTAAGTTTGGCAGGATTCTGATGGTTTCTTGGATACTTTTGAGCTCTTACCAGAGTATAACATGAAACATTCCAAGCATGTGGCAAAAATAACAATGATTGTAACAAATTGCTGCCTGAACTGAAAGGAGGAATACATTTTGAAATTACTCTCTATATATCTATAGGGATATACACGCACACACACACACACACGCACATATATATCCCTATATAAACATTTTTCTAAAATACAGAAATTGATTTAATTATTTCTTATGTTGGTATAATTTTAAATATTTTACTCTGTGAATCCACAATACGACAACTTCAGGGTGTCCAGAGAGACAAATTTTAACACAGTCTTATAACCTCCACTAATATAAATATACTGTCAAGGAACTTTGAGCAGCAATAGTAAATTTTGAAACTTAAATAATTATTCTATGATTATTTTAATTTTAACAACAAATTGCTACTGAGTAAGTACCAATATTCATGGAAAATGTGAAAAAAAAAAGAGATACAGCTTTAACTTCTAACACTTTTTATCAAGTTCAGCTTTATCAAAGGAATATAAAAGAAAATTATGTACAGAGACTCATTCTAAAAAGAGAAACCGCAACTTATACTATGTGTTTCAAATAAAGAATACTTTATGCCTGCACTTTATCATAAATAACCATGTTAATCATAGTTTCTTCTTGCCTGCAAATGAAGGACGTTGGTTCACAAATCTTCTAAAATGCATATGAGCATTTGATTAAATACTGCTCCTTGTGAAAATAAAGTTCATTTACACTTAGAGTGAACAACAATGAGGAGCTTCGTATTATAATAAGACATTTAAGGACCTTGGTAGCCAGTACCAGTTGTATTTGCAAGTAGCTCCTCAGCTTTTCTTTTCTTTTTTTTAAAAATACAGGTACAATCACAGTTATTAATTTACTTTAAAAATTCTAAAGATGAAGAAAAGTAGCGTTTATACATATAAGTCCTCATATAAATTATAAAACTCAAGTTTATCTTATAGAGTTCCATCCCCAGAAGAAGCATAAAGCACTTTTGTGGTACCTTCACCAGTAAATATTTGTATCACTTCAAATCTGAGAAATGCAACAAAGATGATACTGCATACCAAAGACGAAAGACAACATTCTTATGATGCAGTCTCTTGTGATGGATGTGCTCTGTGGGATCATATGATTGCTGTGACTTGACTGAATTTCAAATAAAGGAAATATGAAGGAATTCACCTCACCAATTCAGTAGGTATAAGAAATATCAGTGAACAGCAGAGTCATCCCATTTGAGGTCAACAGTCTTTGGAAGACAACAAGGAGGGAGTTTAAAACTACGACAGCAAAATCAAATAACAGTAACAGTAATGAGGTAACTCCCCTAAAAAGGCCAAATCGTCTGAGATGTCAGGAGAGAGTTCGATTGTAACTGACACCCAAATGTTTCTGTAGCCAGAGTTCAGCAAGCTGCACGGTAGAGGCAAACGTACTTGCTTTGGACCCTAAGCACATTTTATATTGTTTTGGATCTAAATTGGGGTCGCACTGAACTGGATGAAAAATATGAACAACTCCTACTTCTTGACTTCTGAAAGCTTTCAAGCCAGATGTTATCACTTTAGTAAAGAGGTCTACATCCTCAAGTCCCCAGCCTTGAATTGAGGTATCAAATCCACCAGCAGTAAGTAGATCACTTTTGTAAATACAGGTAATTCCAAATCCATACTCCCTCCAAAATCCAGTTCTTTTTGTGAAAACAAAACTCCTGTCAGCTGGAGGGCTGCCTCCATATACTACTTTTGGATCATATTGGCTAAAGATGATAGGGTAGTAAACCTGTTCTCCCTGAATAGTGTTATCTCTGCATCGCTGGAGGAAGTCTGCCGTGAATACCAGATCAACATCACAGAACAGCAGCAAAGTGCTATTGTCAAATCGAGATGAGGCCATTTCAAGACCTAAACCTCTAGAAAACTTTCCTGCCATTGGAATCAGGGTCATATCTGCCTTAGGATACTTAATACTGTATTCTTTCATTAGCTCTATGTGTTTGCTGGTGCCTTGGCCTGACTCAGAACTGAAGAGAATTATTGCCAACTTTACATTCTGCCTGGGAATCAGACAAGTCTTCTCAAAGTTATCCATAAATCTTGAGAAAATGTCAAATCTTCCTGTGAGAGGGACAAGAATATGTATTTTCTTGTCACTCTGTCCTCCAATGTCTTTGGTGCCTTGGAATGATGAGGAAAAAATCTTCAAAGAATTTGAAAGAAAAGAGAATGATTGAATGTCAGTGTTGGTATCCTCAAGCAGGCTTCTTACATCCAGCTCCTCTGCTTCTTTAAAGAAAGGTTTGCTAAACAATTGCTGAAGGTAAGCGTGGCGTCTCACCGGAACTGTAACTTTCCTTCCTTTGTGCCTTTTGTACAAAAGCAGTAAATCCAGGATGTACTCCACTCCATGCAGAGGGTCCACTCTGCGGTAGCCATACTGTATTTCCTTGAAATCAATGAGCCTTCCTCTAGATCTAGAGTTCTCATTTATCATTTCCATGACTTGCATCACAGTGTCATCCAGTGCAGCCCGCAGGACGCTGCTCAGGCTCTGCCGGGGTGGCTGGCTCTCCACCATCGAGTAAAGAAATTTTCCTGTCAGGAACTCCCACTCGATGACTTCACCCCGTTCACGTGGCTGAAAATGATTGAAAGATGGCATCACTCCCAACTGCTGATCTTCCTTATTTACTTCACTGTTACTGAGCTTGCTCATCAGGGCACTTTCCCTATGGAGCTGGATGGTCCGATAGCGCAGTTCAGAAATTTTGCAACTCAGTATGTAATTGTGCAGCCTGTATTGGTAGGCTGGTCTTTTGTTTGGATGAAGTGTTATGGCTGTGTGAATCTTACTGTTGTGAAGATCTTGAATGTAACCCTTGCGGTTGTGTTCATAGTTTTCATGGAACAATTGCTGCATCTAAAAAGAGAGAGAGAGAAGGGGGAAAAAAAAAAGAGACATTTAGTGGAAGCGCTTTTATCCACAGAAGGACCCACATTGGTACTATTGATCATTACTACTTCTTACAGATTATGCCTATTTTTAGGCACAGACCTTCAAAATATTCAGTAGGAATTATTAACACTGTTTTGGTCTCAGTTTCACTATTTTCCACAGTAAGAAAATATTGCCCTCTAACCAAACAGAAGGGCAGATATCTTGGGTTTATCTTTACTTCATCTAACTGCAAAACTAATCAAAACACTTACCTGAAGGTCTGTAGGTAATATTTCTGAGTTCCTAGCCGCAGGCTAAATGCTGCTATGCATGAAAACACTAAGTCTTCACCTACATCTAAACCTTTATTAGCACAGATCCTTACTGAAATGTTAGCAACACTGATGTTTTTTTAAGAGGACCTTGGATTTATGTCTATGGAGCACAAGCTACTTGTACTTCCTGCAGACATATGCAAATGGATAGTGCTACTTAACATTCAAAAACTGAATGGACTTCATTTCAACAAAACTGCTTTTTTTTTTTTCCATGCAGACAAAGAATTCAATGACTGAACTATAACCATTAGAATATGTGTGTTGGCATGGGTACGTATAATAGAGTAAGCTAATTAAGCTATAGATCATGCTACTATAACTCACCCTGAGTAATTTCCAATATATTTCTGTGGCAAGAAAAGACATTCTACTTCTGTCAAATTAGTGAAGAGATACATTTTACAGCTGAAGCACAGGTCTAGGATTTAAAGTATCTGGCTTTTATACCTTTCTGAGCTAACAGCTAAACTCTGAGCAAATCATAAAACTTTCTCTGACTTAGTTTCCTCCCTAAAAGAAAAATTATCTCATTATTAATTTAATGTGATGAACTTTTATTCTTAAATGGAAAATGATATGGAGGAGTAAAATATTAACATCATAAATACATTTAAGACCCACTGCTCTTTGCTAGGCTAACACCTACTAACTCCAGAGAAACAGAAATTTTGCCATGAGTAGCAGATAAAGGGGAAGAAGCTGCCCTTTTTCATCTGCAAACAGACTAGTCTGAAATTAATACATAAGGAAAATGTGCTAATTAGAGAATGCTGTTCAAGGAGGTGTTGTAAGCTTGAGCTATGATCAGATTTTGAGATGGGTATTGGAATTTGTCTTTTATACACTGCGGAAATCAAGAGAGGTGAGGTCTGATGACACAATGTCTCAGATTCAAAACATTTAGCTTATTTTACTGCAATTCTTTCTAGAATGGAGGTTTTGCTACCAGAAGTAATATTAAGCATAGGGCAATAAATGTAAAATAACTCCTAACAAAGCTAAGAACTATGACAATTATTTAAAATGCACTAGCATGTATGGGAAATACACATTAACATATTCAGAAAGAATTTCTATAATCTCCCTCACACCCCATTCATACTTCAATTGACTCTGCTTGAGCAGCCACAGCTACTACTATACTACTCCATATAACATGGAGAAAAGCAACAGCCTAATTCTGCGAACTACCTTAACCTATCTTAAATTTGCTTTTAATAAAACTGTTATGTCCGCTATATCAAAGTAAGAGGGAGTGTGAAAAAAAACCTATATAGTTACAAAATGACTCAAATACTCCTTAATCACAGAAATCCTACCTAAAGCTGTCAGAGCACATTTGTTCTGTTTTGGGAGTATTTTCCTTGTCACATGAGATGAGATGAACCAGTGACATGAGAGTTTGGGCAATTTCCTTGCTATCATAGTGAAGAGGAACCAACACCATCAATACTGAGTTAGCAATTAACCAGCAGTGCTGGCAAAATTGAAATATGGCTTCCTTGAAGACAAGAGATGGGCACTGACAGCACAGGGAGATTACAGATTAGGGATGGAATCCCAGAGAAAAGTGCCTGGGAAAGGGATGCCCTTTGGAAGAATAATTTTCTCTTCTCCCTCTACTACTTTTTGAATAATGAAAATTGATCAGGTGATCAGGTGAGATTTCCGTCTCTCCAGTTATAAGCCACACTCACTTCCTGGCCCCTTTCATTTAAAGGTGTCTACTGTGTACTCTGCAAGGTAATTGTGCTTTTGTATTTTACACTTTTTCTGGAAAAAGTTGAACCCACGATTTTCACATTTCGAATTTCACACTAAAATCCCCTTATAGGAAAATAAAGAAAAAGAAAACATATAACATTGAAAACAAAAGAAAGAAGGGGGAGCAGTTTGTTGCTGAGTGGTATCAGTATCCTTCCCCACAAACCCTGACACTCCATTCTTTCCTAAGTCCTTTAATCGTAAAGAATCACTTGAGTTTTTCTTCATCCACAATGAAGAATGGTACTTGAGTATAACTGAAACAACATTTCCACATTTAACTTTTAAGTTTTATTTAAAGTTGTATAATGTATTTTATCAAGAAGACTTTTAACAGAAGACAAACTATCACTGTAAAACTAAATGCTGTCCTCCTATTGTGCAAATTCTTCTGTAACCCTTGACTTATTACAAGCTCAGCTTCACAGCAGATTCATTAGCAGCACTCACTTAGCAGGAATATTCTATTAACATAAATACTGGATTTTTATTACATTCCAATTTTAGATGCCTTGGTTTATTAGATATGCGCCTATGAAATCATAGCAAGAGGATGTACTCCATTATACTAATGATTTTGCAGCAATGAAAAACAGCAATGATCAGCAATGAAAAAAAAATTGAATCAACTCAGTAATACAATATTATCACACATATACAAAACTGTACTAATCCATTTTAAATGATGTTACTGAACACTTTTAATAGATCTCAATACATAGAAAACAGTTCAGAACAAATATGACATTGAAATCATAAACTTTTCCTGAAGATAGCAGCTTTTAATCTTGGTGCCACACAGAAATTTGTTTTCAATATTGGGGGATAGAAATGTCTTCTTACAACTCAAATTATTAACATCTAGATGAAAGCAATTCAATGTGATCCTAACTCTGCTTTGAAAATTCTAAGCAAGGTGGTCAAGCCTAGGAGGCAAAGGGAAACATGATTAAGTTTCCTGGAGAATACATCAGTGAAAGGGCCTGAATCGGTCAATGCATTCATTAGTGATATAGGTGGTGATCTGGGAGATGGCAAGGTCTACTGAATCGAAATTAAAATTATTCAGGATGGTAAAAGTAAACCTGCCTGCAAAAGTTCTCATGATTTTGAATGGCTATGTAATAAAATGGCAGATTAAATTCTGTGTACATAAATGCAAAGCCCATGTGAAGAAGGTAATCCTAATCATACCTGAAGAATGTCAGACTATGGGTAAACTGTTAGTACTCTGGAAAGAGAACCTAGCTACACAGTAGGCAATTCTGTGCAAATGTCATGTTGATGTTCAGCAGTAATGAAAGGGAAAAGCAAATAGCGTGAGGACAAGTATACAGGCCGAGTGAATCAGAAACATCATTATGTGGTTGTGTCCATTGTGCATGGTGACCCTTCTGATATCAATAACATATGAGTAGAGAGGTACTAACCAAGGCCACCAAATGATCACACATGCGGGTTGTTAGATGAATAGATGACTAGGGTGAAAGGGTCAACCCTGAGACCCGTAAAGTCAGTAGCACCATAAGGGAAATGGATAGGAATAGTCACCGTCTCTTCTGACATAAAGAACTATGGCACATTAAAAAACAGAAAAGGAAACACATAGCTCAGCCACAGAACTTACTGTCAGAGCAAGCTGCTGATGGTAAAATTTTGCATGTCTTCAAAGAGTGAGCCAACAGCTTAGTGGATGACTTCATTCATTGCTATGTTAAACATAAAGGTACACTTTCTCCACAACATGGCTGTATTGTAGACTCCTGGAGCCCCAGGTGAGGCTATATCACAATACGTTTCTATTGTCTTACTCCCCTGCCTCAGCTTCCTCTACTAGTTATTGCAGAGAGAGGATATTTTTTCAAATGAACGTTTAGTCTGACATGATACAACTACTTTACATTCACTGAAAGCAGTGAATGGGAGAAGTTATCTTCAATTCAATATAATACATGGAGACACATTTTGTTTTTTCATATTGCATGAATTTGTGACTTTCCTGAAGAGTTTCCTGTCTTCTGAACAATTCTTACAGCAGAACTAACACATGAGTCAGCAAGGACTTCTGCTTGCCTCTTTTCATGCCAGCTGAAACTAGTAGTTAAGAAATGCAAACAATCTAATTGTGCTCTGAGGAACTCTGAACTACAAGCAGAAATAAAAAAAATTAGAAGAAACAAATTAGAATAAAGGCAATGCTTTATTATTGTGGCAGAGAAATACAATAGCTAATACGTAAACACAAAGTAATTTGTATTGCAAGCTGCGAAATCATTGTGATCTCTGTGATTTACTGATGTAATAAAAAACGAAAGTTCTTATACATATGCACAAAAGCCCAAAACAACCTACTTTATTATTGCAAGACTATAACTTATTAAAAGACTGAATGCAAATGGTGCTTTTTAAATTAACACAATTTTTCTTTGAGGATCGTTTAAGAACAATTTTTCCCATTTAACAGAGAAGACATGGAACTTAATCTTCCATCCACTCCAGCCCTTCCTAAATCCACAGTACTACTAAACTGTTGACCATTTTATCTAAACTGGACTTTTATTAAATTTACAAATAAGATGAACAGGACCTATTCCTGGTCATTCTTCACTCTGTTCTTTACAGTTAAGCTCTCCTAAAGATGAAGACTGATTCACTGCTTCCAGTGACTTCAAAGGGCATTTAATCCATATGAAGAACACATGTAAAATCTACTGTGTTCGAGACAATAATATTTGGCTGAACAGGAGCAAGATGAGTATCTTAATTGAAGGACGATTTAAAAAAAATATTAAAAGTTCAGGTAACTACAGGCAGATTAGGATGTTCTCAATAAAGTGTACTATAAAAAAATGCAATGCTAAGCTTCTGGATAAGAAAACAGGTTTTGGCAAGTCATTTGGTATGGTGCTATAAGAAAAACTGTCAGCCTGGAGAAGATAAGGATTAAGAATGGAATTATGAAGTGCATATAGTATCATAGATTCATAGAACTGTCTAGGTTGGAAGGGATCTTTAAGATAACCGAGTCCAACCATCAACGTAACACTGACAAAACCACCATTAAACCATGTTCCTAAGAACTGCGTCTACCCATCTTTTAAATACCTCCAGGGATGGCGATTCAACCACTTCCCTGGGCAGCCTGTTCCAATGCTGCAAAGAAATTTTTCCTAATATCCAATCTAAACCTCCCCTGGCACAACCTGAGGCCATTTCCTCTTGTCCTGTTGTTTGTTACTTGGGAGAAGAGACCAACCCCCACCTCGCTACAGCCTCCTTTCAGGTAGTTGTAGAGAGCAATAAAGTTTCCCCTCAGCCTCCTTTTCTCCACTCTGAACAACCCCAGTTCCCTCAACTGCTCCTCATAAGACTTGTGCTCTAGACCCCTCACCAGCTTTGTTGCCCTTCTCTGGACACACTTCAGAACCAAAATGTGAGGGGCCCAAAACCAAACAGAGTACTTGAGGTGTGGCCTCACCAATGCCAAGTACAGGGGGAGGATCACTTCCCTAGTCCTCCTGGCCACAGTATTCCTGATGCAGGCCAGGATGCTGTTGGCCTTCTTGGCCACCTGGGCACACTGTTACCTCATGTTCAGCTGGTTGTCAACCAACACCCCCAGGTCCTTTTCTGCCAGGCAACTCTCCAGCCACTCTTCCCCAGTTCTGTATCGCTGCATGGGGTTGTTGTGACCCAAGTGCAGAACCCAGCAATTGGCCTTGTTGAACCTCACACCTTTGGCCTTGGCCCATCGATCCAATCTGTCCAGATCCCTCTGTAGAGCCATCCTACCCTTCACCTTCATCAAATGCGTGGGACCAAACCAATGCAAAAGAGATTTGCCAGGACCAGAAACTATCCGATGAGAAGAGGTTAATGTTAGTTGGCTTGTTTAACATTGCAAAATGAAGGATAAGAAGCATATTGTCTCTACATACATTAAGTAAGAGAGAGATACTGAAAGCAAACTAGCCTTAGGTTTATTTGGGCAGGAAATTAAAGGAAAATTTCTAGCTGTCAGAAGAAGAAGGGTTTAGATCAGATTTTCAATACAAGTAATTGCATACAAATTAATCAGGTTATAAAAAACTAGATTGCTTGTGAGTAGTGGAATCGATGACTTGAGAGGTCCATTCAGTTCTTCCTAATGATACAGTGTTTGGTTTTTAGTAAGAGCTAATGACATATAATTAATTGACAGCAGCAAGCCTTCCTACAAACAGATATTACATTGAAAATATCTAACATCCTGTTTCTATTCACAATCCTCAGCCAATAGTAGTAGCTCCTTATGTTTCCACCTAGTGTAATGCCTAACAGATCAGCTTTATACCTGTAAAAATGACGACTGGTAATGTAATAGCTATATAACACAACCATTTGTTTGTAGTTTATAATGTATCTGAGTAACAATGTTGTGAAGCATTTTGCTGCAAATGCAGAAAACCAGAAATGTTTCACTATTCAAATGATTAAAACCTGCTGCTATCTTTATATTATGCCCATCACTTTAGCATATGATGCACCCAGAAACAATAGGGAAAGCTGGAGTGTAATTATAATCTATAAGTAATAGTAAAATTCCATGTATACAAGAGTTGCGTCTTGCTGCATAGTGAAAGGCACATCTGCTAATTCTTCCCAGAGAAAGAAGTCTGAGCCAACACAGACACAGAAAAAAGCGCTGAATGCTATTCTATTTCAAACATCATTAATAGACACATTAAATAACTTAAGCACTAGATCAATAGTCTTCCTGCTGACATTGTCCCCAGGATGAACAAAACTTGATGTATTGATTCCAGCTCTGGTATGTATGGGTTAGTAAGCAGAAAAATTACGAGTGCACACCACTAATTCAATTAATAGTTTCTTCAATATTAGGACAGTTCACTCAATAGAAAGGGATCCAACTTCTTATTTGCAGATTAGCTAGGTATGATATGTAGTGATCAAAATAAAAAAAGAGCCATTTTTTTCAGCCTCTTTAAAAGTAGAACTGTGCATTAATTATTTATAACTCTTCTGCTGGTCCTCACATTAATGAAGTTAATAAATAGAAGTTAATAGCAAACCCTTTTGGACCATTTTACCCCCACCTCCTTTTTCACATTAGTTAAGCCATTTGACTGAAATCAGCTCAGCATGCTATAAACAAAGTGATATCAAGAAAAGATAAGATAAAGTTCTCATGAAACAGTGCTCCTCTGTTAATGTCAGTAAACCTTTTTGACATCTCATCTCTTTATAGCTTTAAACTAAAAAACCCCACTCCAAATCCCAAAGTTTTCCTGCAACGTAGGACAGACAATATAAGAAGGATGTATAAAGTCATGCTGTTGTGTGTATCATTCTAGCTACACTCCTGCTGTAGGGATACTTCACCAAGCACACAATGTAATAAAATCCAACAAATCTGTACAGACAAAAAAAGCATATGTGAGAAAAAGAATGTTTACCATTCTTGAACTTGAATGTTTACCATACTTGAACTTTTGTAATTTAGCCTATAAATAGACTAAAATTTAAACAGCACTGACATGCTAGTACAATAGCATACATGGAAGAAAAGAGCAAAATATTTTAAATTACCCTCTTTTTTACCTAAGTTGAACAATTGTGGAAAAGACTGCATTTCAGAAGTCAACAGGTTTAAGGAAACTAGGCTGTCACCCTTTCAGCTTGCTCAGGTTTGGTCTGCCTACTGTCACTAGCCCCTTCCTTCAGCACAAACTACCCTTCAGAGTAGGAGCACCACAGGTAATGCGGAAGAGCTGAGGGATTAACAAATCGGTTATAGAGCAACAGCGGCAACGAACAGCCTTCCACTCACTGACAATCTTCTTTCCATTGGCAGACAAAAGGGAAAAGGCTGGCTCAGTGGTTTTGATGACATTGAAGATCTGACTCATTCCCTATTCTGGATGAAAAAGAAGTGATCGCAGAGAATGTATAACTGATTTTCCTATCATAGCTTAAACTTTGTGTAATTCAGCAGTCTTCAGACTTGTGGTTGCTCCCCCATCCTCATACCATTGAGAGAGCTCAGGAGCAGAAAGCACGCCTGTATTTTCATGGAATTACACAGTGAGACATCGGCAAGTGCACTGGGACCAGATGCATGCTTACAACATGAGATTTGGGAGCTGAACACCCCTTCCTTAGCAGTAACTGAATGTACTTGCAGTCCAGCAGGTAAATCCATCTGCCGTTTTGCCATTCATTTGCCTCATTACTGAAGGTGATTTATCATAGTATCATTGCCTGCTATTGCACCCAGGTGACGGTCCTAAGCATGCATGTACCTTATACCTTTTTGAAGATCTTGGCAGAACACATGCACTTCCTTAGGCAACACGTCTGTGCTAAAAACTTCTCAAATTATAAAACTGTTCTTGCGCTCCCCCCACATCATGTGAAGGCCCTCAGAGCCATATTGCCAAACTGGATATTGCCCTGGTTCCTCCCATGCCGCAAAGGCTGCTGGAGCTCCCGGTACAACCGCCCTTTGCCGGGGCTCTCTCCCTCACTCAATGGTGGTGGCTGTTCCTCAGGTACTTTGTCTGGAAGCTCTCCCAGAAACAGGGATTCTGATTTTTTTCCTGCAGTAAAGAAAGATAACCAGTATTTAATACTAAGTACCCCATTTCAAGATTTATAAGATCACTGCCTTGGTTTCTGAGTAAACTGTTCCACCTCTGGGAGAAAGGAGCGCTGAAAGCTGCTCACTACTTGCCAGTGAGCTCTCAAAAAACATTCAGATCTGGAAGAACTGTGTCAAAGGTGTTGACTGTGACTAACTGTTTTTTTCTTGCCTGAGTTTTCTGACAGCTAACATTTATTCCAAATAAATTCTTTTTGTTTGGAGTTTTCCTAATTTCCTTTTAATAGGTCTGTATACAGCTCAGAGAACTTGAAGCTGTGTAACATCCTACAGTAGTACCTATATAATTCAGAAAACACACTTCTTTACATACTGAAATTCTATCTCCAGACGGTAAATGCTATGACGATTGCTCTAGGATCAACAAGTAGTATAGTAAAATGCCAAGCTCTTAAATAATTTGCTGTGATCCAGGTAAAGAAAATAAATTTTCATTCCAAATATTAAGGCCTAGAATTCACTTATTCCTTTTTTAGATATACAGTATAAAACAGGTGCAGAGTTGATAAATAATTGGTATTTCACAACTTTTAAGATATTTTGTAACTTTCATTTAGCATTTTAGAAACAAAAAATGAATTCTTTCAGTATCTGTATCAAGCCCTTAAAATATTTCATCATTAAAATAGCATACTTAATTTCATTTTGATTGTCTACTAGTTACCTATAGTCTGTATCAACTACACTCTACAAAAAAATTAGCTGTTTTATGTACTTGCATTATTATTTACAGAATTAATTTTATATATTTAAAAAAAAAGCATTGCAAAATTTGATCACAAAAGTGATTCATAATCACTTACAGGGAAAGAAAAATACATCTTCAGTGTAAGTCACTAAAACTTCCTGAAGGTTCACGCACAACACTTCATCAGTGCATTTAAAAATAGTTCTACCTACAAAACATGCATTTTTTTAATATGCTGTTGAGAAAAATGTGTTAATTGTTAACTTCAAGGAGCAAAAGAAAAAGAAAGTTACTTTGCCAACACCTTACCCTTAAGCGTAGAAGATTTCTGAAGTTATTTTACAACCATTACTGAATCATAAAATTAAAAAACAAGGTTTTTCTCTTAGCAAAATTAATAATATGAAAAGTTTTATTGTGACTATGGAATTATTTATTATAATTATTTTATTTATTATATAATTTAATTATATATATAATTATATTATTTATTAGAAAATAAGTGAAAGTTACAATTAACTCTATTACATAATGCATGTATTTTGAAGTAATTATTTTTAATTCTTGATCTTAAACTGTCCCTTTCTCACCGTGTGACAGATTTGGCCATACACAGGTAAAAAGATTGAAATCTGTTATACTATTAGCGTCTGACACTTCCACCAGAAAAAAATGGAAAAAAATCTTTAAGGGTCATGTATTTAGTCAGAAATATCAATTTCTATCCTTTGGATTAAGGAAAAAAGATGAAATAGTGATTTGATGACTGATTATCTTTTCTGAATCGTTTCAGTGTGTCTTGTGTATTAAGCTAGTATATTTGTTTAATGATAAACTTTCTAAAACATGGAGTTGTGCATCTGTGTATCCGATCAAAGATCTGAACAATATTCTTGTAAGTGCATTAATGCCACAAAAGCTGATTCCACATGTACAAATTATAGAGAAACTGGAAACTTGATTTTTTGTGTGCTATATGGCCAATATCACATTTGGACTAGCAACATGTCCCACTTCATAAGATTACTCCAGAAGGAATTTTTAATGAACAATTCTCCTTTTTTCACACAGACAAAGGTCACAGGCAAGTCCATTATTTTTATGATGTTGGGTTTTCCAAGCTTTTGATTTTCTGATCCTGTGTTTTATTACAGAGAATTACAAAACATTTTGTGGCTTATGACATATGGTGTGGATGTCCTCTGGAGCCTTGTGCATCAAGCAGCTAGTACGTGTTTGCCTAAAATTGTTGCCAACAATCTGCAATGAATGCATATTGTCCTTTCCATTCTCATGTTCCCAGCAGCGCTCACATATTTATATTCAACTCATCCCAAGAGCCTTCCCTCCCATAAAAAACAAAACAAAACAAAACAAAAACGGTCTTCCAAAGAAACCATCCAAATCTTGGCAGATAGTATGTCAACATTTTTTAGCGTGGATGTACTCATCCCAGTAAGAAGGTGGAAGCTCTCCACAATGTTACACTAGAGAGTCCGTTCAATGATTGTATGAAGGTGCAAGGGATAGTATTTCATAGAAACATGGCTAGAGGTATTCCTAAAAATATAGCTGTAATTCACCCCTTCTGTTCTTCACTTGTAGAGACTAATCTTCACATACAATGTGTTTGGGAGCCTTCCTCCATCCAGTCCCATTTCATGCTAACCAGCTGTGATTGGGGCCAAGGAATTAACATCCTGTAACGAGCCTGCAGCCATGCCGCCCAGCTGTGCTTCCTGCCATGACTTCACTCCTATCACACAAGCTGACACAAGGAGAGAGGCTCAGCACATGATCTGCACTCCTGTCACATCGCCTGATGCGGGAAAGTAACTGCCTCTACTCACAACCCTGCCACATGCAATGCATGAGATCTCTACCACTGAATGAAGAATGGGGAGCTTTTCTTCAGTGCCTTGATTTTACAGGGCAATATAAAAAATTAATGTTTGTATAGCTTTTATGCTTCAAGTACTCTGAGTGGGTAATCTTAATATAGTGGGAGAGAACAATTTTATATAGCAAGAGAAAGCAGCCCCCTGCATGTCCCCGCCCCAGTAACAACACTAGCTGTAAACAGTATGAGGCTCCTTTCTCATGAAAAATCCTTATACAGTAGTGTTATTTCACAAGGCACAATCCTCCTTACTGGAAGATGAGCATCTCCACAAACTATAACAATCTGACACAAATGGTTCCCTGGTATTTATGACTTCCTTTGGGAAATAACTCTAACTGAAGAATCTGCATGCCTGTACCTTACTTAACCTGTTATCCACGACAGAAAATGTACATCTTACATTACTCTGCAGAAGCTCGAAATGTGTTCCTTAACTCAGTCATAAGTATCCTTACTTTTGAAGTAATTCAGCAATTCAAATGTTGAAGAAGAACAAAAAAAAAATAAATTAAAAAATCAAGCTTCAGGGCTACAGACCCTGAGATCTATGTGCTGAGGTAAATTGCTTCAAAACAGAACTGCTTCTCTGCCTCAGAGTTGGTCACATTTCTGGTGAAATGAAAAGTTCTAAGTGAAAGTGTTTAATATTCACAGTATATTTACCATTATAACCTACAAAGAGGAAATGCTCTGAGGTATTACGTATCAGTGCAGTCAATTATTGGGACACAAAAGGTTTTTCCTCATTTTATTCAATTGGTCTTTAATAAGTATTACTGCTAGAGGTAAAATGAATATTTTTTTCAAGTTGTTTTTATTGCCTTTTGCCCTCATTTTTACCTAATTTTCCGCAGAATCCTTTTTGATATGAAAGACAGCAAAAATAAAAAAAAAGAAATAATAAAGAAATAATAGGATGCCTTTATTGTAACTAGAGGATTTAGCTATACAAACCACCTACCAAAATTTTCTCCTTTGAAGCTTGGCATCACAATTATTTATTAACAGCTAATGAATATAAACTGCCTTTGCACAGCGATAGGCATTTTACCACACCATTCTGTCACCTCCAGACGATTCTCTTCTGCAAAAAGAGTTTTGGGAGCCTGTTAAGTAGTGTTAATCCAATGCAAGTTGACGCAACTTTCATCGTTAACCTTGATGCTGATCCTGCTTGAAAGAGCAAGGGACTGGACCAGATGATCTTCAAGGTCTCTTTAACTTACATTATTCTAGGACCTACAATTCTATATTAATAAGTATTCTGATGTTAAGAAACATATTTTGAAGAGGAACATGTGGCAGGAATTTTTACTGTACTATCAGTATTGGGGAATCTGCACCTGGCATCCTCCAAAAGTCTTCCACAAAAACATAAGCTTTGGGAGACTGGAAACACTGACAACTCAGAATATTTTTAACTTGTTCATATATGGCCTGTGCTATATGGCACAAACACAGAGGCAAACATATAGCATGATTCAAAATTTTTTGATTAACAGTCTCAAAGAGATGCTGCTTCCTCTGTTCATTTATCCTTGTTTCCCTTTATCTTAATCACTGATAATTTTTTCACCTACCTATTTTCTTGGGAGTGTCTTTCTGTCCTGCAGAGTTCTGGAAAGTATTTAGATGCAGCAAAAAAATAATGCTTAGTTGAAACACTTCCATTTAATCAGATACCTAATTTTCCTTTCCTTTCCTTCCTCCCTCCCTCCCTTCCTCCCTTCCTTCCCTCCTTCCTCCCTTCCTTCCTTCCTCCCTTCCCTCCTTCCTCCCTTCCCTCCTTCCTCCCTCCCTCCCTTCCTTCCCTCCTTCCTTCCTTCCTTCCTTCCTTCCTTCCTTCCTTCCTTCCTTCCTTCCTTCCTTCCTTCCTTCCTTCCTTCCTTCCTTCCTTCCTTTTCTTACTTTTTTCCTGAGTAGGTCTAAAACTAAATAGTTTATATAGATCTGGAATTATGTATCAAAAGCCCTGTGAGAAGAGTACCAGAACATTGCTGGAGATGAAACACACAGTCTCAACAAAAAGTATTGTACTTGGCCAGTTAAACAAATTTACAACAATGGCAATTTCATCAGCAACTTCAATGCAACATAAAAAGGCTGACTGATATTTTAGTAGCATGCAGTTGATGCTATGAAGAGTCTTGTATAACATACTGTGAAGAACATGAAATTTCTTTTTTGCTAACAAGACTGTATGCACACCTACCAGAGAAACGGCAAATGAAAATCAGTTTGCTAAACTTCTCTGAAAAGCCCATGAAGGTGAGAATAGAAGTTGGTAACAAAGAGATGTTTTAAAGAGTCAAAAAATCTAAAGAGAAAGCATCATGAGAAGACAGGCATGGAATGCCAACCCTCTCCTGGACAGCAATGAGGACCAATTTACTTACACAACCAAACAAAGAGATGTGAGGGTCAGATACACTGGAAGGAATTTCTCTATCAGAAAATATATCTTGCCCCATATAGAAGAATGCAGTACAGCAGCAGATCTCTTCTCTGCTAATAAAATGCTTCTGAACAGTAAAGACAAAAGGCAGGGAACACACATGGGACTGCTTAGTCAGTAACCATGTACTCTTTATGTCAACAAGTGAATACTAATGGTGTGCTCCTAACACTGGGAGAATGCTCACACAGCTGGAATTAGGGAATTTAACAGAGGGGACCATGAGAAATAAGCACTAGGTTCACGAAAAAGGGAGCTTTTCTAATACTGAAGGGTTGCTAGACAGAAGATCAACCCCCAAGGGGCCTGGGACTGCTAGCCAGAGCAGTGCTTGTCATTGATGAAATGCCAGCAGACTAAAGTTTGCTATCCTCTGCCGACTGGAACCAAATGGAAGGGTGTTTGGCAAGTTTCTCAGCACAGTTTGTTCAGATCAGAGATACGAACAGATCTGCAAAAGAAGAAATATAACAGAATGCTGCATTTCCCTTCGCTGTGGCTTGTCTATTTCTAGAAATTATTTCTCCTTAGATATAGGCACATCTGAAAAGAAGTGTTTTCATATCTGAAAATATTCATAACTCATAATAGCAAATCAGATTAGTAATAAAAAAATAACTCAGGCAGTGAAATGAGAAAAGTTGTTTAAAAAGGCATTGAGGTCCTCAGGAAAAAAATGACATTGGCTGGAAAAAAATACCGTAACTCTATCCGTATTCCAACACAATTCATAATTATGCATCTAAAATTTGATTTCTCTTAAGGCACAGGCACACAGCTTGTTTTCTTCTCTACTGTTCACCAGCGACAACCATCTTCTTTTTTATCTTAAGAAGTTATCATTCTACTGGTAATACACTTGAGAAAACTGCTGGTTTGACCCTCTAAAGAAGCTTTTGAAGCCTTTAATTGTTAGAAGAAAATTCAATAAATGCTTGAATAACCAATTAAGTACAGATTTATATTCCAGCATTATCAGATAATGTTGAAATGATGTATGAAGAACAGCATCCGTAACCTTCATTAAGTAACACCATGAACTCTGTGCTTCAAAACTTCATCAATCAAACAAATCAACTGCCTGAATATATTACACATTTGTTTACATTAATGCCTAAACACCTACAACAAAACCAGTGTGGGAAACACTTGGCCTCAAATGTCTTTTTTATTCACTATTCGCAATATTTCACAAAGAATAGTTTAAGTATTTCTATTCCCCATTTCATTAGCCTCTTTTGGATAGATTTTACACACAATATACAAAAAAGGACAAACGTTATAAAGAAACATACGTAACTGAAAAACTTAAAAGCTTAGCATAGGAGTGATACTTGTTTATATCTTTAAAGATGGAGAGTAAGAATTCAATCTGCAGCATCCATTTTAAATTACACTCAGTGAGGCAGTGTCAGATAGAAACTCACTGCAATCTTTTATGCAGTGCTGTCTAAGGAGAGAGGAAAGAATGTAAGACAGAGGTAATATATGTTTTTTAAACTAACCAGCATAAAAGGAAAATATAAACAAGCTTCTAGGGGAAGAAAACTTTAATATCTGCCTGGGAGCCTTTTGGACATCTTAGGTAGCTAACCAGTTTCCGTGCTTCAAGCGCAGACCATGATGTTTGGATTTCTGTTTTCTGGTAATAAATGCAACATATTGACAAAATCTGAGATATCGAAAGGGATAAAGGATGGAAACTGGCAAACTAAAAAGAGAAACAGAACAGGGCTAGTGTGTACCTAAGCCTTACAAGGAAGAACATATTGGTAATATAAAAACACACGATCTCATAAAATTCAGCACTTGCAGCAGAGCACCAATTTTCTGTTTGAAACTCTAAGGGCATTACATTTATTTGATTTGCTTTGAAGCCTGCATGTTTACTCAAACTGCCCTTGAAATCTGGCATCTTGCAGAAGCTGTTGGGTGAGTATATGTTAAGTTATGGACATGCTGGAGCAGCAAGAGTCTTGAAAGACAGCATCCGCGGAGGGGGGGAAAACCCAACAAAAAATTCCCCCTCAAAGGTAATAATTTTTTTTAATCTGGCAGAAGCTACAAGCCCTTCTGCACACGTTTGTCTGGATATGAGACCATGAATATCATCCCATTTCATGTGATTTCAGTATATCTAGGCTTGACAGAAAAATGACAGATGATGCAAGCACTGAAGTGTTTAAGCACTCAGCCAGGACTTAATTTCTTTATATACATTTATATGGAAGTGGCCTGGGAGACTTAGAGCTATGACAAAGGGCTGCCCATAGCAGGAAATACTGCTGACTAGTAATCTTGACTTTTCTTATATGATTGAAAAAAACAGCATGAATTGTATCACTACAGCAAGCCACTGAGCAATGCCCCACTCGGGGTGCCATATCTTTCTATCTGCATGAGGTAACAGGGAGGAAATATTTCTTTTTCCACTTGTCTTCGGCCATGCTACAGGGCTTGCCTGCTGCATCCAGACCTTTTTTATGCTTTTAGGCTCACCTTTGGGGATGCAGAATACAGCGTGCAGTGAGATGTGGTGCCTTATCACCAAGAGAAAGGAGATTTACAGAGTCTTCTGCAGAGATAAGTCCAGGTTACCCTTTTTGTTCACTCAATCAGTGGTGGGGCTTTGCATTCACATTATGCAGAGGTCTTGCCTGCCTGGGTACAGGGTCTATCCTTCCCAGGCTGGGGCACCTGACTGAGTTTAGTACTGGGAGCAGAGTCCCGAAGATAACTGGAACTAAAACCTGCCTCCTGCCAGATTTTTCTGATGCTAGGAATATTGATTTAACATAGGAAACATGCAGTCATACAGCTACAATAACATAGGAATAAGCTACAAATAATAGATAACAGAAATCAGACACGTCTTTTTTACTAGGACAAAGAGAAGATCAGCAGATGTAAAATGGAGAAAAGGAAAAAGCCTGTGTGTGATAATGTACCTAAGGAAGCCAGGGCTTCTCAGCATTACTGAAGCTCAGAACTTAGCATGAAGTTAAAAGGACTAAATATACAGATAACAAAAACATCCAAGCCAACATTACAAGGGGCAAGAGCCATGAGAACCCTTGCTGCTCTGGGGCAAAAGCAAGTTGGTAGCTCAATAATGGCCCATTGCAAGGTCTCAGCATGAGCTCTCTGCAAAGATCAAGCCTGCAGAATGTAATATTAATAACTTTTCCCGAGAAAATATTAAAAATATTTAGTAAAAAATGAGAATGTGAGCACTTTCACATACATCACATCACATTAACATACTGAAACAGGATTTTCGATAATTTTGGACAAGAAAACATTAAAGATAGACTGGTAAGCACATCTCAGGAACACTTAAATATATTGCAAAGTCCCATTTTCAACTCTTATGTTAAGTAAGAAAACAGAAGCATCAGCAGACCTACCTAGTAGGACCAAGCATGGTCCAAGGCTCTCTATTCTATCTCTGCCGATTGAATACCCTTCTTACAATAAACTTAAATATAAATTTTATATCAACCTCTACCAAATTTGGGAATGAATGAAACCCAGTTCTGGTGGCTGGTAGACCTAAAAGTGGTTTCCTAGAAGTTACCACTGGAGAATTAAAAACTGAACCAGAGCACCCAAAAAGTCAGAGTTCTCTCAAAGACACAACAGGCAAAATCAGTACAGTAAGACTTTCTGTTATACTTCTCCATTCCCTCAACTTAAAAGCTGCTCAGCAGTATGCATACTGATAGCCTGCATGATAGGCCAGATTTAATCTCTTTTTGATTTAATTTTCCTACACTTGTACTACAATGAGTCATTACTCAGCTGAGGAAGTGAACAGCATCATCTCCTTGTCAACCTAGCTTTCCCTTCTTGCTTTGACAGTAAAAGAAAAAAAAAAAAAGGATGTTCAAATTAAGATTTTTCTTCTTATGGTGTAATCAAAGAGATTAAGTATAGCTTCCTTCCAGCTGATTTTATTAACATTAAAGTTTATGATAAATTATGAAGCGCCCTTGAGCTGCACATCCAATTAAAATAACATAAGCATGGCAGGATGTCTTATAATGTTTTTCTTAGAAGAAATCCTAATTATATTGCCATTATGCTTTTCTACAAGCATAGCTGTGCTTTCTGACTGGATGGCATGAAAATATTGCATTAATTAACATGAATGTATTCTTACAACATCACTGAGAATTAGTCTTACACTAAAAATAAACAAAATCCAAGCCTACTGAGTTATATGCTGGGACTGGAGATGTTGCATTGAACAGTGACTCTTCATCCTCCTAGTATTATAAAATATCCTTAACAAGATACTTCATTGTTGAATTTCTGAATTGGGAAGTGCTGCTGATTAGCAAAAAGAAAAAGTCTTCCAGCTACAGAGTGGTAATTTAAAACTCATTTTATACTGCCTCATATGTCTTTATGGCTGAAAATGTTACTGTTTTTAATACACATTTGAAGATTTATGTTATGAAAAAAGTGGTATTACCCTCCTAGTGTCAAGTTCTTATTCAAGTCATAGAATTCAAACCAATTTTTTTTCAGGTAGTAAAAGACCTGCATATTCATTAGCTTTTCAGTAATAAACTCTAGCAATTTTCTTACAAATCACAAAAGCATGTCTAGCTTGGCAATTAACTCATTAAGGAATTCATAATCTCCATGCACTGTCTTGTAAAACATTATATCTCATCATTTTGTTTTATGCAAAATCTGTCACAGCATAATCAAATATACAGAAAGCAATTCTATAAATGCTTACCTTCCCATAAAGATTTTTGAATAGAACAAAACAAAACAAACAAAAAAGACGACAAATGGGGTAGTGCAAATGGCTGGGATTGATGTATTTGGAGAAATACTCAAGGGAATCAAATTCCCAGTGAAAACAATTCAGAAAAAGAATTATGGACTTTGGATTTTACCAATACAATTGACCTAAATAATTCAGAAATGAGTTGGCCCTTGTTTTTATTAAATTGTCGGTTGGCTTGATTTGTGTTTTGTATGGAGGATGTAGGGAAGAAGGGAACAGGGAAAGAAGAGTAAAAATCAAAACAATATCATATTATAACGATGTAAAATGTTCAATCCCTTGAAGGAATGAGACCAGAACTATAGAGAGCTGGAGCTGTTTCTGTCGGATAACATTAAATTTATTTTTAATAGGATGAATATTAAGAAAATGACTCCTCTGTCATTTTGGCCAATAGTTCTGTTTTGTAAAGATGGCGACACCACATAGTAAGATAAACTCTTTCTCACACAATTTCATTTTATGATCACCTTGAAAAAACATTACAGAGCTGTTTGAAACCCACCTAACAGGATTATTACTTTTGTTTTCTTGGATGTATGCCTACAGTGAGTTGTTATTTCTGTTACGACTGTGCCTATAAAGAGTAAAACCAGACAATGTTTGTTTAAAATACTGAACAAGATGGGGAAAAAAACTAAGAAGTTTAGAGTGGGATGATAATAGGAATAAGTTAATTCAAAAAATGTAACAAAATTATTTTTCCTGTACTGTGACTGAAGACAGATGTGGAATGTGGGGCTGCAAGCAGTAAGGAACAAAGAGTATTGACACTCAGGTTGCACTGAGATAGGGTTTAGGAGGCTGGGTTGAAATGTCACTGTAGCTGTCTCAAAACTAGGTATACTTTGCCTTCTGAGAATAACTATATACTATAAGGTGCAAATGACCTCACTCATATATGGAGTTCACAAATCTTATTAAAAAGGAAGAAAGAACTAAAGTAGTGGAACTTCCTGCTAATAAGCTAAAATGCATTAAGACTAGGAATTAGAGACATAATTGGTTATTGTTCCTACCACTATTGTGAATATACTGAACTGATCAATTGTTTGCTGAAAGATTTCAGCAAGGAAGCAGAAGATTCAGCTGTCTTCATTTTGGAAATTAGTTTTGGTCTTTTCTCTTCAGTGACAGCTGGGTTTTTTAACATTTAAAACATCTATCAACGTATTTTCCTTACATGTATAACCAACAGGAGTTTCTTTCAAAAAGAGGTCAAAATATACAGATATGGCACTATTTGGAATTGCAGTGACCTCTTCCACCAAATAGGCATGTTGTATTTAATCTGTTTGTAAAAGGAAAAATAATGCTGTTAGTAACTCAGATTTAAGCTTTTTCATATTTACTTAGCCTAGCTATGCAACACCTTCTATATGTTAATGTATTTCAGATGATACCAGTCTGAATTATAGTTACACTGCTGACATTGAATAGCTCAACACCAAAACAATGGAAAAAAAACCTCATCTAGCCAAAAGGATCTTTCTGTATTTACATAATTAGGAAGTATGTAAGTTGCATCAACTCATTTTCATACTTTTTAAACAGAAACACCTCTTCTCCCCTTTCACTTTTTTATTTTTTCTTTCATTCAGTTTAAAGGAACTGTACAAATACGAACTGGTCCTCACTTCTCCTTCCAAGATAGGTATCTACAAAGTAATTCCTTACCAATCCCAAATTTTAAAATACCCATGTTAGAAGCCTTAACACATAATGACATGAAATCTACTTTTGCATAAAATAAAGTCAGAATCATAATTACTGATTTTTCATCAATTTCTTTCTTGAAAATCCCTCCCATGGAAGACTTGGAAGAGAAAGTAAAATCTGGATGCAGCACACACGACAAGGAGCATCTACAGACAATTATGCTTAATCACTGCTTTAACACGGGCAATTTCTGGTACAGGAGGTATATTTTCAGTGCAGTTTGATCTATTAATTTCATAGAGTTGACTTAGATTAAAAATATGGGAGGAAAAAACCAACCACTTAAAATATGAAGTGATACAAAACAAATTGCTCCTTACTAAAGACCATTTCTGGAGATCCTTGAATCGCAGTTTTATGATGCCTTCAAATATATACAAACTTAGGCATATAACTCTGCCTTCAAGGAGCTGAAATATCTTATTTGATACTTCTCAGGAAGCTGACCCATAGTAGCTTTTTTAAAGTTATTTTAAGTGACTTTTGTTAACCTAGGAGAGACACAGGCCCCTGCTTTTGCTGGCTTACAAAGTCTTCACTTAGCATCTGGAAAAACCTTCCATTTTAAAAAGTTTAACAAGTCAGTAAACATCAAAAGTATGACCTCTTTTATTTAATAAGTTCATAGAAACAGTGCATCAGCATTTCTCAGTTGAAACAAATACTACCTTTGCCTTGGATACCAGTCACATCCATCAAAACTAAGAAGAAAACTATTCCTGGCTCTGTATAAATACAGAAGATGGGAAGTAATATACAGAATTGTTAATGTATTGTCTTCATTAGCCTTAGAAAATATTTTCTACATGCTTGTGGCATTGTATGTACAGGCAACAGACCTGCTTGCCAATTCTACTATAGCTGCATATATACAAAACATAGACATTTATTGTTCTTATTCCAAATAAGCACTATACAGTTATTTTTACAAAGGCTATGAAAGATATCAGTGAAACACATGAGTAACTTTCCAATTTAGGATCAGTGAAAATGACCCAGAAGTTATCAATTCAGACACCACAGTAAAGGCTGTTCACCATAATCAAACAAACAGATTTTCAGAACTCTTAACTTTAAATCTCATGATACCAACACTATTTTTCAAAAGCTAACAGGCACTTGAGAATTACAGTAAGCATGCCAACAGTGACAAAACCCTCTCCATTACTTACACATTTACCTTCCAGAGATGGATTATAAATTCAATAAACTCAATATTCCCAAGTGAACAAAGTTGCAAAGAATGAAAACTTGCACAAATATAGTATTTGGTAATACAAGTAGCTAAAACATGCATTTCCCAGGAATACTATATAAATTACAACTCAAATTTACAATAATTTTAAGTTTGCAAATTAAGATTCAGAAGTTAGGAATCACAGGGCCCTTTAGAAAAATACCAAGTGTTTGTACTTTAAAAGGCTTAAAACGTAATTCATTTCTCTTATTCTGCAAGCAAAAAGACCACCCATAGCATAGCATCCCATTGGAATAAATGACTTCATCACCTTTCCAACCCTAACACTTCCACTCTCTGCAGTTTTTCCTCAGATGATCTAGGTGATTTCATATAATGAAGTGCCAAATAATTCTTTTCAAGTTGCATTTAATTGGAGATGAATGCTGTATTGCAGACTTGAAGAAGGCTTCTAGGTCCACATCCTATTTTTCCACCTATATCAAGTAAATCTAATAAACATCATTATGTTTCCTTACACACCTTTTCTCCTATAAAAACTGCAAAAGCATCAATGTATAGAAAGAATTAAGCCCGACCTTCCCCAGTTTCTGAGATTAGGAGATTTCAATGATTCTATTCATTTCTAAATTCTGGATGTAATTTTCCTGTTCCTTGCCAAGAAACAAAAATTAAAAACAAGTAACCGCTACCCCATCCATACTACCTAAATAATTGCTCTTCTCCAATTTTGGACTTCACAAGAAAGTTCAAGATTAAAGGTATGGTACATGGCAGCCTAAGGCTGGAAGACTGGAGAGTTCAAAGCACAAAGCCTCAAGCCTGGGCCAGAAATAGCCAGGTAGGGCCATTTTGATTCCTGGCTGCTACTATTAAATCAGTTTGGTCTCCTAGATCCTCAGCACACACTTCATGCTTTGAAATAATGATGTTCAATTAGAAGAAATTTTCCAGTCTTCTTTTAGCTACTGCTATACAAAAAGGAATGTAGAAATGAGAACTCCTGCTGTCGGCTCCAAAAGGTGCATGCTCTAAAACCTACAGGTTCTTCCATCTCTGTCCGCATTGGTACCTGTGATCACTTCAAGCGTATTTTCTTCTTAAAGCCTCAGTCCTGGTCAATGCTTCTCTGCCAGCTGCAGCGTCCATTTCCCCATTCCTGCATTCCCATGCAATTTTGTGTCCCTCTCCACTCCCCACTGCTGCACAAGGGTTTTTCTGTTTCATTCACTTGAGTCACTGCATTGATGTGCTTTGGTGGGATAATGAGTAACTAGTCTTTTTGACAAGCAGAAACTGTCAGATGGCAAAACATCCTTCCAGTAGATGCATCCTTCCAGGAGAGCATCATTCTCTCCGTCTTTCCTACAAAACCACAGTCAGTTTGGAGGTAAATTGTCACAGTGGTGGTAAGTACACATCTCCACCTTGGTCACCAGTCCGTTAACTTTCAAGTAGTAACCCCCAAGTATGAAAGTGAAGCAATTTATCAGTAAGAAGGCATTACTTTTTTCCTTAATACAGATCAGCAATATGGTTTCCCTAATCTTATTCTTCAAAGGACAGCAACATTTTTCCCAAAATTTAAACAAATCTGTTTATGGCATAGAAATTTCAGGCCAAATGATTCAAATCTGGATAAAATTATAAGCAAAAAAAAAAAAGCCATTTCTAGGAAGATTTATGCAACCTGTAACTAACAGCAGCACAATTAGCCCAGATTCTGTAGAAGAACAGGGGCAACCCTGGGCTTCTCACACAGAATTAGGTTTTCCTTCTGCTCACTAAAGCAAAAGAAAAACAAATGTCTTTGATCAAAAGTCCAGGCTTGTTTACATGATGCATTCTGATCTATCCAAAAATTCCCTATTTATTCTATTACTATAGTATCTTAATCAATGCGTCCATCTCCTCAGGGTTTGTGGCTGGATCTGCAACTGTTTGAGCACTAATTTCATTGTGTAAAGATTTTAAATATTTTAAATATTTTGCTTGAGATTTGAACTTTTGCTTAAGATTTAAATATTGTGGGGTTTCATTCTTTTTTATTATTTTATTTATATATGTTACTCTCTTTTTAAATTATATTCTATCACCTTTTAACGACAGTCATAGCAGATTTTTTTCTGAGAAACAATATGCCTTGGCATTAATCAAAATTGAGATCAATCTAATGTTCATTTCACATCAGAGATTTTTGAAGTTTTGATAAGAAAACACATCATTTATTTCCCTCTATTAGAAAAGTTAATTAATTTTGAAGGGAACTGCTGATGTATGTTTGGATGAGATTAGACAACACTTTTTCTATTTGTGGCTAGTAAAAAAACTTGAAGTTTGACATTTGCAACTGCTCCTTCAGATTTCCAGTTGCAGAAAACACTATGTTTTATCCAAAGATCTTCGGTATTCTTTCTATCCCCAAAGAACTATTTTCTCTGGACACGTCACTGCAGATAATAGCTAACTATAAAATTTATGTCTCCTCAGTTTTGGCCATGTATTTTTTGAGAGGAGCCATTTTGTGTTCCAGCTGAGTTCCTAACTAGCCAAAAGTGCACTGGGTACTTCAGAATTGTGAATATGGGGTTTTGCAGGTACTAAATATATAATTGAAGTTCAAGGATTTTTCTTGCAATGTATTACCACAGATTTGAACTATGCCAAAAATTTAGAGGGAAATCCCATAATCTAACAATTAAGTATAAAAATGGGAGGGAACTTCTTTGCATTATGGACCAGATAAGTTTAAGTTCTGAAAGGTTAAAACATAAAAATAAGAAAGGCAATGTTCAATATAGTGTTGGGGTGCGAATATGTCCAAAATTTGAAAGGGAAAGTAATGCAATAAATTATTTCACAGAATGAATTCCCACATACTGTTTTCTTCAGAAGGCATGACCATGCAGACCATGACTGTTTCTATGACCTTCCAGCAGAATGCGACATGGAGACAGGAGGCTGCACTAATAAAAGCCTGAAAGGAGAACTGCAGTACTCTTGTAACAAACCTTTGATGGAAGCAGTCCAACTTATACTTGTGGGCTCAGCAGTGTGTGTATTGTATTTTTAGCCTTCTACTCGTATGAATGAAATCTTTGCTGATAAAAGCAAAACCACCATCACTTACATTAGTGAAGTTCCTTGCACAGATGTTCAAGAGCTATGAAAAAAATTACAAGTTAAGCTGATTTTATACTTGGTTATGTTTTCTTTTAAAACAGATGGTTTTCTTTTTATGGCTTGTAAAGCCAATTTTTATATATATTTTAATTATCTCTACTCCATCTGTGCAGTTTAATTACTGATTTATTTCCCTTTTTGAGTAAGATATCCATCTCTGAATATTTAATTGCTGTCTATAGTGAGGAATGCAAATAACTTCATTTTCCTTATGAAAGTGATGATGCATCTTTTAGAGACAGCACGGATGGGACATGTCATCACAAATAACTAAACAAACATCACAAATAACTAAACATACTGCAGAGAATAAGAAATGTAATGGCGATTCCCTTTACTAGCCCCTATATTTTATCAGCTAATTGTAAAACACAGTTTTGTTGATGACACAAAATAATATATATATATTAATTCAATGTCCTATTCCTCCTCATTTTGCATAATGCTTGCCCAGAATTGCATTAAAATTGTCTCTGCAAATCCCAAAACTCTATCTCAGGGTCTCTGAACAACACTGTCACTTTTTAACATAAATACTAATATACAATTAGTATCTTGGACAGACCCATTCTGATTTTGATGCAATTCTGCACATACAGAGAAACTGGGAGCAGTCTCCCTTGAGAATGTCTATTTTTTTGTAAAGCCATAAACCATAATGTGAGTCCTGTTACGAACATTCTCAGGATTTTAGCACAACCCTGTCTAAATGGCACACATGCTTTAACAGTCATAAGGAAACACAGCAACAGGGAAGAAACAGCATGAATGATCTGGTTCTCAATTCACAGTTGGGAGGTTACGCATGTGAACATATAAAATTTTGGAAAATGGTGTAGTTAACTCCTTAGAACTGATCACATGTATTAGTAAAACTAGCATGGTTGCTTTAACAGATGAAATATTTTCCAGTACCTTTTTTTAATACTGGCTTTTCTACACGTGAGATGCTTCCAACCAAATGGAGTGTAAAACTTCATAAGCATTTACCACTTCAGCTCATAAATCATTTCCTCTCCAAGAGCAATTGCTGAGAAATAACTGTACATTGCAATGGTGACATTCTAGTACAAGCAAAATGATGTACAAAGCCTGCAGAATAGCAGTAATATTGCCACAGGCTAATATGTATATTAATCCAAACTCTGAAAATCTTTTAAGAATGTGTGTAACTTTTCAACAGGCTGATACAAATGGGATCACATTGTACCCAAAAAAGGCATTTTTTACGTTTGGTGTATCAATAGTCACACTGATACAATAACAATGATGGAAGAAAGCAAAAACTATATGCTACTATTCCTTGTAAACAGCAGCTGCATTTAATTTATATCAGAGCTGCTGTGAAATACAAGAACTTGCTAACCACCATATGAAAGCTGAAGTGTTTTATTAGAAAGAGAAACAACTGAGAAGATCCTTCTCTAGGAAATGGCAGATTCCACACGTCAAAGAACACAGTTTATGTTAACTAGATTATTATCCCTTTCATTGTAATCATCACCAAGGAACAACTTCAAAACTGTAGTCTGTTGTGCTTGATCTTAATTTTAGATTAGTATCACCCTTTCATACTTATCAGTTATCATATAGCATTAGGAAGTCTTCCCCAAATAAATAATTTATCAAGCAAATTTACCTTACTCAATCCTGTTAAGTCATGGTGAGGGCTTTATCGGAGCAGTTAGCTCAAGTTAAACCTCAATTACTCTCCTTACTTTAGCGCAAGTGAAAGCAGTCATCCAATGAATCAATACTGAAGCCAGCGTGATTGATTGTGACCTCAAGCACTTCTGTAACTCCAGCTTCCACAGTTCCCTTAAATTACTGTTCAGTTATCAGCACCCCATGGGCTTTAGGGGCCCCCTTCCACATTGTGACCTGGTCTGCCTGACATTAGCTTAAATAACCACTTAACTCAAATCAAGGATTTTTGTACAGAAAATGGGTAAGAGGCAAGACCAATGCTAGTCCCCCTTTGTTATCTTAAGTAACAGAGAGAAAGGAGAAAGAGGACTCCTGCCATGATGGGATAAAACAGATCACACAGTATGAGACAGCAATGGTAACGGACTGCCAGTGGCATTGTGTAGCTATGCTTCTGCATGGGTCTATGTGTTGCCTGCTGCGGGTTTATCAGGGCAGGCATTGCATAGCCCTGAAGCAGCCGTACTGTTTCTCCACCTGGGAGTCAGAGGGCTGCATCTGTGAAGAAGGCATTGAAGCAAATACATCCTGCCTGCACTGCGCCAGCTTGGCATGGGACCAGCTCCGCATGCCTGTCCATGCCCCACTCAATTTGCAGCTCAAATAATCCAGCTGTGATTAATTCCAGTGAGAATCCCACAAGAGAGCTGGGAGCACAGAGATGACCTCTAAGCCAGCTGCACCATCTATCACACAAGACTATGACCTGCAGCAATGGGGTCTCCTATTGCTTGCAGAAGCACTATTTATTGCAGTGACCATTTTAAATCTGATTTCTGAAGGACTGTAGACCACTAACCCAAATCCAAAGGTGTTTTTATGTGTATATGAAAACTTGCAGGCGTGTTCTTCGTTAATTGCTGCCTGAGAAATGGAAATGATAAAACCCACCAACTGCAAAGTCCAAGTGAGTTCTCTGATCTTTCTGGTGTGACAACTGGAGAGATAATTACTCATCTTATTACACATAGCTGTGTCTACCGCAATTTACACAGAGTTTGCAAATGGCTTTTAAACATTTCTTACTTTACTTATAAAGGAGTGTACATATGTATAGAGACTGAAAATGATAAGCACTATAATCCCACACTATCTCATATAGGCAAACTTTTCAACTGGTTTCACTATTGCATGTCTTTGCCAAAAGCACATTAATTTTTTGTGACTGCATACTCACAGCATCAACATCTGATGAATTCCTACAATCTAGAATGGTGCCCCCCCCAAAACAAAAAATCAGGCCATTGATATGTATATGAAACCCTTCCTTCTACGTGTACCTCAGCTGATGAGGTCAGTGCCTTGTATATGTTGCTTTTACTCAGAAATTAGGATTCCTCTTATCCGGTAAGGAATTTTAAATTTGGCAGATCTTTGAGAAAAATAGATTTTACTTTCAAATGGTGCATGATAATCAGCTTTGTGCCATCCCCCTGCTCCAAGGAGGATGTAAATAGTATTTAATGCAAAAATACAATCTAAGTTTCAAAAGAACACAACAGAAAAAAATTGGACACTATAATGCTAAATTGGGTTTTGTGTCATGCATAACTTTTTTAATGATACTGATTCCCAAGAAGTTCTCATTCATATTCTATTTATTTTAGATTTTGAATACTACATGTTTTGGCTTTTTCCTACGTATTTTAGCTGTTTAAAGCTATATGGTTCAATTTCCTGTGTTAGCTAGTGTCAAAGGATACTGAAGTTCATCTTTCCCTAGACAAGGACATCATAGCCTTCCTTATCTAAATAGAGGTAAAACAGATTCCTTTTCTGTAGGATTCTTTAGCAACCTAAATACTGAAGTCAAAAAAAGAAAAGAAAGTAAGATAATAACAAGACAAATACATAACAGAAAAGTCTAGTACTTTGCAGAAAAGTAACACCTATAAAGACATTCAATAAGACAGGATTCACTGAAAACAGGCAAATGGAAATATAGTAAATTCCAGCATGAAAAAAACATAATTTATAACTTGAGCATTTGTAACTTAAGAATTTCTTAAGTCTCAAAATAATAAACTGAAATAGTTTAGCTGATCACCCTATTCTCAGACCCTAAGATTTAAGAAACATCCAGATGTAAACAACATCACCTATGACCATTGCTGCAGAGCTCCAACATAAATGCTTGGCATGTCTCACTGCAGAGACAGGACAATGTACAATGGTAGGGTGTATCTGAGACCAAGTTCTGAAAAAAAAGGAGTCTCAGAAGGTGACTGAGCACAATTATTCCAGATTTTGTCGAGACTGTTTCAGTAACTAGTCACGAAGAAATACTGCTTCTATAATGATACCCTGGCAAACCAAATGTTCAACAACTTTTTTCCCCCAAAAAGAGATAAACAAATATGCCCACAATAACCTGAGACTTACCTGGACTTGACTTCAGCCAGATGTGGGACTAGATTTCCAAATAATGCAGATGAAGTTAAAACGATATTACCAAGACATCATGAATTAAGTTTATACCAGAAGCTATTTTTTTAAGCTTACCTCCAATAGACTGTTGCTAATCTGAAAGCTTCACAGACTATTACATAACCATGCATTTTTCTCTCTTTTTTTCCTGCGTTCCTCAAAACAGAACCATAAAGAATTGCCTGAATACTCTGCAATTGCTGTAGCTTGACCAAAGGTAAAACTTTTAAGAAATAAAATCAGAAATGGGGAGGAGCATGCAAGTATGTATAAAATGATGCAACAAAACCCTAAACAAGGATAGAGGGAATGAATTGTAACCAGGTTTTAGTTATTCTTTTTTTCTCCACCTTTTTCCCCTTCATATTCAGATGCAGTTTCCTGTGTTCCAGTTTGGGTCCATTGCCCTTTGTCCTGTTATTGGGCACCACTGAAAGGAGTCTGGCCCCATCCTCTTGACACCTGCCCTGTAGGCATTTATAAGCATTGATGAGGTCCCCTCTCAGTCTTCTCTTCTCTAGGCTAAAAAGACCCATGTGTCTAAGCCTTTTCTCATATGGGAGATGCTCCAGTCCCTTGTTCATCTTCATAGCCCTTCACTGGAATCTCTCCAGTAGTTCCTTCTGTGCCCAGAACTGGAGACAGTATTCCAGATGTGGCCTCACCAGGGCAGAGTAGAGGGAGAGGATGACCTCCCTCGATGTGCTGGCCACACTCTTTTTAATGCACCCCAGGAGATCATTGGCCTTCTTGGCCACAAAGGCACATTGGTGCCTCATGGTCAACTTTTTGTCCGCCAGGATTCCCAGTTCCCTCTCTGCAGCACTGATTTCCAGCACGTCAGCCCCTAACCTGTACTGATGATGGGCAAATATCTTTTTCACTATAATTCAAAATCTATTTCCAGTGTTCAAGTTGCAGAAATACTATTTAGAACAGTTCCTGTTATCATTCTCCCCTCCAAATGTGTTAAACAATACTTTGTAAATACTAGCTCTCCTCAGATGCTAGTATATTTTAACGGAGGTGACGGCTGCCCATTACGGTTGCTGGACTGAAGATGGCTCTTTTACAATTAAAAATGCAGAATACATAAAACAAAACCCCCCATGAAGATATCTATTTTAGCTGTCATATTCTACTACAGTTCACAAGTGCTTTTTCAACACAGAGCAGAATATAAAGTGTTTGTGCACAGAGTTTCTCAAATGTCCTTTAGAATTTATCTGGAAATTTATTTCCATTACAGATAGCCACATACTGTTTTACTATTTTAGTACTGTAAATAAGATCCTTTACTTCCATTAACATTTGCAGCAGGAAAAGACATATAATTAATGTGTAACCCCCAAAATGCCTATAATCATCTACCTTCTGCTTTTTCCACCCACAGGACCCTAACACTGAATGTCACAAAGGAAATTGTGAAAAATAACTAATGGTGTAACACTAACTCCTACACTAGACATGTCAAAAACATACACAGAAAAAGGGCTTCAATGATTCTGCAAGGGGAAAAAAACTCATAACATTAAGCTTAGATGTAAGAAGTTTTTCATTGGAAAGAGAACACTTCAGCTTTTCTCTGCCAACTTTCTAACACAAGACACGTACTTAAGCTTTTTCTGCAGCTACTCTCCAGCCCATCTGACTTGTGTGCCAAACTTGCTTAAGAATTATTAATCTCAAGTTTCCATTAGGGAACACCTTGCAGCTGTAGGATGCTTGCCAAAATATGAAACCTTGCTGCTATGTTAACACATTTTATCATTCTCCCTGCTGGTCCTCTGCTTCTTTCATACAAGAAAGTCAGTCACGTCTTTCATTTGCTTTAGGCAGCAGACCTATAAATTCTGATTAAGTCACAACTTTTGAAAAGGCTGGCAATCTTAAAAGATCTGTAGAGAAAAAGCTTATGTACCTACTCATGAATTGTTTCGACAGTTAATTGCCTTAATTACTAAGCAATTGTGCCTTACTTCTTGTCTAAATTTCTCCTGTTTAAACTTTTGTTTGCTTTTGTATCTTGTGATGCCTTTGGGACTGAAAAGTGTTCACCAAAACATCCTACTCCTGCAAAATTTGCAGTATGAAAAGGGATTAAGAATGCCTGGGGAATGTAAGATGGAGGTGCTTTTGCAGAATAACAGCACTTCCACTCAGAATGACTTAAATATTTGTGTCTTTTAACAAATTATTTATACATACTTAAAACAACTGAATACTGCTAGACATTCTGAGAGTGGGAAGGACAAGTACATAGGTAAAGGACGGGAGAAAAAGAATTTCTTCTGTATACTGGAGTTGTTCAGCTTTCTATTTCGCTGTTCATACTTGTAGCTGACGTATTTCCAATTCTCTTTCTTGTCAGTATGCAATTGACAGTATTTACAGGAGACCTGGGTGTACATTATTTTATCATGTTACAATGATCACGCTCCTTTTGTCTGCCTTTTTTACTATACAGAGCAGTAATTTAAAAGGCAGAAAATCAGTCTGACTTTAATGTTCCAGGAACTTACTAATACAGCTTTATAGAGGGCTCAGAACCAATCAAACCTGCAAAGGGATTACTTGGAAGCAGTGCAACACATTTTTAATTTTATCAAAGACCAAAGCTGTCTGTTGGTTCAGCTAATATTTTGGTCTTCAGTATTTTACCATCTTCTGAAGTAATATAAGGAAAAAAGCCTCCATGTTTTCCAACCAGAAAAAAAGGCTAAATTTTGATCACTATAAAAAAACCCCACCCTGTTCCTGGGTCTCACGATGTCTTTAATCAGACCATACACATTGCTAAATATTAAAGATGTATACAAAATACTGTCCCAGACCTCAATTCTAGGTTAACAAATGGTACCCAAATGGCTGGAGAATATAACCAAATTTTATCACTGGCTTCTGAAATTAGCATTGTTTGCCTAAATTTTGACAGGCAACACGCAAGGCTGGGTACCTGGCAGCGATCTGAAGTAAAGGAAAGCAATGTCAGCAAGAAGGGCACAGACAGCATTGCATACAAGGGTAAAAAGAAAGGAGGAAGGAAGGAGGGAGGGAAGGAAGGAAGGAAGGAAGGAAGGAAGGAAGGAAGGAAGGAAGGAAGGAAGGAAGGAAGGAAGGAAGGAAGGAAGGAAGGAAGGAAGGAAGGAAGGAAGGAAGGAAGGGGGAAAGGAAGGGGGGAAGGAAGGGGGGAAGGGAGGGGGGAAGGGAGGGGGGAAGGGGGAAGGGGGGAAGGAGGGAAGGAAGGGAGGAAGGGGGAAAGAAGGGAGGAAGGGAGGAAGGAGGGAAGGAGGGAAGGAGGGAAGGAAGGAGGGAAGGAAGGAAGGAAGGAAGGAAGGAAGGAAGGAAGGAAGGAAGGAAGGAAGGAAGGAAGGAAGGAAGGAAGGAAGGAAGGAAGGAAGGAAGGAAGGAAGGAAGGAAGGAAGGAGGGAAGGAGGGAAGGAAGGAAGGAGGGAAGGAGGAAGGGGGGAAGGAGGGAAGGAGGGAAGGAGGGAAGGAAGGGAGGAAGGGAGGAAGGGAGGAAGGAAAGGGAACAGGGAAAAGACAGAGGAATAGAGAGAGGGAAAGGAAAAAGAAAAGACAGACATCTGGAACAGAAATTGAAAAAACAGTTAAATGTTTACTATTCTCAGTTGAGCAGAAGACTTAGGCTCCAAATAAGGGGAAAGAAATGCAGGAGGACAAAAGCAATGGGTGAAGCTGGAAACACACTTCAGGGTATTCAGAAGAATTAATGAGCCCACTCCCAGAAAAGAGAGTAAGCTGTAAAAAAATGCAAAAGCTCTTTGGTTTTGCTAGATAAGGTGACAGGTGTTTTCTTTTAAGAATATAGGTGGGCCTGATATCTATTTTTAAACTTTGTGTTTGTCTTTCATATATGAAAAGCAAAATGCCCTTTTTTTAGATTTTCTCAGGGTATAGACAGTATAGAAATTCTAAACATAGCAGCAATATAATCTCTGTATATAAAAAAAAGTATATTTAAGCTGTTAGAGTAACTTCTTTTCAAATAGTTCTTATATACTTCTCTCTACCATGCTGGTGTAAGAAACATGAACTGACTAGCGTTCTGTTCTTCCACAGAAAGCAATTAGTATTTTTTCTACATTCATAGCAACTTAAGATTCATAGAATAAGACAATCTGAGAATATAATTACAAAGCAGAACAGGCCAGAATAAAAAAAAAAAGGCAATTTATAGAGAAATAAATAGATTATTAAAAACTTACAGTTTTGGTTATTTTTCCTTGCCACGCCAATACTGAAAGAAGTAAAACAATCTGAAAGTTTTAACTCACCAGTATTTTTTGATCATTAGTTTCTTGAGGAATTTCTAGTTTTTAAAGACCAAAGAAACTCAAGATAATCAAATTTGGAAATCACTCTAATAATGTTTAATAAGGTTCAGCACTGGTATCTAAAAACTAAATACCTTTTGATTGTCAACTAGCAAAAATTTAGAATTGATATTTCATGTCAATAGTCCATACATTTTAGTCTCTTTTTATATATAGCACCTTCAGCACCAAGTTTTCCATTACAATATGGAAGAAAGACAACAAAATTTGAATTGCCAGCATCTGTGAGCCTGATTATAGTAAGGTATTTTACCACTGAAATAGAAGAATAGTTTTACCCCTTGTTGCCTCAATTTCACCAAGAAAAAGTTAGACAGGTTTGTGTTACTGTTCTGAAAGATATTTTTCTGGATTCTTTGTTCTAGAAATAATGGGAAAATTAAATTGTCTCTTCTTGGAATTTTGTCTTTAGAAAGACTGGGTTGACACAGCAAGACATTTATGTGATTTCTGCCTTTAATTGGAGACACTTGGATATTCTGAATCTTTAGTAAATACATAATTTCTTTCGTCTTTTTAAACTGGAATTGAGATATGAAGGCGTTAAAATGAAATACAACTTTAGACATTGTGAACAAAACCTACTTCTTTTTCTCCATCATGTGTTTGTTCCTTAACTCAAAAGAAAAAAAAATGACATGGCCCCACCTTTAAAGGGAAAGCTATGGAAAAGACATAAACCTTTAATGTATGGAATGGGAAACAGAGAGGTTTTGTATATTGCAGGGTGGATAAGAGAAGCAAATTAAAGAATTCATACACATAAAGTATTTTAAGTATTTTATAAGGATCTATTGCCTTATATAAAATTGTATATATAATATGTAAAATAGTTTATATGCAATATATAATATATAATATATAATATATAAATGTTCTTAGCATGGTTAGTGAAATAATGCCTACAGGAATTTGAATTTCTCTACAAACGCAACCACAGCATCTTAATGTTCTAAAGCATCACTTAAAATAACAGCTGCTTAACTAAAAGCACGAACAATGGTGACCACTATTTCCTTGCAGATCTGCTATCTGCAGAGATACGCAAATCCCAGAGATTCTCACTTTCAGATGTATCTAAACTGACAAGTTTCTCTCTTCATGTGGTATGTAAACCAGTTAAGAACTCCTGAGATGAAATGAAGTCAGTACGAAAATCTGACAGTTAGGGAGGGATGACTTCCCTATTTTCTGCACCAGTTTTGAGAAAGGAATGAGAGGAGTCTTTATGTGGCTTAATGAATATACTAACTTTTTCTTAGTCTGGCACCATCTAATGTGTATTTTCGGAACTGTAGATCACTTGGACCTCAGTCTGGTAAAATGCTCATGAATTCAAATGGTCATCTCAGTTAGAAATGCACTTATGCGCAATATGCTTTTAAAAACTAAAGCTTTGGGGCGTTAATAATTTTTAATTTTTTTTTTAATGACTGAAAACATTGCTACTCAGACTCTATTTTTATCACTTACTGTCTCTTATATTCCTGTGGGTGCACCAGCTTTGAGCTAGAGTTCCTAGAACAGAAAGAGCTAGAGTACCTAGAACACAAAGGCTGATATCTATTGTATCTATTCCATTTTTTAATTTTTTTTTAATTATTTTTTACTGTCTTTTAACTTTGTTGTTCCCTTCACTTTGCAGCTTAGACTAGGAACAGAGAACAGCAAAGCACAAATGTCAGTTGCTGTCCGTAAATCCAGGGCAACACATTTAAAGCATGCACCCGTACAAAACTGGATTTACTGCTGCAACTCAAGAACTCCCCACTGTGTTGCTGCTGCCCATTTGGGTGATCACAGCCACACACAGGACCCAAAGGACAGATCTTACCCTAGGTTTCTCTTACATGTGACCTCATCTGTTTGGGTCTCATTCCCAAAGCCTCAGATCTATCAATGCCGTATTTGCTTTATTCTAATCAAACAATAGTCACTTTGTGTTTCAAGTGCCATCTGTTCATTTTTTACCCTTTGTGCTGCCAGTTTTCAACCTTTGGTTAGTTTTAATTATCTTACATTATTATTTTAGCCCACCAGGAATCTACAGTAACACAGCTGAGTTGTTTAATATGCTCCTTCAGTTGTTAAAATTATTACCCTGGTTATTTCTATTAGCAAAAATATCCTAGCTATCTCCGTATTCTTTTAATCACCACTCCCAAGATCTCAGTCTAGCTCTTAAAGTTCTTTTTTTTTATAAGGTGACCAACCTCCCCACCATCACACCCAACTTCCTCAGCCCCACCCTCCCTCCCAGTAGTTCACTCCGTCTTAGTGCCAGCACTATCCTCATTTTCTACAGTATCACAGACGCTTTCCATCTGTCTCCTCTGCAATCATTTTTGGAGGCGTTGTGCCATTGCCATTTTCTTCATTTCACTGCAGGAAAACATCAGAAATGCAATTTAACTAGCTAACACATCCAAGAGCAACCTGGCAGCAAGTAAGCCAAAAAGGTCATCCATTTTCATGGACTAATAGACAGACTAATACACCTGAACATCCATTAGAGTACACAGTCAAGCCTACAAACCACAGGTGCTTACATACCTTCTAGTTAAGCCTGGTATTAAATTCTATGAATAATCTTTGGCAAAGAAGTAGCTTTCCAAGAGGCATGACAGTGTCAAAGGGAAGAGTATCTGCTGTGTGCTTCATTTGTCAATTCAGCAATTAAACATGTCCCCTTTAACACTCTAATACTTTCAGTTTGAATTTGTCTGCTTGCACCATTCAGCCCTTTGGTTTTGTTTGTTTATTTCAATTGAAAAAAGAACCATTTAGTACCAGTAATTTTTTCACTTCTGTGTTCAAGTAATCAGTCATGTCTTCCTCTCTTTCGACTGAACTGTGTTCACCCCCATTAACATTTTCTCTAACTCCTTGACAGTTTTCTGGTTCTCTTGAATTATTCTCATTTTTAAAAATGCAAATGCTATACATTCTCAGGTGACATTCACAAGTTTTCTTGGTAGAAGTAAACCCACCTCCTTTCTATTTACTTCTTCCTCATTTTCGTGGATTTTGCTAACTCTGGTGGCCACAGTGTGAGCCCAGGTTCAGTGTTTTCTGCTCTGACCCTTGAATCCTGTATGAAGCTGTTTTCAGGGACAAAAGCCTCCCACCACATTTTATAGGAATAGTTTCCTTTCCATGTTCCTGAAGCCCTCACTCTTCACTTGCCTTGGTTAAAAGTATATGCTGCTCAACTTTACCATCATGGTCCTCTCTTTCAACTTATCTTTCATTTGTGCCTTTCATCATCTGTGTCATGTCTAGCAGAAAATGCAATTCCTAGAAAAAACTGCTGATGATCTCTCCCAATGTTGTATCTTAATGGTTTTAACATGTACTTTCTTCTATGAAGATGAGCATAAAATGCTATAAAGAACACTTACGCCAAGCAGTATTAAACAGTTAACAAAAATCATTAGTTCCACACAATTTACCTTTATTAAGCAAACTTGAAGCTCATCAAGGGATGCAATTGAATCTGGCTGACAGTTTTTATTTTCCATGTAACAGTTCTGACGAACGTTAACTACGTTCTTCACTTTTAAGTCTAATTCATTATTCTTCCAAAAATTACAACTAACAGTGGGCTATTGAACTTAAAGGTTTTAATCTGGTTCTGGAATTAATTTACAGAAACAAGTTAGGGGAGAAGTACAACCCATGACAAAGGATCAAACAGGGACTTAGAGCTGCCAATGTGTGGGCTTGCAGAATCCCTCTGAAACAGAGTATAAAACAAGCTACATTCAAGCCATTTCCTTTATGTTACCAAACTTTGAAATTTATTTGACCTGAAAAGTCTGCAGGGCACATGATTCCCTAGTGTCATCCCACAACCCAATGACAAAGCAAGACAATTTTTCTATGGATGTGCAAACAGGAAATTGCCAGCAAGACACAAGAAAGTTATCTGGCAACTGCAAAACAGCTGTCCCAGTCCATGACAGACATGATATGTTCTAATACATTAAAATATTTCATAAAGTTATTAATTAAAAAGTAATAAGGTCTTACCACACCACTATTTCAATGGCATGCCTAATGGCTTCTTTTTTCTTTTTCTTTTAAGATAGAGAGATGAAAGTCCTGACAAAAAAAATTCAAATGAAAATCACTCTTTGATGTCTCAGGCAAATCCCTCTCCTTATTCCCCTTAAGTACAGAATCTACCTACAAAGTTACAGGAAATACTGAGAACATTGAGCTGGTCTCAAGCATAGTAATCTCTTACTTCTGCTGAAGAACTATCAGCAAATATCCAGGTCAAGGAATTATAAAGAGAAGACCAAACAGAATGGCCACAACCTGAGAGAAGATAATATGCATTTTGTGGACTGCAACAGTGAAACCTCCAAAGTGAACAAAGTTTATTCTCTCTGAATATAACCAGCTGAGGCCAGCAGCCAAAATAACCAAACAGTCTGTGCTTTTACAGTAAATTATGTAATTTCACAGTTGTAGATCCTATTACCAGATGACATCATATTTTTGAGCTAATGCTTGAAACTCCTGGATGAAATCTACTATTGTGAGCATACTGTCAAGAAGTCTGTAGCTAAGGTAAGTCCTGAAATCTTATCCTGTGTTTTACAGTTCATCATTAAATACACAGACTACTATAAAATAGGAAAATGTAATCATATGAAAGTTCATTTTTGTTCAGACAATGAAGTACTGAAATCAGATATATGCTACCTAGAAAACAAAAAGAAACAAACCACCATAAAACCACCAGAGAAGGCAGAGTTACTGAATGCCTTCTTTGCTTCAGTCTTTACTGCTCAGCCCAGCCCTCAGGAGTCCCAGGCATTGGGGGAAGTAACAGGGAAAGAAGACAACTTCCCTTGGGTTGAGGATGATCGAGTGAGGGATCAATTAGATCAATTAGATATTCACAAGTCCATGGGCCCTGGTGGGATGCACCCAAGAGTGCTGAGGGAGCTGGCAGAAGTCATTGCTGGGCCGCTCTCCATCATCTTTGAAAGGTCCTGGAGAACAGGCGAGGTGCCTGAGGACTGGAGGAAAGCCAGTGTCACCCCAGTCTTCAAAAAAGGCAAGAAGGAGGAGCCGGGGAACTACAGGCTGGTCAGCCTCACCTCCATCCCTGGAAAGATGATGGAACAGCTCGTTCTGGGCATCATCTCAAGGCATGTGGAGGAAAAGAAAGCTATCAGTAGTAGTCAACATGGATATACCAAGGGGAAATCATGTCTGACTAATCTGATAGTCTTCTATGATGGCATAACTGGATGGATAGATGAGGGAAGGGCAGTGGATGTGGTGTACCTTGACTTCAGCAAGGCGTTCAACACAGTCTCCCACAACATCTTCATAGGGAAGCTTAGGAAAAGTGGGCTTGATGAAGGGACAGTAAGGTGGATAGATAACTGGTTGAAAGACAGAGCTCAGAGGGTCGTGATTAGGGGCACAGAGTCCAGTTGGAGGTCAGTGATGAGTGGTGTTCCTCAGGGGTCAGTACTGGGTCCAGTCCTCTTCAATATATTCATCAATGACCTGGATGAGGGGATAGACTGCCCCCTCAGCAAGTTTGCTGATGACACAAAGTTGAGGGGGTGGCTGACACACCAGAAGGCTGTGCTGCCATCCAGAGAGACCTGAACAGGCTGGAGAGTTGGGCAGAGAGGAACCTTATGAATTTCAATAAGGGCAAGTGTAAGGTGCTGCACCTGGGGAGGAATAACCCCATGCACCAGTACAGGTTGGGGGCTGACCTGCTGGAGAGCAGCTCTGTGGAAGGAGACCTGGCAGTCCTGGTGGACAACAGGATGACCATGAGCCAGCAATGTGCCCTTGTGGCCAAAAAGGCCAATGGCATCCTGGGGTGCATCAAGAAGAGTGTGGCAAGCAGGTGGAGGGAGGTCATCTTCCCCCTCTACTCTGCCTTGGTGAGGCCGCACCTGTAGTACTGCGTCCAGTTCTGGGCTCCGTGGTTCAAGAGGAACAGGGAACTGCTGGAGAGGGTGCAGCAGAGGGATACCAAGATGATTAGGGGACTTGAACACCTCTCTGATGAAGAAAGACTGAGGGATTTGGGTCTCTTCAGTCTGGAAAAAAGACGACTGAGCGGGGACCTTATCAATGCTTATAAATACTTAAAGGGTGGGTGTCAGGAGGATGGGGCCAGGCTCTTTTCAGTGGTGCCCAGCAACAGGACAAGAGGTAATAGGCACAAACTTGAGCATAGGAAGTTCCACCTAAACATGAGGAGGAACTTCTTTACTTTGAGGGTGGCAGAGCACTGGAACAGGCTGCCCAGAGAGGTGGTGGAGTCTCCATCTCTGAAGACATTCAAAACCTGCCTGGTTGTGTTCCTGTGCAACCTGCTGTAGGTGACCCTGCTCTGGCAGGGGGGTTGCACCAGATGATCTCCAGAGGTCCCTTCCAATCCTATGATTCTATGATTCTATGAAATGGTTTAAATACAGTTAGTGCTTGCTGCATTTGTTAGCTGGGAGAAGACAGAAAAGACAGCCCAGCTGCTTTTTAAAAATAAATTGCACTATAATTACAATGAAACAGGAATATATTCATTAAATGCATGGAATATATTCATCAGATAATATCTTATCAGGAGAGTGTGACTCAAAAGATATCCTTTAATCATCCTATAAGCAGTCTGCCAGGGGTCACACAAAGTGATCACAAGAACAGACTCTAACATACTAGTCACTCCCTCTAAAAAGGATTTTTAATAAATGTGCGTGCAACTCATGTTATAGGAGAGGAATCACTTCCATTGATACGTAGTACGCTAAATACAGCATTCACTGGAAGAAACAAAAATTGAAAATACCATAAACTGACACCAGTGGCTATAACATAAGGATCACAACTCACTGAATTCAGGAAACTGAGCCTAATATGGGGCTACGTGTGTCTACATGTTTAAGAGTATAGAACTGATTCAGCTACAAAGTATATCTTATACTTTTTTGGCTTTGACTTAACTCTTAAAAATAGGGGTGGAGAGCACTTCAGATTCTGAGAATTTAAAATGAGAAAAGATTGGAGGAATTGAACAAGTAAGGATGTTAAAGAAAAAACAGTTAAGGATGAAGTAATATAGCAATAAGAAAAAGGCAGCAAGATGGCACAATACTGCTTAGCCAGATTAACATTTACTGCACATTATGTAAACATCTCTGAATAATATAAACCCATACATGTTACAGAAAAGAAGGTATTAAGGTCTTAAGCTTGTATACAACAGTCTTCACAAAAAAAAACAAGGACAACAAACAGCCTTACTAAAAATATATTCTGGAAAGGGGTGAAAACACTGTCATATCATCTTATTTCCATTTCCAAGAGAGTTTTCAAGATTGAAGGTGAATCTATCATTCTTGGTTTACCCTATTCATAAAGAGAACGAGAGTATTTAGGGCAACATCTGCCTGAATTTACCAGCAAATGTTCTCTCTAGCCACAATTTGTAAATAAATCTCCTTGGGTTTAAAATTTAAGATAACTGGATCTCCTCTGGATCTAACTTCCAGTGGTATCAGTATCCAACAAGGACAAAGGAACAAATGTACTCAAACACACATTTCAAAATATTTTATTTCTTTTTCAGAGACCATTGCAAAAAGTAAATAAATGCTGTTTTTTTCCCCTCGATGCTTATTTCATACTTCTGCACTGATTACTTTTCAGTCCCATTAAAAGCAGTCATTAGTTTGACTGTTTCATCCAGATTTGTTTCAAGGGAGTTCTAATCTTTATATAAGCAGATGCTCTGCTGCATTGGTTAGATTTCAGACTCTAAAAGACTAGGTTATATGCTAACCTTTTCACCTTCCTAACCTTTTCATGTTACCACACAATCCAAGTCTACTAAAAGTGTTTGACTACAACAATATAGCTGTGGTAAGAAAGCATAGAGAAAGACTGCTGATTTTATGGTAGTAGCATCAGGCACCAGAGATTCGGCTCCCAAAGGGAAAAAAAAATACACATGACCCTCTTTTACATTGCTCCTTTTCCATAAACAAGAGCTCCCAGAATCCTAAATGTATAAATGTACATACAGGAGCTTTGCAATTACAGCACTTTAGCCATTAAATTACAATACTTTATATATAGCATCACTGTAAGAGGAAACAGATCTATTCTATGTGCTCCTTTTTTTTCCACTCAATCTCAGATCCACGGATAATTACATCTGCTTTGCTGTCAAATACACATGATGAGCACTATATGCATAACTTCTGCAAAAAACAATTATTTTACGAGTAGATGATTCAAGCAAGCAGAAGTTTCACAAACACAGAAACCACACATTTGTGGCATATACAGTTTCCCTAGATCCTTATGCAACAGTAAGTAGCAGCTTATCCCAGATGTTTTTCATTTCTGTGCTCTCAGGTACAAAGTAGTTGATTTCAGAGCAAGGAACGGGAATCCGTATGGATCACTGAAGTGGCTTAAAGAGCATGTAACACCCTCGCACCCTACACACTATATGACATTAAATACAACTGCCAACTGTATGTCATGGGATAGGACCTGCTTAGTTAAGCTCCTGTAATCCTACTGCTACTCTGCTTTTTCAAGCATCTGTCACTCACAGTTCTCCTCCCTCACCCTTTCATTCATCTTGGCAGGCAGCTCTGGAGGAATGACCAGCAGCTGCGTTGTCTGTAGATCCTGGCAGTAGAAGACAACATGCTTTAACAATACATGCTGGAGGTGCAAGCGCTGCCTATTTCAGTGTGCTCTCTACAGGCTTCTATGCCAAAAAACAGTCAGGTTATGGAAGTTCAAATTATTTAAATGAACTAAAATAACGAACGAGACTAAATGAGGTCTTGGTCTGCCTTCCAGAAGGGGCAAAGGCCTTTCAGTGCAAAGTAGAGGTCCAATTCATTGAGAACAGAGAGCTTGATAAATCATGTTGCACTTATTAACAACAATTAGCTTAAGCTACTAAAAACACTTTTAAAGGAATCTTAAAAATCAGGCTTACATAATGCCTTATAGATAGTAATGAACTCAAAAAGGACTATTAGTAATGATACTGGTAGAGAAAATCCTAATAATACCCATCCCACTGCTAGTAGTATGCCCACAACCTCAAATAGATTTACATGAAGAAAGCATGAAACCCTCTAGATCAATTTATCACCTGTATGTTGAGGGAAAACAAGAGTTTATTATTGCTCAGTTTTTAAGCACAGAATCAAGTGTACCTTCATAAACAGAAAAGGCTTTTCTTCTTCCCACGTAAAAGCTGCACAAACATATATTGTGCTGTAACAAAAAACTAAAAGGAAATTCCACCCAGCGTGCAGTCTTCTTTCAACCGTAAACTCACAGGGTGAAAATACCACCATTTCTACATGCTCAGGCCAGTAGCTAGACAGTTATTTGTTACCTTTGAATCCACTAAATGAAAAAGTAAAATGTTATTTGCACTGAGGAGGTAATATTTAGATTTGGAGTTTTGCATGAAAAGGTTGGGTTGCATCAAGAGGTATCTTCTAGCTCCTGCCAAGTTGTCATATTACACAACGTAGCAGAGTCCATGGTCTGGATGTATGGGGTGTTTGTGTCCTGACGTTGGTGGGAGGGGGCTGTGCAGTGCCATGCGTCCATCATGGACAGTTACAGCTGGTTCCAACCAACTCCAACAGACCCACTGCATGACACAGCCAAACCCATCGGCCATGTTGGTGGTGCCTCTGTGAAAGCATATTCAAGAAAAGGTAAAAAACGCTGGACAGAGAGAGGAAGAGGGAACAAAAAGAGTGAGAAACAGCAGAAAGAATATTAAGGTCAGAGAAGGAGGTGCCATTTTAATTGGCAAACCTTTAAATTAATTTTCCTCAAGCTGGGTCTGCTTTGCCCATAATGGCAATTGGTAAGTCATCTCCCTGTCTCGGTCTTTTCTCCCCCACCCACTGATGCAGGGGAGTGAGCGAGCGGCTGGGTGGGAGTCTGGTCCTTAGCTAAGGCTAACCCACCACTCTGGGTCAAATGCTTAACAAACAACTTCCAGTTTTACAAGGGTAACTATGAGAACAATAGTGTCCAAACGCTTGTTGGCATGAAATGCTTCTACACTCTAGACACAATATAATTCATTACAAGGCCTGTTCATGACCTTATTTTCTAACTTTTTCTGGAGACAGCTGCCAGGATACATATCGCCAAGAACACTGAGCCAGTAAGCTGAAAACCAGCTTGAGTCCAGAATTCCAGACTGCCCCAGCACAAAACTCATTCTGAATATACCCTAGGTTTACTAAGCTACATAAGACCATGACCAATAGCGATACTGAGCAAAAATTTTAATTTCTCGCAATGTAACTAGAACAAAATACAACCCACTGAGTACTTGGCCGATACAATATTCTTAGTGGACAAATGATAATAAAACACTCATTTTGGGACGAATGAATAAATTGAAACTAAGTTAGCAAAAAATGTAATTGGTATAGTCAGTCTACATCATTAGAATATGCCTTTTGAATGATGGCTGACCTCATCTTGAAAATATGAAAACCTATAAAGCATTCTTCAGAGACAGAATTCAGTGACACAAAGTGACAGGTAAAAACCTAATAGTTGTTCCATATTTCTTCTAGAAAACAGCTTTTCACTCAGCCAAGCTTCAGCAGTATTACTATTTTAACACCTCCAAAAAAGCATAAAAGATAAATCCTCTAATGCTTATATGCATTCAATGGTCAAGACTAATAAAACAACTGTTGCAGAAAATTGGAAAAAACCCAAAAAAGCCCAGAAAACAAACAAAACAAAACCAACAACAAACCACCATGCCCTATTCTTTCCTTTCCAACATAGCTGTATGTACCCTGGCGCTAATCTGGTTATAGAGTATGTGAAGATATCAAGAAGAAATGCAGAGTCTGTGAGCAGTTAGGAATACATAGATTCTTTATTTTTAACACTTTTTTTTTTCTAATATGGGCCTAAGGCAGCGAGCAGCTAGGTCCAAAGATAAGGTGACATGTTTCTTTTCAAGACGCGTAGCATCTTGACCATAAGTCAATGTAAATCAGAAAGCGTTAACAAAGTCGCTTAGGCAAGCGGAAACAGAATGATAACAATGTCCTTTGTGTTTTTCAAAAGATGGAAGTCGTAAAAAAAAGATGTAAATGAGAAGATTAGTAGACATCCACCAGAGGAGAGGCCAGGGAAACAGAACTGGTTATACAGAAATGGCATCAAAAGGAGAAGAAATGCCAATACACAACATGAGCTCTATGCATCATCATTCTTCTCTCTCACTACTAAAATCCAGTGTCTCATCTTTTCATAGACGGAAGGGAAGAAGAAAGTGACATGCAGGTTGGAGATTCAGGTGCAATCATCTACTTCTTCTGATAATACTGATAATACTGTTTTCCAACACATCTTTCAAATGCCTAAATGAGAAAGAGTAGAAAACAATTTCTACAGAAAACACCATCAGAAATCCTAGTTGAGACGTAATCCTTAAATTTAAGCCTTTTTCACTATTTTAGAAAAGACTGAGCAGAAACATACTGTTTGATGCAAAGAGATGTTCCTTGTCTCCATAGTGCATCGGGAAAGTATTAATATTAAACTACAGCATGAGAGAGGAAGGGAGGAAAAATGGTAGTAAAAGGAACCTTGTTTAATACTGAAACTGGCTTCCTAATGAGGTTATGGGATGGTCCTCACACAAGGTTTCTAAAAAGAACTTAAGCAAAAATTTTATCTGGAATAATATAGGAATTGTTCCTTCAAGCATGAACTAAGTGATCTTGTGAGGTCTGCACGAGCCTGATTTTTCCGAGAGTAAATGTTAAAAGCTTCCTCTATCAAGGCAAATAGCAGTGAATATAAGTGATGTTCATTATCATTTCATGGAAGAAATGATAATACATAAATAGAATCCTTGTTGCTTTGTTAAGAAAAGGACAAAACAAATTTTTTTTTTTAATTTAGTCAATACATAGCCAAAGGTGCTGTTGCTTTTACAGATACAGTTCTCAGAAGACACACCATATATGCTGATCATCGTGTTTAAATGAAGCTAAAGGGATCTGAAAAAAACATTCTGAAACATATTCTGTATGGTGACACCTTACCTTGAATATTAACTTAAGTTTGTGGTATAATTTCTTAATGAAGATATCAACAATCTACAGAGGCTGGGGAAAGCACATGCTGGAAACACAATCTAGCCTGGAGAAAACAGAATGAACTACAAAGAGAAGAATGAGCAAAAATAAGGTACAAACCTTCCAGTATTCAAAAAAAAAAATACTGCCAAGAACGTGGTTATGAACTTTTCCTCATGTCTACTGGGCGTCCATGGAAAGGATATGAGGAATGGGATTTAATTTGCAGCAAGGTTATTTTGCTACACATTAGAAACTGGAATTTTAGCTATACATATAGTCGAAAAACTATATGATATCATTACATGTTATATATTATATGTTATGTATATTATAAGTTATGATGTTCTACCTGGGAGTCTTTTATGAAAATATTTCTAAGTTCTTAAATTTATATAAGGTGGTCTAAGTAGGCTTAAACAGGCCTCAGTGACCTGAATCAGTTATCACGCGGTTATATTTCTGTGTGTCGAAATATCCCTGAAAAGGTTAGACCCACATGTTCAATTCAGCTATCAAAAATTTATGTACCCATATCAGAAGGAACAAATCAGAAATTAAATGTATTTTAACAGTGAACTAGGTTAAAAAATTATCCTTTTTAAAAATGTCTGAGGATTCATGAAATAGTAATTTATGTACAGAAACATCTACTTTTATATTGATACAGTTTTATAAAAACGTCTAAATTTTAAATATCAACAATAATTAAAACACAAAAACAAAACAAAACCCCCAAACCTGTGAATGATTCATATAAGATCTGAGAAAGACCATCAGCATCCAGAAAAATACTGTATTTTTTCTGGAGGACTTCCAGTAACCTTGGAGTTTTCTAAACTGCTCAAACCCAATACTCAGCAATAAAAAATTGGTTCTAACTCAAAGACTATACTTTGTTTGACTCTGAAATACAAAGATAGGTCAAAATATTCATGGTTTCCTCAGAGGAATGCCTTTCATGTACTAACTGAGAAGTGCTGTATCTACTCTTGAAATTATCAAAGCTTTTATATGTCAGGCAGAACAAAGTCTCTCTCCCTTAAATTTGCCTCCTGAAGACCACTACAAAACTTGCTCAGAGGCACTAAAGTTTATTTTATAAATCTCATTGCCTTTTTTTTGTCCTCTTTACTGACTGCTTTGTAAAGAGGAGGAATCCAAGGGTTTTTTTAAAACACTCCTAAGAACTGACAACATGTGGCAACTCAATCATAATCAAAAGGCAAACGAGCTGTTAAACTATATTGCTTCAAAGAGCTCAAGCTCTCCAGCATGTGGGCAGCAGCCATATGTTCCAACGCATTTCTGCCCGTAAGACATCAGAGGTCGGAACAGAACCCATATGATATCAAGGACAAGCAGCAACCTTCCAGCGACCGAGATGACACCCCACCAGAGCTCTTTGCAGATCATTTTCAGAGAGGTACTGTTAAGTTCAACACGGCTGGAGAAAAACACGTCCATTTGAATAGGCATACCTGGAAAACCCACTTGTGAAGTCAGAACTATAATCTCCCCTTTTGTTACTTTTTCCACTCTTCTCCAGAGCCACTGTCACTCTCACTCAGGGTTCATAATGACACACTGTTCTGAGTTTCTTCCACTGAGTTCTTTTATAAACAGATTGTCAATGAGTAAGAGTTTCAGTCATTTTATCCACAACATGCAACATTCTAATCATACAGAAAAGAGCCTTCATGTGCTTTGGTGTGTTTCAAATCAATGACCAACAACTACAAACAAGATCTTAGCATTTTAATAGGTACTCTAATAAAACTTCCAGCTCAACTAGGTTGTGGTCAAACACAAATAGTTTAGAAACTAAAACGACAAGGACAAAGAAAGTAGAAACTGTCACTATCATAATCACTGAGTGCTCTTCTAGCCTTTCTCCAGTTATAATTTTAGAAAAGGAGACAGCAGAACAAAAGGGAAGACACAAAGAAGAGATATGAAGGGAGGATATGAATGAGAAAAATAGTTATAAGGAATGTGAATGAGGATTCTGCCATTCATAACTAAAATACATATGGCATAAGGTACCTAGAAGAAACTCTCTTCCGCTTTGCATCACTAATAGAAGTTTCACTCTTCTGTGTGGATTGCAACATGCAATTTACAGCATGAAAAATTGAAAGCTTTAGGTTTCTTTACAAAATGGAATATTGTATTATGCAAGATGTTTTTCAAGGAAAGGCTGTTGTAAAGCAAGCTGACTCCAGTACATTGTGTTGAAGTAATGAAGGAATGGACTATGCAGTGTATATTGTAACAATTCATAGTTCCTAAATCCACGTGAAACTCTTCCCAGCACTTATTTCTAGTCTTCCCCTTCCATCCCTCCCCAGCCATTATAGGAAAACACTGGAAGATGCCATTTATAAACCAGCAGTGAATCTTTCAGAGTTCCACCCAAACACAAGAAGCCTGAAATATAGCTTTTACCTGCGCCAGTTTAGGTGAGGCTGTTATGACTGTGTTGTCTTACGATCATTTCACAAGCAGTTGCTGCCTGAACTTTTAGAGGAACGAATTCAAAACGATTTTTCTAAGTGATCGTAAGTCCTCTGACCTTCACTTGCTAGCTCTGTTGTCCTTCCTATGTTACTATAAGCTGCACAGAGAGTGGACTTGCTTGACCTGAGTGTAAGAATAGCTGGTCCTACTTTCCACATTTGGGATCAAACAAAGCTAAAATGAAACCAATGACCATTACTCTGGTGTCAGCCCTATCTAACGTCACACAGGGTTCAGAAATCATTTTAAGCACCAACAGCTCCTATTAGGGTTAATGGATAAAGAGCTCCTTCAGCAAAAAATTTTAGGAAAGGTGTTCAGCATAGCCAAGGGTGAGGGCTGGCCAAACTCTGGATATGCCATTTGGTTACAGAAATCCGTTCCTAGATTTTTTATAACCAGCAACAGAATTTCTTGCCTGTCAGAGAACGCTGTTCCTCTATGTGCATTAACAGGGAAGACCAAGGAGATTGTTCCATCTTTTTTATCCTTTAAGCATTCAAATCTCTCTAAACCAGCTAGAAAGATATCGGCAATGATATGCCATGCAACAAGAACTTGCCAAAGGAGACCTACATGCACAGCAAACATACAAAACAACCCGCCATCTTCTTTCCGACATGCTGAGGCCTTCACTGCAGAGAATTTTCACTTTAGGGAGAAAACAGGCAGAGGCAAACAATATGTGCCCTACTCTCCTGCTGATAAACTGCCTTTTTCCTTCCTGCTGGGTGTCCTGCAGTGTCTTGCAGTGAGGTCCTTCCAAGACTTTGGCATTTAATTTCAAAACTTTGCGATGTCTTCCTTCTGGAGGACAAAGAGGTTTTAGGGTTTTTTTCTTTTTATGAAAGAAAGTCTCACTTATTTCTTTGGAACAAACAGTGCATGCTAAACCTTCTGGTTGATATGTCACCAGAATTCAGGAGTTTGGTATCACAAGATTATAGAGGGGAAAAAAGAAATAAAAGCAATTAACTAGTTTACAAAAAAAAAAAAATTCTTCTAAGTCAGGAATAAAATGTCCCCAGGCATTCTATGGATGATCATGTTCTAAGTTACATCATTATTTTTGGAAAAGCAGAAATATTGTTTTGTGGATGAAGGTTCACAGGAAAATACAATGTTGTAGTTTAATGTTTGGTGCTGATATTTTAACTAGACATGTTAGTTACACTATCCACACAGTAAAAATTAAATATTTTGGATCTACAGATCTCTAAAGCTGTACTATTTGTTGCACAGATTAACAGGATTTATTCAGAAGGATGATATCCAGTGCTCTAATAACCAATTTCCATTTCTAATCTGTGAACAATCCTGTTATTCAAAGACCCACGCTCTTGTGTCTACTGAGATAGGCATGGAGGGCTGTCACATTTGCTGCTACTTGGCTTTCACACAGCTGAGAAGTGTCTAAAAGCAGACTTAGTGCTGTGCTCAAGCCACTGACGCTAGTCTGCTGCCAGCTCTCTGGTTCTGCACCACAACAACATTCACCTGCAGCTGCCTCTTGTCCTTTGTTTCAGGTTGCAGCATTACGCTATCTAAAATCCAAACAGGTGTCTTAGCAGACAAACTCACACTACGGAACCACTAAGTATATCTTAACGCTTCTTTTTTTCAAGCTTCCAGTCAATGGTAAAGCTTGCAGCAATGGCACAGAGCTATCCAGCTGAAAATTACTCAACATAAAGCTCTGTGCTTTGGCTATGTGCTACGCGACATTATATTAGACTTACAGGCTTGTCAGACCGGAAAAATAATATGCCATGATTTGACCCGATAATTAAAATGCCTTCAGAACACAAGAAGAAGGACAAGAAAAGTTTGTTCATGCTGGGATAGCTCAAAAGTTCTCGCTGTCGCCTCAGGGTGACAGCATTCACAGGTGAAAGTTTGTACTCACAAGTTCTGTAAGGATGACTAATGAGCGAAGGCAGTAATTATCACTAAACTGTTTAGTGGGGCAAAACTATGTTACATGTGCCAGATATTTAGAAGCTAAATATTAATCCAAAAACATGTACTTTGTGAAACACAAATCACAAACAGATTTAGAGGCTAAAGTGAAAACATATTCAGTCAGGAGAGTGATGATGCAGTAAGCGGCCATGATGGGAAGATTCACCTTAAAAGCACATCTTTTCGCACATTTCAAATGCTACCTGTAGGGGAATGGGTGTGTGTTTTAAATGCTAACAATCAGTGTTTTACTATTAATCACAGACATGTAATCAAGATTTGTGACCATGGGAAGATTTTTCCTACAGTTTTAGGCTTAACATACATCTTCCATGCTTGTCCCAGAGACTAAAACACGTATTTAAAACACAGTGACTTCTATAACTATTGCAGACATTAAACAAATTTAGATCCATTTAACTATAAATTTCTTCTTTTAGTAGTTCAGTAGCATTAAATAAAAAAATATGATAAGAATAACAAAGTAAGCTGTGTGTGCTTTTTCAAAGTTCAGAGGAATTACTTTTAAATCTCTTAATGCAATAACAACAAGGATCCCCTCAAAGAGGAAAAATAATGCTACACTAGTAAATACTTACAATGCAATCAGTTATTTTTGCTTATTTTCTTGCAGTTCTGATATTATCATTAAACTATCATCGCTGCCTTCTTGAATTAATAGCTGAGAAATATTATGGGTTACATATGCATTTTAAAAAGCCCGTTGTTTTCAATGGAAACTACATTACATTACTACAGTAACCATTTAATTTTCAATTTTATTTCTTATATAAGTAGCTCACTGACAATCCCAGAAAACTGTAATCTCATTAGCTTTAACTTGCAGTAAAAGATGTAAATATTGGTACCACATCAACTTTTTAGATTTTGTAACACCTTAACTTTTTCATTTTAACCTCTCCAAATACAGAATAAACACATCCCAGGAAATTCTTATCAGCCTGCTTTTCTTCATGGGAACAGCAACTGGAAAAAACAACAAAGGAATTGGATCTGAATCCAGTTACTGAATTACTTCTGTTCATTATTGTAACTAGTAGTATATTGATAGCTAATTCATAGCTAAATATACAACAGAATCTCTACCGTTCGGTTATTGAAGTTGCCTACCTGAAATTCATCCCACTTTGTCCAGCTAAAACATGAAATCATCAAAAATCATTAATCAGGAGTTGCTCTAAAATGAGGCACTGAAATAGTAAGTTTCTCATGTGCATAGCTCACTGAAGAATAAAAACTGAACATCCACTTGAGACAGAAGTGATTCCTCAAGGGAACACCAACCTAGGGATATCCTGAATTGCTGGTTGCAACAAAATGGAGAACATATTGAGAGGAAAACCAGACCTTCATTTCCACTCACAGAAAACGAATTTGATCCCATGGGGGCTCCTCTGCTTTTCCAATGGTGGAGAGCTCAACTGAAAGTTTTGTGTGGGGGTGCCTCCACGTACACAGGCACGTATTGCAGTGGAAGAGAACATCAGCACCCAAGAGAACAGTACAGGTTTATTAGTCATTAGCCTCAGTTTTCTTTTCCATAGGCTAGCACATGTTTTCACAGCAAACACCACTGCACATGAAAGGAACTTCACCATCCCCAAGCTTGTAGAGATGGGCCACGTCAGCTCAGGCTGAACCCAAAAAGAGCCATGCAGAAGACAGGCACAAGTTACTTTACACGGAGTCAATCGATTTTTCTGTTCTCAAACACATATTTTCATTTTGTTAGTATTATTTTGACACTGAATAACTTATGCCATTCTTTTTTTGCGTAACAGTACTCTCTTAACCCTCCACTGCACCATGCTGTCACTGCATGTCACAACTAAAGCAGAATAAAAATTAATGATATTACTAAGTTGTGTGAAGTTCTCCAGTGGATGGATTCCCCTATACCTAAGGTAAGAGCCTTGCACTGTTACAGTCACAGTGTACTTCCAGTGCCCCATGAGGCTGCAACAAACATACACCGTCAATCATTTTTGATCAAATCAAATTTAATACCAAAGTAACTACATAAAACCTAAAATATTTCCAGAACAATCTCCCCATGAATAATCTCCTGCCCAGGTGTCATCCACAGACATGCTCCAGCTCTATGAGGGTCATTTGGGCTGAGGTTGTTTGAAAGTGCTGGTTTAAAACTATAATTTGTCAGGCAAATCTTCCTTGTAAAGTAGCTGAAGAGTTTGTAAGAGTATGTTGGTCAATCTGTAGCACTATCAGCAGGTTCATATGTCAACACGCAGTGCAGACAAACACTTCAGCTATTAAGCAGTGACAGCTCTAGATGTAACTAATGTAATTTAAAAGAAAAATAATGCATTGCTTTCAGAAAATAGAGATTACACTGATTTTTAAAAAAGAAAAACAAACCCACACCTTATTCTGGCCAGCTTGACTACTGTTTGGGCCAACACAGAAGTAAAATATTGCAGTGTTCAGCCTATGACAGCTGTAAAAACCTCTCAAATAAAAGTGAAAGGACAAATGGTATAAGCAGGAACCTATTTACTTGATAATAAATATGGACTTACTGAACTGGCACGTTTACGTTGACAAACAGACATCTGTCAGCAGTAGATATATGTATCAGCAAAGATTCATATATAGGAATGTATTTTGCCATAATGAATTCTATTTAAATCCATCTGAAGATATTTATTTCAGTATTTAGATGTATTTTCATCCTGCACTAGTTCCTGATATATTTATTAGATGTGCTCTCATTTAATTGGATTCTCTTTGTTCTCACCATTCTCACCAGCTTCCTTTCCTGTCCTGAGGTTACTCTCTCCATTTCAAATTTCTTGTTTCAGATTACTACTTGTTTGGCTCACCCTTGATTACTTTCACTGTTATTTTTACCTGGATGGATTCTATCTCTGATACTTATTTTACCAGGTTTTCCTCTATTAGGACAAGTACCCGACAAACCATTTTTTCTTCCATTTATATCGACTAATTCACCTTTTGGATTTATTTTATGCAGACTCCATATTTTCCTTTCCTGTTAACAGTACAAATATAATTAAAATGGAAATATGGGGGGATGTGGATTCTGGGGGGGGATAGGTAAAAAGGAAAGAGTGCTTCAATTCGAAAGTGTTACTGAAAACACCAGTCACACTCCCTACTCACCCCCGACCAATCATAGGCCAGATATAACTGCATTGAAAGGAATTGTAGCCATGAAACTGTAAGAGAATATGGTTTGGTATCAGTGTTATACTGAAGAAATTGTATGTTAGACTGACCACATCACAACAGTTCCCATCACAATTCTGAAAATCCGCAAATGCTGCCATTGCATGCAGTCTTCAGTCTCTCATAAAACACATAATTACAGAATCACAGAATGGTAGGGTTGGAAGGGACCTCTGGAGATCATCTGGTGCCACCCCCCTGCCAGAGAGCAGGGTCACCTAGAGCAGGTTGCACAGGAACACAACCAGGCAGGTTTTGAATGTCTCCAGAGACGGAGACTTTCAACACCTCTCTGGGCAGCCTGTTCCAGTGCTCTGCCATCCTCAAAGTAAAGAAGTTCCTCCTCATGTTTAGGTGGAATTTCCTATGCTCAAGTTTGTGCCCATTACCTCTTGTCCTGTCACTGGGCACCACTGAAAAGAGCCTGGCCCCATCCTCCTGACACCCACCCTTTAAGTATTTATAAACGTTGATAAGATCCCCCGTCAGCCATCTTTTTTCCAGGCTGAAGAGACCCAAATCCCTCAGTCTTTCTTCATAAAAGAGGTGTTTGAGTCCCCTAATCATCTTGGTATCCCTCTGCTGCACCCTCTCCAGCAGTTCCCTGTTCCTCTTGAACCACGGAGCCCAGAACTGGACGCAGTACTACAGGTGCGGCCTCACCAGGGCAGAGTAGAGGGGGAGGATGACCTCCCTCCACCTGGGCCACACTCTTCTTGATGCACCCCAGGATGCCATTGGCCCTTTTGGCCACAAGGGCACATTGCTGGCTCATGGTCATCCTGTTGTCCACCAGGACTGCCAGGTCTCCTTCCACAGAGCTGCTCTCCAGCAGGTCAGCCCCCAACCTGTACTGGTGCATGGGGTTATTCCTCCCCAGGTGCAGCACCCTACACTTGCCCTTATTGAAATTCATAAGGTTCCTCTCTGCCCAACCCTCCAGCCTGTCCAGGTCTCTCTGGATGGCGGCACAGCCTTCCGGTGTGTCAGCCACCCCTCCCAGTTTTGTATCATCAGCAAACTTGCTGAGGGTGCACTCTATCCCCTCATCCAGGTCATTGATGAATATATTGAAGAGGACTGGACCCAGTACTGACCCCTGGGGAACACCACTCATCACTGACCTCCAACTAGACTCTGTGCCCCTAATCATGACCTTCTGAGCTCTGTCTTTCAACCAGTTTTTTATCCACTTTACTGTCCATTCATCTAACCAACACTTCCTAAGCTTCCCTATGAGGATGTTGTGGGAGACCATGTTGAACGCCTCGCTTAAGTCAAGGTAGACCACATCTGCCACCCTCCCCTCATCTATCCATCCAGTCATGCCATCATAGAAGGCTATCAGATTAGTCAGACATGATTTCCCCTTGGTGAATCCATGTTGACTACTACTGATAGCTTTCTTTTCCTCCCAGAACGAGCTGTTCCATCATCTTTCCAGGGATGGAGGTGAGGCTGACCAGCCTGTAGTTCCCCGGCTCCTCCTTCTTGCCTTTTTTGAAGACTGGGGTGACATTGGCTTTCCTCCAGTCCTCAGGCACCTCGCCTGTTCTCCAGGACCTTTCAAAGTTGATGGAGAGCAGCCCAGCAATGACTTCCACCAGTTCCCTCAGCACTCTCAGGTTCGTCCCATCGGGACCCATGGACTTGTGGATTTCTAATTGATCTCTAACTTGATCCTCCTCAATCTAGGAGAAGTCTTCCTCTTTCCCTGTTACTTTCTCCAAAGTCTGAGACTCCTGAGGGCTGGTCTGAGGAGTAAAGACCAAAGCAAAGAAGACATTCAGTAACTCCACCTTCTCCGCATCCTCCGTCACCATGGCTTCTGTCTCATTCAACAGGGGGCCCACGAATTCTCTAGTTTTCCCGTGTGTATTTTGTCCAGCACAATGGCTTCATGCATCATTATAGCTGTTGTAAATCCTCTAAAATTCAATAATTCCTCTTTTTGCGAACAATGAGGAAATAAACCTTCCTTCATCAGCATAGGTTCTATTAAGGCAATGACATTGTTCACAGCACCCAAATTAAAATTCTTTGTTTCTTCATTCAGATCTGACATTTGGTATTCCTGCCACCTGAAAATATCCTTCAAATTCCATACAAGAGAGATTTTCCATATATTACTTTTAATCAATAGTTCCATATTTCTACAGACTAAAATTGATTTTTGAAAGTTTGTTAAATTTATTTACAGTGAATCTTCTCTCATAAAAAATTTTCGACACTGAAGGCTGTGTTGAACACGTTGCAGTGTTCAACACATTTGACTTCTTAAGTGGCATTTAGAAATAATAAATAGAAAACTCTTTATTACTATTGTGACTTTTATACATAATATGGATGTGTAAAAGTGCATTCCTTAAGGGTTATTCCACTTGCCTGCTGTCTACCTTCCTTAGATGCTACAAGGATTTTACACGTAGACAGAAATTGTACTTAAATCCCATATGTTTCAGAAGCTTCATTTCACTGTATGTTCTGCTTTACATGTAGATGACCCCACAAATCAAGCTAAAATCACATAGACTGATTATTGAAAAATGTTATTTTGAATGCAGCAAAACTCTTAAGTCTTATTTAAACATACACATAAGTGCATCACTGCCTAAAGTAGCCTACACAGAATAGAAGCAATAATGACAAAATCCCTGATTCTCAGGTAGTAATAATAATCTGTTCAACTTTTTACCCATAGAAACATTGCAGCAAGATTTGACTAAAGCAATACATTGTTGATGAGTACAACAAGCCCTAGACAAGTAAGAAAAGCACAATGAATTGAAAAGCAATTGAGAAAGTCTAACACTTATATTTAGGGTTGGTTGGATTATTTGTTGGTTGGGTTGGGTTTCACCTGAAGCTCTAAAATAACTAAAATACACAGGGATCACAATTTATTCTATTAAGTTTAAAAAATGTATAGAAGCATTTCTAATTAGCCGTCACATTTTAGTAATCAGGCAAGTCAAAGTTACAGCCACATGTAACCCTTCACATATGTTCCCACATAATTTAGCAGCCCTTGACTTGCATTTCCCAAAGGTATGGTTCCATCTATAAGTTTCTTCAGTATTTTGTCTGCAATACTTCACCAAACAAACAATGTAGAAAAGAGAGAAAAAAAGACAAGTCCTTTCCTAGTTTTCTACTATCAAGTGTTAAAGTAAAATTCTCATGTATTTTGTCAGCAGAAGAGTACATTATCTCAACCTGGTAGATTTCTACCTTAAATGTGCATATTGTTCTAGCATGAAATCACTGAACACACAAATGTTATTAACAGTCCAAAATGAGTTAAATGTATGGTAATGATACAGACATAAAATTGGTACAAGTATACTTACATGTCTACTTGTACAGAACTTGTTCAGAAGAAAGTCACACAGAGAAAGTAAGATAAAGACTAAAGAAGAAATGGATTTGAAGAGAACTTATTTTTAGATTGTAAATAGAATTTAAGAACTTGAAAGATTTTTTCTTCTTTAATGGATACACAATTTACTGGTGTTTTAGAACTATTACAAGTGAGCAAAATGTATCAACGACTAAAATATCACAATACAACTGAAATTGGGGAATATATGAGGGAGTTGCAGGGATAGGATACAATCCTGAATTCTGAACATCATTGTTCTTTTAGCATCCAGGTTTGTGTTTACTTAAAAATAGAACAGTGTCTAGATTAATCCTTATTAAATTTTAAGCATTTACGTTAGAAGCCCTAATACACAAGGTTCAATCTCTAGTAAATGATAAAAGCATTTATTAATAACAGACAGAAAAAGACAGCCTTAACAGCTGTAGCAAGCATACCTTTAGTGTACTGTCTGCCCATATATACAGATACTGGGTATAACTCTAATAATAAATATTGTTCCTCTTACTGTCTCAAAGGCTGTATTTATTAGATAGTAACAGTGTAATCCATTTTGTTCCAACTGTAATGTACACTACATTTTTAGCATGTAAAATGCTCTTGAGAGTGTGTTCTCTGAAAAGGTTTTGGAAACCTTAAAAGTTAATATAAAACTGAAGAAGATATTTCAGCATACTTCAATGAATTTAGTATGCTGTAGTATATTAAGGTCAGTTGTACAAAGACTACTCCAGTAAAATTCAGTAAAATATAACAGCCGCAATACAACATTGCACTACAGTTAAGATGCTAAAAGTGTCTGTAATGGCATAATCATGGCTTTAAGCAAAACAAGCATTTCAAGCAATCTGCTGGTGAGATAAAGCATTACTTAGGGAGAAATTAAACATTCAGTTATAATGAAAAGCAAAACAACTGTGAATTTATAATAACTGATTTCGAACACAACACAAAAATACAGAATGCTGATATAATTATATTTCTGCTATCAAAACTTACTGTAATCTCAAACATCCATGGTCACACAATTTTGTTCAATTCTTACAGGACAAGTTCCTAGTTACATTAGACTTCAAAACTTTTCAGTCCATGTGGCGGCTTTGGATAGATATGCCATATCTTCAAAAACTTACTGCACTATGTTTCAAATTCACTGACTACCACCATTTTATTTCAGCTAGCATGAGAGCTTTTCAAATAAAGTTATCAACTGATGAAAGCATTATTCTATATTAAAAATGAAATTTAAAAAAAATGAACACCATGGGACCGCAGCAGGAGAAAGTTATATATGCATATAATTGCAAAAAGCATATTTGCAGATGCAATTTTGGGTTGCAGAAGCAGTACTCGTCACTACCTCTGCAACTGGGATTTGCTTGCAGTAAAACATGCCATGTTTACTTATAATTTGAAATATAAAAATAATAACTTTACTGTATGATTATATATATTTCACTTTTCCAATTATCCAGATGAGGTTAACTGGAAACACCTTTTGATGGAAAGAACGTACCTTTTTTTTTAATCCTCATTTCTTTTTTAAAAGCAGTCACAGGAAATAAAAAGGAAGTCACATCTTGAAAACTGAAGAATCTTTATTCAGGGAGAAAATCTATTTCAATCATTTATACTGCTTAAAGCATGTGTTTAGGGACATTTGTTCCCAAATTAACCTTTCAAAATGGGTAGATGAAACAAAGACAAATTCATGTCAAAAAAGTGCTTACAGCTTTCCAAAAGTGTTCAAAAATCTGTAAAATGTGTGTATGTACTACACTAGAAAAGTATGCTGTGGTATCACTAGCACTAGCAATCAGTTTGCATTATAATGGCAGAAGTTTCCTATCACACCACAATTCTTCAGGTCTAAGTACACCTGACAGCAAATGCCTTTCACAAAATTCTTCAACAACAGTGAGAACTGATAGTGTCTTTCTTTTTAATATTGGTGAATTCAATTAGTATTTTTAAAAGAGCAGAATTTCCACTGTGAATCAAAAGAAGACATTATTTATCCTTTCCTCTTTTGATGTTGAATTAGTGCTCCTGCAATTACTAAACTTAGTTCTATTTTTTCTCTTTCTTCATCAAAGGCACGGATAAGCCAAGCAATTATAATCCAAAGGTAGATTTAGAAAGCAGAACAAAACACTACTGTGCATTCATTGCATAGGAGATAATTGATTCCAAATCTGTCACAGAAAAAAGATCTGAAGTAACAATAAATTATAACAGTGAGTATACAGAATTACACGAGATGAAAACTGGACCTCCACTGATCTGACGTTATCAGCTAATCCTGTTAGTACTTTTAAAACAACATATATTAGATATCTCCCAGAGGAGGTTACATTATCAATGGCACTCCTGCTGTTCAAGTCAGAAGGTCATTCATATTACCTAAGATGTGTAAAGATGCATGCGTAAGAATTTCTGAAACAACTTTTCTTCCAATATTTGAGCTCTGGTCCTCCTAAAAAGAGAGTCAGAGCCCTTAACATCCTGTTATGCCCATCACATGCACGGACGTAGTAAACAGTGCAAACTCAAATACAAAGCAAGAACCAGCTTTTTCAGAAAGCCCACAATTCCCTTCCATCGCTCACTTACCCTATAGTATTGTAAAGCAAACCAACAGGAAGACAGTTAGACCCCTTAAACCTTCTTTACCTGACCTTACAAGTTTTCCAATGTTCAGCTTATATCCTTAAACCCTTTTATAGCTGATCTTACAAGTTTTCCAAAGTTCAGCTTATCTTAACCTTTTGCATCCAGTTTTCTCTGTCTTTGCATTCCTTTCTCATCTAGTTATTCAGAATTGTTTCCAAGAGCACACAGGCACGTGTGGTTTGGCTTTTTTTTTTTTAAAGGTCCAAAGATGAGGTCTATTGTTTAGCTAAATTTAACACTGAAGATAATACATAGAAGGCACATAGAGGAAAATATCACTCACTCACAATGTGCAAAAAACTAGGCAATACCAATGGGAGACAGCTAATAAAAGTATAATGCCTATGGATTGTATGCATTCAAATAATTTGTGAAATACAATATGAAATGGAATTTATGCACTAAAATTGGAACAGAAAAAAATACGTTATATGAAATCTAGGTTCTTAGGTAGTTGTGTGAAGCCAACAAGAAAGCTAATGGATCTGACTGACTAGCCTTGGAAACACATTTTTTCCTTCACATCTGGGAGCAAGGATCTGCACAGCATAGTGCCATCTACCTCCCCTCCCAAGGAAATTGTCTCCTGTCTGAAAACATTTAATATAGCATTTAATTAATATATAATTTGAAAATGTATTGCAAGTTTGAAAGTTTTATGGAGAAGTTCTTTCTTGTGAAGAAAGTAGAATAAGATACCAGGTACTGGATAAATACTGAATTTTCAGCCCCAGCTATAATCATTCCATTTCCAGTTGATGCTTACTGATGTAATGTTCAAGACAGCATTACCCATAGAATACAGCAGAATTAATAACGTAATCCCTATAATAAGGTAAGTAGTAGAATATGAGATTAACTCCAGTATCAGAAGATGTGGAAGTAAAGTAAAGAATCCACAGGGAAGTACGAAGTAACGGAGGAGAGCTTACAAATTATGGTAATTAGGAATACACAGGATACCATATAAAACAGGCTCTTTGATGAATTCCACAAGATCAAAAGAAAGCAGAAAGAGAATGAGGCTAATCTGAGTTTCTAGAATGATGGGAAAATAAATTTACAGATCAACAATTAGGATAAATGTAAAAAAAATTTTAGCTGGTGAAGACCAGCATTTGCCGTTACAAAGAGCATATTTACCAGAGCTTGGGATGGCGGTGAGAAAAGGCAAATCAAATAACAGAGGAAACAAATAGAGCAGAAACAAAGGTATGAGGAGAGAGAGAAATGAAAACAGAAAGAAGATGCACTGCAAAAAAAAGTCTATTACTGTAGACAATGTGACATGAAATCCTGAGAAAGATACATAACCCTGAAGAGAGAACTGCTAAGGTCACCTGTTCATGGAGAATTATGTGGCCAACTTAGCTAGAACTCATAAAATATTTGATTATTATCTGTCTATAATATGAATTTGCTTTGTCTACAATTGCTAATGCATGTGAATTTCTGATTTTACATAACATTACTCTAGTTAATTTCATCCCTTAATTATATAAATATCTTAAAACAAAGCTATAATGCAATTTTATTATGGTCTCATAATGCAAGACCTTTCACTTTTCTCAGTACATACATAGCCATGATATATATGATAATATACACTCAAATAGTACTCTGCACCTCATAGGATGGTTTCATTTGCAAGGTAACAAACTGGGATATATTACACCATTTTTATTACATAACATTATATCCCTGCATTTCATGAAATGGAAATAAGGAATCACCCAAAACAAAAGGCTATTTTCTATAGATAACCTATCGGCTTTCTTTAGCAGTGTTTAAAAATAGTTAGGCAACTGCGTATTTTTGAAATGGCAACAAGTAATTACATTAAAGTAAAAACACTGTTGAAGAAAACCCAAGTATGTTAACAGGACTGCACTACAAGAAGGTTTACTTTGGTAAGATATCTACCATCCAAGCTAGGGCTAGGCATGGAGTCTACTTTTCGGCTTGGGATGAACTCTACTTCTTTTGAGTGTGAAAACAGCAAATACTGCTTTGTCTTGATAAAAGAAGTAAGAATGTAATTCTGTAATTCTTAGACCAAGAATACAACTTTTCTTCAACTAATAAAGCATAGTTCTCTTCTTGGTCTCTATGATCTAGCTGCAAATGTAAAGAAAATAGGTACACAGAATTTCCAGTGGACAGTTTTTTCAGAATATCTGCACTTGAGTATTCTCATGATATGCTGATCAGAAGTATCAGGTTACTTTATCAGGACACTGATCACTAGAGACAGCACTGACCAACAATCTTACTAGATTAATTACATTAGAACTAAATCAGACACCACTTTTGAAGTTATTTGCATGTAAGCTGCTAATTCTGTTTGAGAATCCCAAACCACTTTACAAACATTAGCTTTTAGCCTAACAACATATTTGGGAAAAAGTCGGCTATTATTTTCCTTATATAATTTATATATGCCATAAAAAATTATTTACCCCAAAACACTCAGGATGCTCCATAACATAAATTCTGATGCCTACTACATGTCATATTTCTTCTTCCCACTTTGTCTATATCCCTATTGTACCTCAACTTTTAAAAATCACATCATTAGACTGCATGCAGGTTATGGAAAATTCAGTAAAGTTCCTGCCTAGCATAAACACATTAGCACAACATTCCAGCCTAGCCATCAAAGAAGGAAACAAAAGAAAACTATTTCTACACAGTAAAGGATGGAGAAAAAAGGCAGGTTTGACTTATGAATCAGATTAGTATTTGCATTATGCTTACTCCAAAGACTAAAAATATCTTAATAAAGAGGTCTTATAATACTTTGGGGAATCATATGTACAAAATTCATCTTTTTGTTAAAACCCACATATAGTGGCAAACAAATATCGATCTCTGTGAATGACTTCTAGAAAGCAGAACTCAAATACTTTTCTGAAGAATACATAATTAATAATTAATATATAATAATGAATATATAGTAACTAATATATAAAAATAATATTTTGCTATTCAAACAACAGGAGAGGCCTTAGACAATATTCTTCTCTAGTACAAAGAGACAGACCTTTAAGAAATATTTTCAGGATTTCAACTACTGATACAACTATCTCATATCTCATGATCAAGACATCATTACATGACAGCTAAAGTAAAATTCAGACACACGTCCTTTTGAACCTCTCCCTTTGCAACACTATGTGGAATAATCGCTGGAAGTGATTTAGAAACTAAAGTTATATTCATAGTTGAAGAAAAGGTACAGCATTGAAGAAAATTCCAGGGTGGAGTGCAGCTGATATGAAAGGAAAGTATTCCACCGCAGTTCCCTAACTGCACTCAAATGTTGATAATGTGGAAAGTAGGGTTGCCATGCTTTAAAATACATCAGTAGTGTCCATGCATTTTAGACGCTGAGGGGCATCTTACAGAAGAACATGGTTACGGCTCGAGTACTCACAACTACATTCAGGGTCTACTTACACTAGTGTACATGACAGAAATGAAACTCATATTTTTATCACATTTCACACATACCAAAGAATAGCTAGCTTTCGAAGAAAAAGCAAACAATAAACACAGAGGAAAAAAACAGTGGAGGTTATTGTCCCGGTGTAAGTTATGAAGGATCTCTAACGACACTGCCAAGCCGTAGTTCAGCCTGCAAGCAAATCTGTGACAAGTATTTTCCTCTCCCCATAGGTGTCTGAGGACATGCAACAACAACTCTAGCTTCCCAAATCTATTTGCTGTTCTGTATAGCTCCTGCAGCTCCTATGTGGAGAGTCTTTCCCTTCCTTCACCACCTCAAGTCCCCAAATTTCCCTTTTCTTCCCCCATCCACTCATCTCAGTTTCTTCTGAAGCTTTGTGTCCCTGTTGCCTAGCTTGAATTACCAAGTAATTTGCTATTAGTAAAATAGAGGGAAGAAAGGGAGGTGTTGGTGGAAGAAGAGGGGATTATATGTATCATTACATACAAAGGAGAAATCTGAATATGTGAGGAATCCGGCTCCTTGGCAGGGCAACACCACTGTTGCAGGGATTCAGGCTGACTGAGATGTGAGTGATAAGAGTCAGAGGATAGAAATTCTCATTGTTTATCACCATGGAAATGGACTCTTGATATTTATAATCATATATATTTACTTGGTATGCCATTAAAATCACTTTTTTCAAACTATATTTATTAACATACACCACGTTACTTCCAGCAATTACAATGGGGAAATTTGCAGTTTTTCAATATGCCTTATGAGAATAAGTTGATAATTTTCTCTTTTATAAAGGAAGAACTATGGCAGAGAAATTAATCGTAAGGTTTATATTATTTGAGGTATAAACCTATTTTGTGCTTGCAATCATTTACATCACTTATTATGTGCTATCCTTTGTTCCACTGGAAAGAGCTCGATCTATTTATTTCCTAAGCGTTATTTTTCCCATATCCAGGTAAAAAAGTGCATGGATATAAAACTGGAAATGGCACCATAATGCACATGAATGAGTGGAATAAATTTAGTTGGTATGGTCAGTCTTCACATTGACACATTTTTAAATATTACTGTGCAATATACCTTTGAATATAGTATCTACATAGTCAAACGAATTACTTAATCCTTTTTTTAATACTTATTTGCAACAGTTAAAGTCTAAAGCATGAATTTCCAGCTCAGTAAAATTCAGTACCAACTTTTCAAGAACATAGTTATGAATATTTTACAGGGCAATACTAATCTTGTTTTACTAAAGCAACAAGACACAGTGATGTGAAATTTTGTGAAATTGTGAAATTTTACTTCATCAATTTAGTGGGTTTTATATGTGCTAAAACTTGTTGAGAACAGATCGCTATCCTGGACTAACCAACTCTAAATTAATATCAAACACCACTTAGAGACAGAAAAGAAGCATTGCTTGTCAAACAAAAAACCACCTTCACCATGTGATGAACGTACACATTAAAAGTTTTCCAGTATAACAGCTGAAGGAACTGCCCTCTCCCTCCTGAATGTTTTATACTCCAGGAGTGAAAAATATTTAAATATTACTTTGCAATTTTATTTAAACTACTAGGCAAGTTCTAAGTTTTATTATTACTTAGAATAAAACTAGGCCCCACGTGACTAGCTCTGTGGCAGAGATAACAATTATTTCAATTTCATGTTGCTGCTTTGGGCAGTAAATAGAATATGATGGTTTATTTTTAGATGGTTATTTCACAATGTCACTGAAACAATTATGTTGAAAACTTGGGAGTGGAAATAATTCTCTTTATTTCATTAATTACATTTATTATTTTGTTCATCAATAACACACCTGAAAGGTTTAATAAATCATTCATTTAACAGCCACTGGAAAATCTCTCAATGTGAGAAATAAAAAAGGTAATTTAAAAATAACAAAGCACCCCCACTGGAAATGGAAGAGAAAATGTATATAACTGACTCTACACACAATGTGACTACTATGTCTACTTGTTGCAGATGGTAGAGGTTGATAGTGACCAGCACAGTAACAAACACATCAAACAAAGCAAGATAAGTCTACTTTTAAATCAGAAGAAAATTTGGATCCAAAATAATTGCAATAGCCAAAACACAAACATTTCTGATATCCACAGGGTGCTCTGAGGGGAAGGAGGACACCGAAGAGACGGGAACAAATAAGTGAAGTTGAGCCTGGGAAGAAAGGGTACTGGGGGGAGAGGAAGGTGTTTTTAGTTTTGTCTTTGCTTCTCTCCATCCTAGTGTACTTTTAATTGGCAATAAACAAAATTGATTTTCTGTAAGTTGAGTCTGTTTTGCCTGTGACCCTAATTGATTAGCACTGTAGTGTCTGCTGTAATAGCCAGGCCTGTTATCATAAATGCAGTACAGCTGCAGCATCCACATGGTAACTTGATCGCAAACAAAAAACCTGTAAGTAATACAGAATCCAGAATACACCTGTGTACTCACTCAGTCACACAGAAAATATACAGTGCTTTTAACCAATTTAAAATATAACAATATCCTCTAGCTACTGAATAGCTAATTGGACTAATAATTGGACTTCTACAAGTCCAGTTCTCTTCCAAATGTCCTGTTTCCAATAGGTGTCTTAGACAGCTAAGATTCCTATCAATCTACAATGTTTTTCATGAGTAAAATGTTTCCTGATGGGCAAAATATTTTTTTTTAACTTTGCTGTGTTGGCAACAAATAGTATCAGAAGAAAATTTGCATATGCCTTTTCCTTGTCACATCAACAAGAACAACAACAACCAACAATTAAAAATTTAATATAAATTTCTGATTTGCATTATGTGATAGAGAAGGTTATCTTCACTTATGTGAAGTACTCTTTCTATATCCAAGTCTATCTATATGCACTGTATCTTTATACTACTGGTTAGTATGACTGAAGTACGATAAGCTTGTAGCAAAAATGTTGGATGAATCACAGTCAAAATGTCATCATATGATAATTACTGCTGAATGTCTTATCTTCTTGCTGTTTTATATTTCAAAGAGGTAAAAATAAATAGATCAGGCAACGTTTTTCACTAAAGAAGATTCTACTTGAATCCCAGCGATTACTGTTGAATTCAGCAGAACAAGGTTCTGCAGCTTTACATAGTGGAAATGTTTCTTTGTCTGCTTTTCTATGCAGTACGAGGGATTCATATAAAAGATTACAGGGGTTACATCAATATTCAATGACAAATGGCATAAGTTAAGGCCAAAGTTTGGAATGGTCAGCTTCTCCAGCTTTCTTATTTTTTCTGGATATTCTTTAGCCTATAGTAGCAGCATCGTAAGATCACATTTTCCTAAGGTGATAATACTGGCAGGTTGTGAATAATTAATTTGAAATGGAGAGGAGGGGAAAATTTAAAGTTCTACTCTAGTAACTGCAAGGACACTAGAAGTGAGACTCCTTTCACATTCGCTAAGGATCCATTTGCAACAACAAACATCACTGGGCTATGCAGTGGATTAGCAGCTGAAAGATAAGGTGTATTATTTTGGTTTGGTTTTGGTTTGTTAAGGTTTTTTGTTGTGTTTAATGTTTTGACAAACAAACTTTTTTTTTAGTCTGCACTTCTGTCTCCACTTTTCCACTCATTTTCACACAGTACTGGAAGGATTAGGAAAAATTCTCAAAGGGTATGTAAATACACAGCTGTCTAGCTCTATGGTTTTTCGACTTCAGTATACTATTCAGTGATCAAAACTCCCAGATAACAGCACCCAAAATTATCAATACATTTATATTCTTCATGCTGAAGCAAGCTCTCTAATTGAACTTAAGATGCAGGTTGCACATGGAGATACCTAGAAGACTGATTCCAGATGTAGGATCCATGGTGTAAGTAATGTTATACGCTTGTGCTTAATTGAACATCAGGTGGGACAGAGATATATGCTAGATGAGGATTCAGAAAAGCCACCGGTCCAATCAATGGCATGCCAAGCACAATACCAAAAAAAGGGATTGGCCAAAATCCCTGTCTGTTGTGTGGTCTTAAGCACATACTGCAGTGTAAAGGTCAGTGTCCCTGTAAAGGCAAGTCTGACAGCCCCTTCAGCTCAAAATGCGACAAGATCAGCATTTTATCTGTTCTATTTACATAAAACTGATTTCTGCATCTCAAACAGCTTCAGGTGGCATGTGTCTTCTGAATACAGATTAGCGAAGACCTAGTAGATCTCCTAACAAGTTTAAAAGCCTTTGAAAACTTCTGGTAACAGTTTGAGGTGTGGTACAGCGTTTCACTGAATTTTACTGGATTCCTCTCCTGAACTCTGTTGTTTTTATTCTACCCAACTCTCACTGTCAAAATTCCCACAGTCTTTTAATCTGGTCCAATTACAGTTTGCACTACAGAGTCCTCTACAGACTGCTGAAAGCATACAAATGCATGACTTTGAGAAAAGATCAGGCTATACTGTCCGCTCAAATACAGTATTACATTTAGGAAAACACATTTAACTGCTTAGGAACTGATGTAAAATAGACATTATGCTGGAAACAGAGATGAATTCTACCGAACAGGGACAGCAAGCACTTCTACTTCAGAAGGAATAACATTGGCTATAATATTCCTGGTAATTCCTGGTAATAAATTGCTATGTAAGAATTAACATATATTCAGCATCTTTTTAAATGTTAGTTCATTATAGGTGGATTTTGTGAAATGCAAACCTGTAACACCATAATAAGTAACTCTCCTTAGATAAGGAAACAGATCTGTTAACAGAACTTGAAGCAAAGAAGTACCTTAAAACCAGAAACTTAATTTCTTCCCATGGGTGTATCATACAGTACTTTTTTTCAGGTGGGTTTTTAAATTTAAAAACCCAAACAAACAAAAAAATCAAAACAAGATGCAAAAAGAAATTTACAGAGATACCCTACAACAGCTCAGCATTCAGTAAGAGCTTCCATAAAGTTCTCCATTTTATAAATAAAATAGTGCAAGATGGAAGAAAAGCAATTCTACTTTCTAAAATATTATACATTTGCATTGCTTATAGATGAAAAACACTGCCAGTACAGTTCAACAATAAGCATCTCTAACCTAATTATAAGCCAATTTCCTCCTGACTGTTTCCTTTATAGATGTAGTGAAGAAGAAAAGATATTTGACATTTTTAACTGTGCCCTGAAATATGCTGAAGGACTTCCTTTTGTTAGGTGTATTGTATTTTGCAATAAAAATATAGAATCATGTGGAATATAAAAGCATTAAGGATAATTTCATTTAGTCCTTTTGAGAAAAACCTTTAACAAAGGCCTCTCAAAACCAGCTACCGAAGGTATTTTGAACATATTACCTAACATTAAGGAAATTAAAAGGTACAGTTATACTTTCAAATATACTTCATGTTAGAGTACACTCAAGCACACTGGTCAATTATAAAGAGAGGTAAGATTAAAGAAGGGATCAACAAGATCCCTTTTTAAAAATAGTCTTAAAATTTTCTTCCTCCTTATACTGGCAAGTTTCAGAATCTGATAACATCCTATTTTAATAGTTCCAGATTTCCCCGGAAATTATTGACAAATAAGCGAAAATCAAAATGAACTCTCCCTATTACATCCTTTCTTTCCACTCATACAAGAAGACAAATACAGTAGTTTTAAACTAACATTTCAGGTTTCTTAACCAGTGATAAGACTGAAAAACAAAGCAATGCCATCCTTTTTCCACAATGTACTCCTAATGTTAACAACTCTAGGCATTAAACATATTCAAGAACAGCTAGCATGCAGATGAAACTATCTCCCTCCAACAGCTTTCTAGCATATAAATTCAAAAACAGTACAAAAAGAGACAAAATAGCTGACTCATCCTACAGATATATTTTTCATTTTATCTGACGTACATAACACCAAAAAAAGGGAAGGATCATGCTTCTCCATTTTCCTTCTACAAGGCATTTTAAGACCAAATGTTAACAGACCTGCACAGAAAAGCAGAGTGGCAAAACTCTCTCAGTGAAATTGGGAATAGTCAGTATTCCATGTATTTCCCTGACACAAAGTCTGAAAGGCTGTAGATAAATCCTTAAAGTAACAAATGATGCAGTACAACATTGCATCTGATTTTATGAAAGGATTTTATTTCATTAAAGGAATTCTTTTTCATTATTTTTCATTACTTCTGAGTAAGAATCTAAGTAAGAATTCTCCTTACTAACGGAATTACAGCTTCCATTTAAGAAACCCACTAGAAAGATGATGTTCTTTAGAGAAAGTATACTCTTCTGAAGTGTGAATTTATTATGGATAATTTGTGGTGTATTAAATGCTACAGGTCTATAATACTTATCATTAAGCCTCAAAAAACATCTGTTTGGTAATATCTGATGTATTCTCTGTGTGACATTGTCAACTCCATTACTTTTAGCTCTGTCTTAAGAACAAGAAGCTCTCAGTCCCTTCCCACAAGAAACAGTCGTCAATCAAAGCCACAAAAAGAACAGACATGAGGTGCTGGGTCTGTGCCTAAAATGTGACAGCTGATGGAGTGCTTTGCCTATGCAGAGAAATCTGCCCATAAAGCAGACAATTTTCCGAACTCTCTATTTCTGCAGAAATAACTAGTCCAGAAGAACTGAACTTCCTTAAATATAAATTGCAAAAATGGTTCTTAAGCTTTTTTACCACTTTCATCATCTCTGAAAAAAGACTGTGTTTTAAGTTTCCCCTCTAACATCCCAGACACAATGCTTCTGAAGACTCTTACAGGGCTGTAAGACCTGTCAAACTTGTAACACACCATTATCAAGAAAACCAAATTTTTGCAATTTCTCTTGCAGGTCTTTCTTTCCTAGCAGTAGCTGCATCATACCATTGGACACTTTATGGCTCTGAAGTTTCTGGAGGTTAGCAAATGAGACGCCCATCCACAAGAATGGCCAGAAGGAGGATCTGGGGAACTACGGGACTGTCAGTCTGACCTCGGTTTGTCCTGCTTGACAAACCTGATCTCCTCATCTGACAAGGTGACCCCCTTAGTGGATAAGGGAAAGGTTGTGGATGTCTTTTACTGGGACTTTAGTAAAGCCTTTGATACTCAGCATCTCCTAGAGAAACTGGCTGCTCATGACTTGGATGGGTATACGCTTCTGTGGGTAAAAAACTGGCTGGAAGGCTGGGCCCAAAGAGTGGTGGTGAATGGAGTTAAATCCAGTTGGTGGCCAGCCACAAGTGGTGTTCCCCAGGGCTCGGTATTGGGGCCAGTTCTGTTTAATATATTTATCAACAACCTGGACGAGGGGATGGAGCGCACCCTCAGTAAGTTTGCAGATGACACCAAGTTGGGAGGGAGTGTTGATCTGCTTGAGGGTAGGATAGCTCTACAGAGGGATCTGGACAGACTGGATCGATGGGCCAAGGTTCAACGAGGCCTAGTGCCAGGGCCTCCACTTGGATCACAACAACCCCATGCAATGCTACAGGTCTGGGGAAGAGTGGCTGGAGAGCTGCCTGGCAGAAAAGGACCTGGGGGTATTGATTGACAACCAGCTGAATATGAGGCAGCAGTGTGCCCAGGTGGCCAAGAAGGCCAACAGCATCCTGGCCTGCATCAGGAATACTGTGGCCAGCAGGACTAGGGAAGTGATCCTCCCCCTGTACTTGGCACTGGTGAGGCCATACCTCAAGTACTCTGTTTGGTTTTGGGCCCCTCACTACAAAAAAGACATTTTAGTTCTGAAGTGTGTCCAGAGAAGGGCAACAAAGCTGGTGAGGGGTCTAGAGCACAAGTCTTATGAGGAGCAGTTGAGGGAACTGGGGTTGTTCAGAGTGGAGAAAAGGAGGCTGAGGGGAAACTTTATTGCTCTCTACAACTACCTGAAAGGAGGCTGTAGCGAGGTGGGGGTTGGTCTCTTCTCCCAAGTAATAGGCAACAGGCCAAGAGGAAATGGCCTCAGGTTGTGCCAGGGGAGGTTTAGATTGGATATGAGGAAAGATTTCTTTGCAGCACTGGAACAGGCTGCCCAGGGAAGTGGTTGAATCGCCATCCCTGCAGGTATTTAAAAGACGGGTAGACGTGGTGCTCAGGGACACGGTTTAGTTTAGTTTTGCAGTGTTAGGTTAATGGTTGGACTCAATGATCTTAAAGGTCCCTTCCAACCTAGATGACTCCATGATTCTATGATTCTTCATAAAGATACGGTTGCCTATAGTGATCCTCACAAATTAAAAGGAAGAAAAGAAGCAATGTAACATTTCCTAGGCTGTTCAGACAATAACAGAATAGGTTGTGGTTTACAAACAAGTAATATTAATTTTAATAAGCTTAATGCAAAAATAAAAAAATTTAAAAATTAAAAATAAAAATTTATATTTCCATTATACAAGAGTCACCATGAAATTAAAATCAAAGCCGTCTGAATGACAATCAAAATTTTTCCTAAGAGTTTAATTGGCACATTGCAATTTGACTCATAAGAATATTAAAACAAAGTGGTAAAAAGTTGCAGCCCTGGTGCTCTTACTGTCTCTTTCACACTAATATTACGGAAGGAAAAATAAATAATAAAGCCGTGGTGTGTCTGACCCCATCTTTTTCACTCTCCTTTTTTCTCTACTGTAAAAAGAACTCAGAACTATCCAAAATGCTGGATAAACAAGGAGTGTTATCTTTACAATAGCTTATCATTGTCATGAATATTTTCATAAAGGCAGTGGGAAAAACTGACAGGTCTTAATGTAGCAAAGGTGCTAGTTTTTAATACGTCATAACAGAAAAAAAAAGAAAAAGAAGGGAGGAAAAAAGTACAGTTTTTACCATTAAAATCAGATTTTTATTTTGTTTGCAGTTAACTGGTTTGTAAGTCTTTGAGAAAGGACTCCTAGGTAAAAAAAAAATATCCCAAATTTGCCTATCTGTCCTGATGGGAAAAGTGCTTGATTCTGGCAACTCTTCTCAAAAGAGTATAAAAATACAACCTTAGTTTAATGCTACAAGATTACCGGGGCCACAGCGATGAACTATGCATCAAAACCAGAAATTAATTATGTTAGGAAGTTCAAAGAATATTTTAAGATTAATCATTCTCTTAATTTACCCAGAGAGGTCAATCTACTCAGCTTTTGCTCTTTATATTCCTATGTCCAGTTTACACATCAAGAGGATAAACCACCTGTTACAGTAGAGATGATAACAAATGCTTCTTTCTGTCAGTGTTTTGGTTAATTATGTTACATTCCAAGTTTAAAAAAACAGTAAAGATAAAGACAGTAGCAACCGATTGGTTCACAAAGACATGGGTTGCAATTGATTTTTGTTATTTCTTTAAATACTTTACTACTTTTGAATTACAACACTGTTTCATTATATAACTTCTGCATTGAATCCATAGAGCCTTTACAATACCACTGTTAAACATAAACAGCGTTTTTCTAATTGCTTTTATTAAAATTAACTCAGTCTCTTTAATTTCTCTTAGAATTGATGGTGATTATGAAAACATTTATGAGAAGAACCCCACTTGTGAAGCCGTTTCCTAAAAGTGAACGACATCATCAGAACACTATCTGCCAGAATTGCTATAGCTCTGGATTTTTACTGAATTAGGCTGCTGGTAAGAACTAAAATGTAAAAATAAAATGTACTTGTGAAAGATCTGCATATTGTTTGCAAAAGAAGAGAGGAAGAGAACAACAGAAAATACTACCTTTTGAGCTCTTGGTGTTTGGAGGCAAAACCAATATATGCTATTCCAAACAAAGCTGAAAAGGAATAACACAAAACAGAAGAATATTTTTGCACTTCATATAAATGCCACACTATAAAGCCAAATAATTATTAAAAATGGGATATTGCTGATACTGACCAGATCCTCTTCAATGAAGAAGTAATTCCCAGTTTAGGACATGTACAGAAGCCTGTCTACACAAGTCTATTGAATTTAAAAAGGAAAAGCTGTTCTAACTTACCTTTTATATAATTATACACATATATAATTTACACCCATATATCAGAATTCACAGACATTCATGATTAGAACTACCATTCAAACTAATTGTCAAATACAGACATTGTGGAATTCCCAACAATATTTTTAATCATAAGTAATATATAGGACTACATTCAAGCTGACAGTTGTTAATGACTAATATTCATAGAGGTTTTAAATTAATTCTTTGAGAACTAAATAAGGAGATGCTTAAGTGTCTTTGTAATATTAAGAAATAAATACTCATCAATACCTATGGCAAAAAGAACCCTGCGCCTACCTTCTACTCACAGAAAGCTGGTTTCACTGTAATGTGGGACTTAACTTATCAACGTTTCTGGTTCTAATTTCTAACTTCCCATGTTAATTTTTCCAGTTGTCTTACAGCTCCTGGCTAATAAGGAGACTACAGTTGCCGCTACATTTAAAATGCTTATCTAGCTAGCCCCAAAAGGCCAGCTTTCCTAGAGACCTGTTTCTAAATGAGAGACCACAAGTTACATGTAATGTCTCTGCACAAAAATTATTCAACGCTACAGTCCACAAAAGCGTTTATAGGCTAAATGAGGTATATAGGCTATATGAGCTTTTATGTCAAGTATTTGGTGATTGACAAAGCTAATAGCCAGCTTAGGGTTGGACCACAGATTCCCTTTAGGGGTAGCCCTTCCAGCTGACATGACAATACCACTTCAGAGCTCCCAGAGGCTTCTGGGCCCTTGATTTATCAGTCAGGCTACTTAAGTTGAACTAACTAATGTTTAAACAAATGCAGTTAATTTTCATTAAAACAGGTCAGTGTGCAATTCCAAAGGACCTGCTTCCCTTCTTTCTTTATTAGTCTGACTACAGGGATGGTATCTCACAAATATAAGACTATGGTTAACTTTTGGGGGGAAGTTATTGAATAATTTGGTGTATTTCAATGGGGAAAATTTTTACATGCACCAAAAAAAAAGAAAAGCACAGAAAAAAAGTTGCAACCTGTATCATTGTACTTAATATCACTGATAATTATTAGACACACAATAGCGGTTGACACCAAAATACATTTAAAATGTTAACCCTCTATAATGTTTCTTTCTGTCCTTCTAAAAAACACCAAAGCCTTCAAATAATCAAAATGACCAACTTTAAGCATGTGAAGAGACGTGCCAACAGCGGTCATGTGGTCATACCTAAGAGTATTAAAAAGCCTGCTGAGGGCATGTCTTTGGCATTCACAGTTAAATTCTGCCTTGGAGTGAGCTGAAGTTTTGCTCTCAGCTCCACAGCTGGACCAGAATTCCACTCCTGCAGTTCCAGACAAGGCTTTTATGTGTGTGCTCTGATTACATTTAAAATAACCCTATACTCTACATTAAAACAATTTAGTGTTTTAAGCATGACATGAAGCTGATTATTGCAACTACAAGTGCTGATATATGTTTGCCTCTGAGAAATACAGAATGTTGAGCTCTATTAGTTAACTATAAGAGAAAAGCTTCAAGTAGCAAATATTCTTACGTGAATACTGAATATTTGTGCACACGTTTCTTACACAAAGCTTCCAAACTCCTCTTCCCTTTCCCTTTTTTCCATGTAGTGCACAGAATTGTAATAAATATTATTTAGGTAACGTGTACATAAAGATGGTGTGACAGATTCTACAAGAAAAAAGGATTAAGTGTTATAAACACTCAAAAACTCATTGCAATGTTGCATGTTTTCTTCTTCTACATGCACTTATTTTTCATATACAATTTTCCTATAGAGTATATGTAATACAATAACAACAACAAAATAAAAATTAAAAAAAACTAACAAACCAACAAGAAATTACCAGATGAATCTTTGCAACCATCTAGACACTATAGGGAGAAACACTTATAGGAACACCAGTTCATTAGTTTTGATCTATCACTGAATGTTGGTACAGGAAACTACTAAAAATGACTAAGTTTCCCTCAAACATAAAAAATTATTACATAATAGTTGAAATACTACACAAGATTCATTAAATGCATTACATATATTATATATAGTGTAGCAAGTATCTTCTTAGCAACTTCTCTACTTGTATTGCTCCTTGTAATCTCCATCAGAAGGAGCACCACTTAAAACTTAAATCTGATTATAGATTGAGGTTGAGAACAAAAGCATATATGACTCAGCAATATACTGAATGGATGCAGTTAATGGCTTCGTAAATGGATGTCTCAAAAGTTATTTTGCATTTCATCTAGTGTGCTTCAATCAAAATGACCTTTATCCTATCTTAATTACCTCTGAATGTTTTTAATTCTACAGATGTAAAAATAATACTTCTGGGAAACATAAATATTGGCTTTCAGGTCTTCTAAAGTAAAAAAAAAAAGATAAAAAAATCACTTGTTTCACGAAGAAAAAGAAACAGCAATAAATCTAAATGTCACATAAATCTGTGTGCTAATCACAGAAGAAAATGTATAAATTACAAAATGTGTGTACTGTTAACGCTTTCCTAGAATTGTGAAAATGTAACTTTGAAAATTAGAATTCTTACAGAGAGCATCTTCTCTTATCTGGTTCTTAAAAATCAAACTGAGCACAATCTGTGGGACTGCTTTTTGGCATTCGTAAGTTTAGAAAGCAAAAGTCTACCCAATTTAAGGAAAACTCCAAAAGCAATCAACCTGAAATCTATAAAATTTATTGCAAGTCTTTGCAATGAACTCAAAACAAATGTTATTGGGCTCAAGAAAACATACATTCACAATGATTTTTTAAATCTGTTCTATAATAGCATGCAGAAATGTGCTGAATTAAGACACCTATTCATGGCGCATTTAAGGAGTTTTACACAGTTCTGCAGTTACAGATTTCAAAATATAATTTTAATGTAGTAAGTGCATGAATATGAAGCTCGCAAGTCATTTTAATAGAGAGTGAAATTATTATGCAACATAGTGACCCTCTGTATGAATTTCAAATAATATTTCAAGAAGAACTCTCCCCAGCTTGCTACCAAAAAAACCCTGTTACTTATGCATCATCAAAACTCTTTCTAGAGAGCAACGTTTTAACTGAGTGGAGCAGAAATCACTCATCTAACTCAGACGCAGACTGAAAAAGCAGAAATAAAATGGGAAGAAGTGTATGATTTTTATTTATTCTTACTTCAGCCTCTGCCTTTCAGAATTGTAGAAGCCTGAATAAATGAATAGAATATGAACCACCTCATTTATAATTTTACAATTACTGGCCATGACTTCATGCAAGGTAGCATTTCCATTTTCCTTTTATGTTAAGAACACTTTTGTAGACAAGTGGAGAAATAATGAACATTTAGCAAAACCCTGGATACCTTCATTCTGTTATTTTAAATCAACTTCACTTGGAACTTCAGTTGATTTACTTTCATTCTCCTTAAGGTATCCTACAAGATTCTTGATTAATTCCACCTAAAAGCCTAATGCTATATTTTCTGTAACAGGCCTGTGCGGTAGTTTTACGGGGATGAAATTCTGCAACACTTTTAGAATTCATTATAAGAATAGGCATCACAGTTCTTAAGTGACCTACAGGTTTAAAAAAAGGTTGTGTCCCTTACAACTAAAAACAGGCAAAAGGATAAAAATAGCCTCATATCATGAATAAGGAAGTGCACTTTAAGTATTCAAAAATCTGACAGGCCATAAAAACCTGTTAAAGGAAGCTACTAATTCAATTAATCAGTATAGCTTATGCACATTAGGAAAACTACGTTTCATGTGGGAATTTAAATTTGGATTTCAAAGGCCTGAGGCACCCACTGAGTCAGAGTTCGGCTGAATCAACAGGACTGACCTGAATAAGTTATTTATTTATTTAGATCTAACTTAACAATAAAATCTGTATCATCTATATCAAAACCAAAACCAAAACAACAAACTCCCCTGAGCACTTTGACCTATTCATAGCTAATTTGTTATAGTGATAAATCCGTATGAGAGTTAAGACCTGAAAAGTGTGAAGCAGCTGAGTGATAAAATTGCTAAAATGGTCAAGGAGCCCATGTAAATGCATTCCCCACTAGCTGTAACACACTGCAGGTTGCAGTGCCATTGCATTTTAGGTGGACTTGAGTCCAGGTTGGTTTAGCCTGCCCACATGTGTCCAATCCACCTTCCATCAGCAGCTGTGCAAGTTACTCCTCCTCTGGCTGCCTCTATGTCAGAGGTTTCCCTTATTCTGAGCAGAAGGTATATATTTACTGTTGAACCGAGGTGCACATTCTATTTCCCCGGCTATATTAAAAGCTAGTTGTAGTACTCAATTGATTTTAAGCTTACAAATCAGATAAACTGAATTACATGAGACCCTTGATACCAGTCAAGTTGGTATCCTCTGTTTCTTCTTACTATAATGGTAAGTGGGAAATAATGAGGAAAGACCTCCCCCATGCTCAGTTTCCCTTTACAAATATTTTCAAATATGAAGATCTACCTCTCAGCTACCCACTCACTGGTAATCTCATTGCCTAGACCATCTCCTGCCTTAATGGTCTCCTTGGTCTCCTTTTGCTGGAGGAGACCAAGTACACATGGAGGAGGCATTTTCAGAATTTTCTTGGTAATTTTCACAAAATAACATGTCATTATTACACAAATATAAAATAAAACACAAAAAACTCATCACGAGATTACCACAGCAGGTGTTAATTCAATTTTTGCAAATAAAGTTTAGACCAGGTGCTAAATCTAGTGAAGGGTAGACAGTCTTGTCCCAATCCAAAACATCACACTAGCTACACAAAGTAACTAGGTAGAAAGCAACTTAATAAAAGATACCATTTGCAAATATTTACCAAAACTACAACATCTGAGATATTGACAATTTGTTGTTCTACAATCAATTTCACAGAATGTAGTAACCACAGATACTTAAAATATAATGGTACTAAAACAATACAATCGGACGGATGACTACATGAAGAATCTAAAGACAGAATTAACACCACAAACTCATATGGTGCCTATTTCAAATCAATGGACAGTTAACAGGGACCTTATATTACCTCTCTTCCACTCTGTTGCACACATGCCTGTGGGTGGGGATGCCCTCATACAAAAGTTTAATCAGGACTGCACAGATGTTTACAGACACTAGTGGAAAAAGATGCCAGGTACTGGGCAGCAAAATAATCACTACTTATCTGATGCAATACAGATACAGTCAAACCTCCAAACAATTATTTTTTCTGAAACATTCTTAGATATTTACCTCAATTTGCAGAACAAAACCAAATTTCAAAGGCTTGACAGTCACGATGAAATGAAATTTTATCCTCCTGACATGCCATCAAATATATTCATGTCTATTCAGAATATACAGGCTACTCCAAAGATAAAAATAGATGTAATTCATAAATTACAGCCATGCAATCTCATGAAGCGCATTCATAAAAAGTGATTCAGGAAAAATAATGAACAACTGAAAGGAACAATTCAGCTCAGCTCAATCATGAATTACGGGCTTAGACAGACTCTAGAACTGATTCTTGACAAAGATTTTACTAGATTGCAATAATGGTTTCTGGAGACTTGAAACACAGTCACAGTCTTATCGTTTTACACTTCTATACACAGAATATACCATGGAATTTTCTATCATTTCCCTCTGAAATACCTCAGTCACTGTGTTAGGAACATGGACACACCACATTTCAGCATTTCAAGGATGACCTGGAGAATCAGCAACACTCCTGTGACAGCTATTTCTTTATGATATCTGGGATAGCAGACAGGGTTTTTTCAGTCATCTCTGGGGTGATGCACTTACCCCGAGACAACAAAGCATCAAAGCATCAAAGGAGTTTATGTAACAGGGTTGCTGAAATGGGACCAATTTAATAAAAAAAAAAATGGGATCCAGTTGATACATGGAAGAAATGCTACCACTTTTCTGAAGGAGGTGGTTTTGTGCTTACTTTGGTACCACTTCTTGAAGTTAGAAGCAGAGAAGGCTGTGACAGGGCTGCAAGCCTCACTTGGTGTGGCAGAGGGTTTCCATACCTCCCTCGCATTGCTGAAGGACCAGCAGTGCCGATCTGGCTCTGCATCTCATGGGGAGCAAACTGCAGGGCATCAACTACAGTGGGGGGCACATGCAGGCACTTGCTTTTTTGGAAAAACCACAGAGACCAACTGCAGTTCTTCAGAGGGCCAGAAAAACAGCAAAAGCTTTAGTATTTTACAGCAGACTGACAGGTATTTTTGTCACAAGCTAACATATAACCAGTGGTGATTTGACACGCTCACAGCGCTGGGCACTGACCCTCAGAGGAAAAATTTGGCAGATTATTCTCTAAGATGCACAGTTAACTCCAGCCTACATTTTATGCAAACTGCTTTTCCTTACAGAATATTCATATTCAACTTAATAGGAAATTACATTTCCACACATTTCTGTAAACACCTATCCATCAAATTTAATAAAACTATGTATGCTTTGCATGAATCTCTACAGAATAGCTCAACAGATGCTATGGACAAGAACTCTTTGTGTTGCTTGAGGCATTTGAGCTTCCACAGAAATTGCTCAGTATCCTCTCCTGACTTGCAATGTCAGTTTCACAGTCAGCTCTGTGGGGCTGTGTAACAGGCACACCTGCAAGAACCTTCAATCTACCATTACAAACAACCTAACTGTGAATTTTCTCCACTAATGATCCTTTCTCATTGACATACACCGGGTATGCATTTGAAAGAGAAAGAACTACTTCAGGTTTTTCTTTTAAAAATGGTGAAGCCCGAGATTTAGCTTCATTGAACATACGTTCTTGCTTTGATAAGTCATTCCTTACATTCCTTCCACAGCAGCAAATGCTTGTCATTTCAGTGCTAAATATTTCATATGTAAGCATCATATCTTCACCTACAAATGATATTAAAAGGGAAAAATTGAATACTTGATTTATTTCTTTTTTTTTAAACACTAAGCAAGTATGCAACAAGGAACCCAAGAATCAGTTTTAAGATGCATGAGTTGGCTTGGATGTGTTATAAAAAATTGTTAGATATTTAAATTAATTATATGTATATATACACACACAGATGTGCACACAATATTGTTAATAGTTCAGTAGAGAACACCACTTTGCTGCTTCTCTCGTTGCATTACTAACTCTGAACCTAAATCTGAATCTTGAAAATCTCACTTTTTCTGAAGGAAACTTCAAAACATTTTTAGTAAGAGGATAAGGATATACTCGTATCTACAATATAAGTGTTATTTCTCACCCTCAAACCTCCTTCAGTTAATGCTTGTGTGGCAAAAACTGGCTGCAATAGAAAAATACTAAAATCATGTACCTTCTATAAACCGATGTCAAAGTGTAGGAATTAAGGATCAAGTATGCCACTAAACCCTGACCAAATTGTATCAGCAGTAAGCATCACCATCACTCGAGATTATGTTCAGATAGGATTCTAACATTCAATTTCTACATTTTGTACATCTGTATAACTACAGTGTCTAATCCAACCACGTAGCAGATTAATTAAAAGGCAGATTCTCTCCTTTCATGCCCTCCCCCCTTTAAATCTAAAAAACTCAGTATTCCAATTCCAACTCCAAGTTGAATCAACACATTCTGTAGCATCAGACAGCCTCTCCCTTTTAAATGAAAAGCTGTTTTTCCATTTCCTGTCCTAAATATCTGTGCAGTATACTGACACAGTGCCTAATTCTAGAAACTGGTAAACTAATACATTTATGTACATAGATATGCACAATATATATATGAATACACGTCTGACAATTTGTTCATTGAATCACTCTGGAGCCAAAAATAAAATTAAAACTTTTATTGCAAATCAGAAAGTAAAAATTTTAAAATGTTAATTAACAATAGCATGCCTGAAAATATGAATGAAAAAATAATAACTTTTGGGGGTAAATTAGAGAGAGATTAAAGTATAATAAAAGACAGATTAAGTCTTGCATACTGTTAATATGAATGGCTGAGGTCAGTGTTAAGCACATGTTTGAACAGTCAAGTAAATAAATTAGGATGGAAAATATTTTATGATTCCATGTCCTGGAAAACTATAATTGGTAGTCTGCTGAATGAACACTAACAATATAACATGGCATGATCAAAACCTTCAGATTTGATCGTTAGTTTCTGTAACTTCATCATTCTGACTTACTGTCACATCTATACGTGTATTCTGCCCTTGCCTGACAGACCTCTCTTCTTGAACTTTAAGTCCCTTTGTTTCTTTCACATCTGACTCTAATAATTCTCCTCGTACCTAAATCCTTACTGTCTTACTTTAAGCTACCCCTCAACAAAGAGTGCAATCAAAAGCTTTATTTCCTAGCCTGGCTGTTGACAGGTAAGACAAAGGAGTTTTGTTCATTTTTCAGCTAACCAGAATTTCCAGAATAAGGTTATAAAATATCTACTCCTTGTTATTTTCTTACCCCTACTGAGGCACCACACTTTTTAAAACATATGCAGGCTAACAGATGCCGCCATCCTCCTTTTTATTACCACCCACACTCATTGAAACTCGGTTGCAGGCAGCAGTTCTGCAAAGCACCCTCATACACTCTGAAGTATATACTTGTGACTGCGTAATTTTTGGTAGCACCTAGAGATCTCCTTCAAGATGGGACCCCCACTGAACTGGGCACTGTCCAAACACACTGGAAGCCAGGTGTTTTTTTCACAGTTATTGTTAAGTCGCTTCATAAATAAGGCACCCTTATTGATAAATATTCAGCTGGATTCCTCAAAAGCAAGAAAAAAGTAAAAATCAGGTAGATGCAAAAACAAGACACTACTTAATTTTGCACCTTTTAATTATTGTAAACAGGTCATCAGATTAAAATTAAGTATATCTTGATAATCTTCACAGGCTTGCTTCCAAATAATTGAGAGTATTAGAGAATAAGACATTCTGGGAGCTGAACAAATGTTAGAAACCGGTATTGTAGACCATTTCAAATACAAAGATTTATAAAGTTGGAAATAAAATTTCAATGTTTCTAAGCCAGAAATAAAAGGAGGGATCTGTCAAAGCTGCAAAAGCTAGTTGATCCCCAAATCTACATTTTGAAGAGAGGTAGATTAAAATTTCAATAGTGTGCATACACTTTTACTGTATTGCTACACTTTTTTTGTTGTGACTCTGCTCCATATTATAAAACTTTTCACAAAGGATAGATTGTCATTGGCAATAAGAAAACACAGAATGTGTTTTTTTTATTCCAGCATTAAACCAGAAACATCTGCTAAGTGTCTTTTAAAATCCATGGTTAGAAATACTATTTATAAAAAACCCTGCTGCCTCAACATTATAATCGAGTTTTTTTAACATTCTTCCTAGTAAAAACTGCAGAACAAAGTATTACTAATGAATTGTAAATTTGGAAACAAAATTCCATTTTTCTAGCAGGTGTCAACACAGGAACTCGTAATGACCATCAGTACTTAGATAAATCAAGGAAAGTTTTTCTAAATGTTATTTCTCTGACTGAAGATGTAGGTTTTGAATCTCTCTATTTTTCACACATTCCCTTATTGTTGAGCCTCTCTACAATAAGACAATGCTAAGACTCAGGAAATTTAAATGATTTTTAAAAATGAAATAAAAAAAAAAAACCAACAACCAAAAAAGACCCCAACTTATTCCATTACGTTTGGAAAAATCCTATTTAAATCCTATTTAAAAATCCTATTTATGATATACTCCTACACAGATATTTTAAAGCCTTTATAGTTCTGTAGAAGTGGGAACTCTGTCTGTGACAGCTACAGTGACAGAAAGAAGCAGAAAGAACCTGCTGTACCGTTTGACTCTGGAACGTTGGCCAATAACATAAGGCAGAAACTGCAAAATACACTTCCTGGAAAAGATAAAAGTTCAAGATCCAAAATAAAAATTTGCTTCCTCTGTAGAAACAGCATTTGAAGGGATGCTGCCAAGGCTTTTTTTTTTTTTTTTCCCTGCCAAATGCTGGATCCTAGCTCCTTCACCAAAATAGTTCTGAGCAACATTGTCCAGATTGTTCGATAGAACCAAAGCCTTGCTTCAGCTTCTTGCTGATTCCTCAAGCCTCCTTCACAGAACAAGCTTTCTGATTTTCAGTTAGTCTGAAGTAGCTAAGTTACTCAAGTCAAACTGAAATGAAAAATACTTTCAAAAAAGCATTTTTCTCCTAAAATAAGCTATACACTAAGAAAAACATAGAAATTAGTTATTGTCAAAGCTATTACGAACAAATCATCTGATGCTAGTATCTTTAGCTGCCATATGTGTAATTATCAAAGAAGATTTCCTACTCATTTGAAAGACAACTGCTATAAAGATCCAAATAAACACTGAATTACCCCTTTAGAATAAAATACTGTAAATTCCTCTACTTTTCCGTAGCACTTTGTTTTTAAGAATCAAAATCGATCATAAGAAATAATTCAATTCTCCTTAGTTGAATACTGGGTTGGGGTGTGCTTCTTTTTCCTTATTTTTTTTTTATTTTAAACTTTTGTTTTTCCCCTACTCCCTTAATGTTTTGGTTCATTTCCTTTTTCTCTTCCTATAAACTTTCCTTTTGATTTTTCAACTCATTTCCACAGAGCTATGAATATTTTTTAAGGAGATTCCATTCAGTCTCTACATTCAGCTACTCTGTGGGAAAGAAAAGTGTGACCAGACCAAATTACTGAAAAAAAACAGCCCAGTCTTAAAAAAAAACCAAACATGGTTTGAATAAAAAATACTGGCATTAGTATTAAAACACCTTTAATTAAATAGAAATAGGAATGGAAACATTTTGTTTCCTGTCAAGAACAGGAGTACACTTTCACTGCTGAAAAAAGTCAATGTTTAAAAAACAGCTTATCCCTTAAACAGTACACAATGTAGACATTGCAAGAACTGTGAAGCAATATACCTGTACGTCCACTGTGCATCTACAAGGGCACATAGGAAATATTTTAAAAAGACAACATTTTTTTCCCCTTATTTGGCCTATGGGAGAAAGAATTTAACATTTTAATATTATTTTGTTTATGGAGTTGATGCTGTGTATGTGTGTGGGGCAGATGCCTTGACCATTTAAATGAATCTGTATACTTCAAAAGGGCTGAGTCATAAATGATTTTATTATATAGTATTTTCTGGCTCACCCATTTCTTTCTGCTATCTTACTGCAAGAACCAATTTTTTTGCTGGGGAATAAAAGTTAACATGAATTATTTAGGCTTTTTCTTTCTCAAAAATGAGTTATATTCCCTTAAGATTTTAAGAGCATCCACCAAAACAGTGGTGGACTGCTGGTATCCTATGTTCTTCTGCAAAACAGCTGAGAGCGAAAACCAGGGCCCGGTGCAATCACATCTCGTGATGGTTCACCCATCCTTCCGCTCACTGTGCTGGGGCTTGCCCTTGCCACAGCAATAGGGTGTGGTGTGTACAAGAGGTTTAAACAGTTTCAGAGATAGCATGTTGCTTAAAGTACCAGTAGTCAGAAATTCCATGCACACCAAGGACAAAAAAAAAAGGGTGGTGTACAGCACTTGTTAGGGCAAGAGATGGTAACCATAACTTCAGATACTGAATTAAGCTATCACCGTCTCCAAGCCCCTGTCTCCTCCCAGGGCAACCGTGTACACGTGCCATATACACAGATAATGTATATCCATATTCTTTTTCCAAAGACAGCTTAGTGAAATCAGTATTACCTAACTCATAGTCCTTCCGTGTACATTTTTGACAAGCAGAATGAAGTCCAGCTCTGGAATTTTGAACAAGGTTAGAAATAGGTAAGAAAATCTGGTGTTTAGTTTTGGAAGTATGATTCAGAGAACAGCTTCTTTTCTTTTATTAAAAATGAAACTGTTTATTTGCATTTATCTGGAATTCTGTCAAATCAAAGTCAGAATTTTAAAGTGTTGAGTTTGTTAACTGTTGGGATCACTAAATACACATCAGCTAATCTTCTAAACTAGTACTGAATCAAACAAAAAATAAAATATAAAAAAGCAAATTTAAACAAATTGTTCAGAGTTTACTTTTTAGCTTTTTATGTACAGAAAGTTCAGTAGAAAATATTGCCATTGTTGTTGCCATGCCCAATTCTAAAAAAAAAATAGAGCTAATTTTTTAATAAGGTAATATATTTTTCCAGAGCTGTAAGCAGATAAGAGTATGAGTCATATCTATGTTTCCAAATGAAACTGGCAAAATCGTCGAAGAATAGTATTATGCATAGGAACTGTTTAAAATAGGGCTTAATATTCTGCAGAATAAAGAGTTCAAGTACAATTCAAATGCAAAATGTGCAGTCCAACTCCTAATGGAACCTAAAGACACTATTTCAGAGACAAAGTTCTGAAATTCCAACCACACTGAAATAACCCAGACCCAAACTCAAAAACCCCCACTGCCCAAAAAACCCCCAGAAGCATTTGGAAAGTATAATATAATTCAATAAATGCAACTATGCAGCTTATGCAACTCTGTCAGTGTAAAGAGTCTGCCAAGTTGATATGTAGAGCAAGAGCTCAGGAGGCCTACTACAATTTTCAGGGGGGAAAAAAAATCCAGGCAAGTAAATAAATGATAATATTTTAAAAACTTTCGTATACATTTCCTGACACATTACAGAATCACAGAATTATAAGGGTAGGAAGGGACCTCTGGAGATCATCTGGTGCCACCCCCCTGCCAGAGCAGGGTCACCTAGAGCAGGTTGCACAGGAACACAACCAGGCAGGTTTTGAATGTCTCCAGAGACGGAGACTTTCAACACCTCTCTGGGCAGCCTGTTCCAGTGCTCTGCCATCCTCAAAGTAAAGAAGTTCCTCCTCATGTTTAGGTGGAATTTCCTATGCTCAAGTTTGTGCCCATTACCTCTTGTCCTGTCACTGGGCACCACTGAAAAGAGCCTGGCCCCATCCTCCTGACACCCACCCTTTAAGTATTTATAAACGTTGATAAGATCCCCCGTCAGCCATCTTTTTTCCAGGCTGAAGAGACCCAAATCCCTCAGTCTTTCTTCATAAGAGAGGTGTTCGAGTCCCCTAATCATCTTGGTATCCCTCTGCTGCACCCTCTCCAGCAGTTCCCTGTTCCTCTTGAACCACGGAGCCCAGAACTGGACGCAGTACTACAGGTGCGGCCTCACCAGGGCAGAGTAGAGGGGGAGGATGACCTCCCTCCACCTGGGCCACACTCTTCTTGATGCACCCCAGGATGCCATTGGCCCTTTTGGCCACAAGGGCACATTGCTGGCTCATGGTCATCCTGTTGTCCACCAGGACTGCCAGGTCTCCTTCCACAGAGCTGCTCTCCAGCAGGTCAGCCCCCAACCTGTACTGGTGCATGGGGTTATTCCTCCCCAGGTGCAGCACCCTACACTTGCCCTTATTGAAATTCATAAGGTTCCTCTCTGCCCAACCCTCCAGTCTGTCCAGGGTCTCTGGATGGCAGCACAGCCTTCTGGTGTGTCAGCCACCCCTCCCAGTTTTGTATCATCAGCAAACTTGCTGAGGGTGCACTCCATCCCTTCATCCAGGTCATTGATGAATATATTGAAGAGGACTGGACCCAGTACTGACCCCTGGGCAACACCACTCGTCACTGACCTGCAACTAGACTCTGTGCCCCTAATCATGACCCTCTGAGCTCTGTCTTTCAACCAGTTTTTTATCCACTTTACTGTCCATTCATCTAACCAACACTTCCTAAGCTTCCCTATGAGGATGCTGTGGGAGACTGTGTCAAACGCCTTGCTGAAGTCAAGGTAGACAACATCCACTGCCCTCCCCTCATCTATCCATCCAGTCATGCCATCATAGAAGACTATCAGATTAGTCAGACATGATTTCCCCTTGGTGAATCCATGTTGACTACTACTGATAGCTTTCTTTTCCTCCCAGAACGAGCTGTTCCATCATCTTTCCAGGGATGGAGGTGAGGCTGACCGGCCTGTAGTTCCCCGGCTCCTCCTTCTTGCCCTAAGTCTTTTGAAGACTGGAGTGCCCCAGTCTTTTGAAGACTGGAGTGACACTGGGTTTCCTCCAGTCCTCAGGCAGCTCACCTGTTCTCCAGGACCTTTCAAAGTTGATGGAGAGTGGGCCCAGCAATGATTTCGGCCAGCTCCCTCAGCACTCTCAGGTGCATCCCATTGGGACCCATGGATTTGTGGATATCCAGTTTACTTAATTGATCTCTAACTTGATCCTCCTCAACCAAGGGGAAGTCTTCCTTTGTCCAGACTTTCCCTGTTACCTCCAAAGTCTGGGACTCTTGAGGGCTGGTCTGAGGAGTAAAGACCGAAGCAAAGAAGACATTCAGTAACTCCACCTTCTCCGCATCCTCCGTCACCATGGCTTCTGTCTCATTCAACAGTGGGCCTACATATTCTCTAGTTTTCCTTTTGCCTCCAATATACGTGAAGAAACCCTTACTACTTGGAGACAATCATGATAAAGTGGCTCTTAAAGCCTGAGGCTATACACGTTGCTTAAGCAGCTAGAAGCTTCCCCTTCCGCTATACACGTTGCTTAAGCAGCTAGAAGCTTCCCCTTCCGCTTCCCACTCAAACAGCGTCCAGAGTTCCAACTCTGATCTGTGAAGTTCACCCTAAATACTTACTTTACTGTATCTTTCACGCAGTTAACATGGAAGACAAAGCTACCACAACCACAAAAAAATTAAGCTACAAGTATCATCGAAAAAGAGCTTTGTGTTATAAGAGATATGGTCAAAAGATTTTTAGGTATACTTTTTTTTTAGGGATAGTATGACAGTAATTAGAGAGCTTAGAGAGTAATTAGAGAGCTTCATATGGAGAAAATTCCTACTTTTTGACATCCATGATTGTCGTGGTTCTGGCGGGGATAGGGTTAATTCTCCCCAGGCTCCAGCAGGGACACAGGTATTCCATCCCATGTGAGACATGCCCCCGCTGAGCTGCCGGAGGGTGGGGGGAGCAAGAAGTTGCCGCTTGGAGCGGGCTGGGGCATCCCGGATCAGGTCGGTGACCAGCCGTTCCTAACCGCATTTGTACATTACTCTATCCGTGTTATTGTTATTGTTTTCTTGTTCCCTTTGCTGTTCTGTTAAGCTGTCTTTGTCTCAACCCACGAGTTTTGCCTTTTTTCTTCAGATTCCGTATTGAGGAAGCCCGACAGAGCGGCACGTAGTTCTTTGTTGCCGTCTGAGACCAAACCACAACAATGATACAAAGTCAGATTTTTACACGTCAGACTTCATTTCTCCTTAACAGTATAGAGAGGATGTGTACATTTGATAGTTTTTTGCTCTATTAATTTTAAACAGAACTGTTCAATAAATTCAATCAGTTTTACCTTTGCAAAACCAATCACCTGTTTTTAAGTGATAACTTAATTCTGATGATAATTAGGACAGAAAGAACACTTGATTTCTGAGGACATTTCCTGTGGAAAGAAGCAATATGCAACTAAAAGTAAGCTTCTTGGGGTCAATGATTGCTATTCAATTAGGTTTCCTCAGTGTCAAAGTGAATTGGGTCATAAGCTTACAATCACAATTTAAATAATTGTTTGACCAAACTAGTGGGCTACACTTGAAATATAGTTACAGAAATCTTAATAAAAATTTTAACATTAATTTCACATAATGACATGCATTATATCATTATGCAGGAGGCCTGCATGGATTAACAAGGAGCTCCTGGACAAGCTCAAAAGTTAAAAGGAGGCCTACAGAAGGTGGAAGCAAGGACAGATTGACTGGGTGGAATACAGAGAAACTGTCCAAGTGGCCAGGAAACAGATTAGGCAAGCTAAAGCACAGATAGAATTAAATCTGGCTAGGGACATCAAGGATAACAAGAAAAACTTCTGTAAGTATGTCAGGGATAAAAGCAAGACTAGGGAAGATGTGGGGCCGTTTCCGTAAGGAAAAAGGAGACCTGATTCCCCAGGATATGGAGAAGGCTGAGGAACTGAATGACTTTTTTGCCTCGGTCTTTACTGGCAAGGGCTCCAACAACACCACCCAAGTTGAGAAGGCAAAGTCTGGGTCTATGAGAATGAAGAACCGCCCACTGTAGGAGAAGATCAGGTTTGAGACCATCTGAGGAATCTGAAGGTACATAAATCCATGGGACCTGATGAAATCCATCCACGGGTCCTGAGGGAGGCGGCAGATGAAGTTGCTAAGCCACTTTCCATTATATTTGAAAAGTCATGGCAGTCTGGTGAAGTTCCCACTGACTGGAAAAGGGGAAACATAACCCCCATTTTCAAAACAGGAAAAAAGGAAGACCTGGGGAACTACAGACCAGTCAGCCTCACCTCTGTGCCCAGCAAGATCATGAGGCAGATCCTCCTGCCTCAAGAGGCCATGAGGCAGAAACTCTGCTAGGACACATGGAAAATAAGGAGGTGATTGGTGACAGCCAACATGACTTCACCAAGGGTAAGTCATGCCTGACAAATCTGGTGACCTTCTATGATGGTGGTACAGTGTTGGTAGATATGGGGAGAGCAACTGACGTCATCTACATGGATTTATGCAAAGCGTTTGACACTGTCCTGCATGACATCCTGGTCTCTAAATTGGAAAGGCATGGATTTGATGGATGGACCACTCAGTGGATAAGGAACCAGCTAGATGGCTTCACTCAAAGGGTTGCAGTCCAAGTGGAAACCAGTGACGAGTGGCATTCCTCAGGGGTCTGTACTGGGACTGGTACTGTTTAACATCATTGTCAGCGACATGGACAGTGGGATTGAGTGCACCCTCAGCTAGTTTGCCAATGACATCAAGCTGTGTGGTGTGGTTGACACGCTGGAGGGAAGGGATGCCATCCAGAGGGACCTGGACCGGCTTGAGAGATTGGCCTGTGAGAACTTCATGAAGTTCAAGAAGGCCAAGTGCAAGGTCCTGCACCTGGGTCATGGCAATCCCAGGCACAAGTACAGGTTGGGTGGAGAACGGCTTGTGAGCAGCCCAGAGGAGAAGGACTTGAGGGTGCTGGTGGACGAGACGCTCAACATGAACCAGCATGCAGCTCTGGAGTCTTCAGCACAAGAAGGACATGGACTATTGGAATGGGTCCAGCGTTGGATGAACAGAGGACTGAAACGCCAGGCTGTTCAGCCTGGAGAAGAGAAGGCCTTGGGGAGACCTTATAGCAGCCTTCCAGTACCTGAAGGGGGCCTATAGGAGAGGTGGGGAGGGGCTCTTTATCAGTGAGTGGAGTGATAGGAGGAGTGGTAATGGTTTCAAACTGAAAAAGGTTAGATTTAGATTAGATATGAGGAAGAAAATCTTTACTGTGGGGATGGTGAGAAGCTGTGGATGACCCATCTCTGGAGGTGTTCAAGATCAGGCTGGATGGGTCTTTGAGCAGCCTGGTCTAGTGGGAGGTGTCCCTGCCCATGGCAAGGGGGTTGGAACTAAATGATCTTTAAGGTCCCTTCCAACCCGAACCATTCTATGATTCTATGACATGAAGAAAGGGTTTCAGATATCACCACATGCCAAAACCACCAGAAGTGACAGTGGAAACTGCAGGGAGATTGACTGTAACAAAAATAAACTGTCTGATAAGAAAGAGAATGGGAAAATGTTTTCTTATCTGGATAGTTATTAACTTGAAAAAAATTAAAAATATAAATTGTAATAATTATTTCAAAAGCAAAGGAATCACTTTTCCTTGTTTCTTCTAAGTCTATTTATATTTAAGTTTCAGGACTTTTTCAAAGCATGAACCAATACTTCAGAGACTTGTTCAGTTGCTCTTAATCAAATTCAGGTAGCTGTTCCTATTTTCTTCAAAAGACCAGAACCAAGCAATAACAGAGATTTGAGTGCTTTATAATCTGCTTTTATTTAACATACCAGAAAAACTAACAGATGATATGAAAAAGAAGTACTGTGAAGTTATTTCTTTTTTGTCTAATATTGTTAATTTAATTTGGATCTGACGAAAAGGAGGTCAATGTTTTTTATCCACTTTATTGGATTTTGGATGTGCCTCTGAATATTTTGTCCTTAAATCGATTTTGTGCATAATTGCCTGTATGGAAATGAAAAATAGCAGAAACCCTAAATATCTGTGCAGCATGTCATAGTTAACCAATGGCCCCTGCACTAAACATTTCATCTCTAAAGAGTACACCAAAATAACAATGGTACCACTACCTGCTTATTTTATACCTTAAATGAATACAGACACAAAACAAGACAAGTTTTTTAATCGCATTCACAGTCACTCAACTGTTAGAAAACTTTTGTTTTCTTGCAGGAGTTAATTTCTCCAAGCTAATTCTAAACAATGAAATATATGTCATTTTGACACATTAATACACAGCAGAAATAGTTCTATAGCTAACCATCAACAAATAAAGCCATGCTGTAGTATGCAATGAAAGGTTATGAAATGCAAATTGTTGGTAAATCTATGCAAGGTACAGTATGTTGGCAAAGAACAATGAAATAAATGATATGGTTAAATGCCTCTTCTTCTGTAATCTCTGTGGAGATGACCTTTATTATATCACATATTTGATTTAAAGATTTTGTAATTGTTTTCATAGATCAAGTATAAACTAGTTTCTGGTTGATGGTTTTGTTTTTGTGAGACTGCACAGAACGAGATCCGGTATTAGAAACTGATTGACTGATATTAGTATTAGTAGTATAAGCAGATTGCCGATTGATAGAAAACTATCCCAAATAATGAATTTAATATTCATTTTTCCAGCATACCATACAGTTAACATTTCTATTTAACATTGACTGCTGGCAACAACGTAGGTTCTGGCTTCATGGCTCTCTTATCAAGGACTTCAGTTGCATAGCCATATTCTTCAAAGTTTATCACTCAGCTATGTAAGAAGTCTCACTTAACCCAATTGGCATATTCTGTCAATACAACAGAATTGGGGTAAGTGTGCAACATCAAATATTAGCTATTGCATATTAAGTTTCAAGTTTCAGTACTTTCTTATTGGTAACATTACATGTATTCCAGGAACTGTGAACCAAAAATACACACTTCCTGCAAAGGTACACTTACAAGCCCTATTTGTTTTGGAACTAAAACACTGTCTTAAGATACAAAGGAAATCCAAATTACTAAACACCATAAAAATTAAATGAAAATTTAAAGATCAAGCAGAATGCCCCCAAGGAGATAAAGTTCACAGTACATTGTACATGTGTGATTTTTGCTTTTACTACAAGACATTTGAGTATTCCTCATATGTAAAATCACTTTTCAATCTAGGATATTTGAATATTGTAGTAAAATGGCAGGTAAAGTGAAAAGTAATAAAAGTTTAATATGTGATAGTTCTGTCCTGCCATAAATGGAGGGCAATAGCACTCTTTCTAATCAGTAATTCCACTGAAAAGTTTTAAAAAAATACGCCTCTGACATACTTCAACCACAACACCTGGAAAAACAAATGATAAAGCAAAATACAAAAACATTACTCCATTTCAGCTAATAACTATTTTTTTTTTCTTTCAGTTTTTCCGGGACAATATTTACGAGTTTGGGGTTTTATTTCCATAACAGGTGAGGAAAAAAAAACCACCACCACCAAAGAAAAAAAAAACAAGAGAAAATAGAGGGGAAGAAGGCAAATGGGTACCCTAAGGACATACATTTAGAAAAGCTGAAGTTAGATTGAAAAAGCCTCAAAATGAAATTAAGTTCTTCACTTAGTTGAAAAACTCAATCCAACAGTCTGATGAATGAATCATTCTCCTTCTCCAGCCAGCTTATTTAACTCTGCTGCTTGCATATTTGTTTATCACGAGAATGTTATGGTAATTTTGCCTATAGCTGCCATAAAACCTCAGGTGTGCCTTCTGTGTGCTAATACAGTCTTAAACAAGATGTAAAACTCTGAAGTATTTTATTAATATTTTTTAAGATATTTATCAAATGCCAAACTAAGCCACAGGAAGTTTTCCTTTAAATTTGATGGGGGTTCACATGTATTTAAGAAATTACTCCGCCTACAGACTGCCTTTCAGAATAAATAAATAATGAATGAAACCCCATTTAGTTCCAGGTTCAAAAATAAAAACACTTGAAGAATGAAAGAGAGAGCTGCCAAACTGAGTTGCCATATCTTCTAGCTAACTTGACAGTGAGAAGAAACAGGACAGAAAAGTCTCTCTGCAAAAAATATACACAGATCAAGCAAAGAGAGCAGAAAGAGTAAGTGGTAAAAATAGTCATACTTCAAATGTTTTATACAGAGAGAAAATTTGAAACCCTTTACAATGCAACATAATTCTCCAGAGAGGAAATACCTTAATTAGAAGAGATGAGACAATCTGACTAAAGCAATACTCGAGACAAAAGGAGATATGGAACAAAGCCTAGACCTTAACCTCACCATGTTGCAACCCTTGTAAAGAGCCAAGTTGGTTCTCAGACTGTATCAGACTAAATGGAAAAACTCAACTCATCTTCAGTAACAAGTAATTGAAAATATCACTTCAAAAAATCCTGCAATAATTTATGAAAAATAGTGTGAAAAATTAAAAATCTTCAGAAAATAGAACTATTTCAGAAGTAATACTGGAGTCCACATGAGCAAAACAACAATCAGAGGACCTTTCAATACACTTCTCAAAAATGTGGATTTGCTTTCAACAAAGCTCACAGTCAAGGACAAGCCTTTGACTTTCAGTAGAATTGCATGAAATTTTCAACCAAAACTATTTCAGGAATTAAAAATTAGAAAACTTAAGGCAAATCAATTTCTGAGTTCATCAGGATTTTATCAAATTTTATCAAAACAACAAAACCACCTCTGTTTCAATGTTTCCAACAAACTGCTTCAGTGAGAAATTATTTTTTTCTGAAATTTCCCAATTTTAAGCAGAACATTCTTAACATACAAAACTATTTATTCTAGATTCAAACACATACTTCACTTGTTCTAAAACATTTTCTACTCCTCTGTTTCCTCTTTGTGCCCCATGACTTAAAAGATACCATGAAAATTTAAAAGGAAAAAAAAAAGAGAAAAGAAGCATGAGTAGGATACTTCTCACCATTTCTTTGTTTTTTCAAGGAATAAACATAATTTAAAATTCAAGGCACAAGACTAGATGTTTGCCATGATCTAACAGTAATTGCAGTTTCCCCTCTGCTCTGATAGTTGAAAAAGAAATCACAAAATCTTCAAGCACCACAAATTTTAGAACAGGTACAAATACAAATGTTGTCATATATTTTTCAGGAAACTCTTCAGCAGAAACAGTTCCTTAATTTTACCTTAAGCATAACCTTTCTTACAATTTAGAACTGTATTAAATGACTAACTGCAGCTATTCAGCAGCGCCTCAACCTTAGAGGCTCTCTCTCACAACTCCGTGAAGTGAATTACACACTGTTTAAGGAAAATTCTGAGCAGGCATCTCCCTTGACGGTGCTTACCTACCTGAACAATGTGGTGCTTGTTTTAGGGCTGACCCTCAGCCCTGCCATCTCACACCTCACAGCTGCCAACAAAGCTACTCTACAATAATCATATAAAATAACCAAACAACCTAATACAGTGGGAAGAAAAAAATAAATCTAGCTTTATCTTAATTTCCAGCAATGAAAATTAAGTAAAAATATGACTTCCACTCCACACAGCATTCAAACTTACATTTGTGTAAAACACACATACAAAGTAGGCTTTACAAAAATTCTTCCCTGAAATACATTCTATCAGACTTTTTTCCATTCAATAAAAGCCTTAATATAAAGCACTTTGCTGCTAAAACTTGAGGCTATTGGCAATTAGAAAAAAAAGTTGGTTTTTTTTTGAAAAAACTGTTTAAAAAACCTTTTATAATATAGCTTTCACTAAATTCTATTAAATCAAATTCCAAATATTTCAGTGGAACATTCAGGTTTGTAATACATTTCTAAATAAAGAGATTTCAAATATATCTTCATATTTTTTTTTTATTTTTCTACTTAAACAATACCTGAGCAATATAATACTATGTTATGCATTGCATTAACTATCAAAATATTTTATCAATCCAAACTTGCTGAGAGAATAGGAGAGGAAACAGTAGGAAACTTTTGCTTTTTGCTCACATCCACAAAGTTTTAAGCAGTTCTGATTTCCTACAGTTCTCAATAAACTACATATTATTAGCTATGTATTTTATTTGTATACTTACATACTTGTTTTTTTCCCTATGACTAGTCACAGATCTTTTGTATAATTACATGACCTTGCACATGGTAATAAACTAGGTCATATATGATAGAAGACTGTGTTAAGAGTCTGTAGAATCATTGTGAACAACCTATTTGAACATTCAAAAACTACTCTTAAAAAACCATGACTTTCCTGTTGTGTGTTACTCAGACTGATGAGCTTCAGAGCTCATTTAAAATCCCCACAAATGGTCCTGTTCGATAAACATCTGGGCAACCAACTTTGAGACTTATCTTTGTTAAATTTCTTGTCTGGTTGGTCTGACATCAGCTAGTTGGGAAGAACACGACCCTAATTAAGCCACTGGAAGAAAAACTGCCAACAATTTTGTGATTCATTTCCCGTAAGTCGCAGTATGCCGGAGTTGATTAAAGGGACAACTCAGAAGAAGGGGTGGAAAGGAATACTTAATGAAGCAGCCTAAAAACCAAATCACTCTTTCTGTCTCTCACATATGCACAATGCTATGAATAGTCTCATAGCTACAATTTCAAAGAAACAGCCAGCCAGATGATATTTTTCTGATGAGTCAGAGCTAAGATTAAAAAAAACAACACACCAACCCAAAACACCTAAATAGCTACAGTGTGAGCTGTAGGGATTTTTTTTTTTAATCAAAATATATTTTGGATAAAAATACCTTCTCATTGTAATTTACACTTTTGTGCAAACAAACATTTTACAGAAGGGAAAATAGTGTTTGCAACCAGCAGTGATAATCACCACAAGCGAGACAGCGAAAAGAAAAACATTCAACACTTGGAATTCCTATTATATATGAAGCACAGCTAAAAAAAAAAAAAAAAAAAACCCACAACAACAACAACAAAACAAAATAAACCAAACCAAACAAACAAAAAAACTAAAACAAAAACATAACAAAAAGAAGCAGCCCTTCAACAAGCTACTACAGAGCCTTAACTGAAATTCCAGATCCTGTTGGAACAGGCATGTGAATAAACAACCAGTGATTAGAATTTAGGTTTAAACATTCTACCAAATCTCAAGTCAGTGTTACGCAATACTTAAAGTATTAGACATTCAGAAGAGAGGTGTGAATGTTCTAGGAGTGAACTGCTCTAAAATGTGATCCGAGCAGAATGCATGCTGATGCAGACCACCGCAAATGGAGTATAAAATGGCAAATTTTTAACTCAAATGAAAGAAAATATATCAAAACACAAGATAAAGAAAGATGAGAGAAGAACTCAGCAGACACCGAATACTGACAAGGTTTTAACAAGAATAATGAGAAAAACAAAATTACAAAAAAAAAATAATAGTGAAAGATAAGAATAAACACAGAGAGTAATGCCTAATATAAATATGAAAGTGACTGGAGAAAGGACACCTGAAAAACAACTTGGAACAGCTCTTCCCAGACACCAGTCTCTGATAAAAACAATATAGTGCCACAAATGCAATATCAAATGCACTTGAGATTGCAGTAAAGAATCACCTTCACAAAAAAAAAAGGTCCAGGAAAAGGATTCTTTTCTCCAAATAAAAAAAAAAAGGTTATGTTTTTACACAGGAGAAAGCAACAATGGATAAAAACAATCTATCATTGTAAAACAATGATGTAAACATTAAATATAATTTAGAGATGAGTAGGAAGCATGACTTGATGAACAACATTAAGAGTGAAAATGGGGAGGGGTACAAAGACCTAAAGTAAAGGAGGATACATGGAGGACCTAAAGAGACTTCCAAATACATTAAAACAGAGAATACTATCAGAAGTCACAATAAACAGAATTATTCTACTGCACCTGACCATACACAAAAAAGGAAAGTGTTAGAAAATGTTAATAGCTAAGAGAAACACACTTAGTTTACATGACAGAGTGGATGAAGAGAGCACATATGCTATAGAAACAGAAGTGATGGCCTCTCTCAGGCAGAAATGTTAGTAAATGAGAAGACTAAAATAAATATAACACACAAAAAAGAATGTAAGCATAGATTCAAAGGAGAAAGCGTTATCAATTGAATCAGATCACCTACCATTACAAATAAACAGCAGGCACCTATAATCTCAGAATTATGAAACTGCAAAAATACCACAATTCTGTGTCTGAGATTATGGCTATTTTAATTACCATTTGAAAGAACAAAACACAATAGAAATTACTTAGACAAACTAAAAAATATGCTTTTTTCTTTTCTTGTGGCACACATCATCCCACATTGATGAAATTAAAGGCATAATGTATGCTTCTACAGGTAACATGGGAAACAGCATTACCAAGAAACTCAATGCTGAAAAGGAACTGCAATATAATTGCCATAATGATTTCATACACAATTGCATTTTTCTCCAAGGGAATGCACAAATATCTTGTTGTTTTCAAAATACATTGTTGCCTCCAGGAATAGAGCCATATTTCTGTTTGTGATATCATGGAGAACAAGCTCCCTGTGTTAGTGATTAATGTACTGTGAGACTAAAGTGGTTCACGCATTCCTTTCTAAAGCAACAGCTGGAAGCACTATGGTCAAAAAAGTCACCGTAACCTGATGTTTAAAATTCTGTACAGTTTTAGGTTGGAGAAATAGGAAAAAAAAAAAACCCTGCACCATTGTTTATATAATTGTAGTTTGTTCTGCCTATTTTCTTATCTAGTGCCAGCTCCTTTTGACAGTACACACACAAAAGAATCCCAGCGTGCCTAATATAATCAAAACATTAAAATCATTCATAAATCCAATGCTACTGCATAACACATGACTACGGAAGTAAGTGTGCTTGCTCAAGTAAAACTAAAGGACTGGAAAATAAATTTCATTTAAACTAATGTTTCACTGACCTTTACATATATTTGCCCAATGCATGCACTAACTCAGTCCCCTTTAAGAACAATGAGTTCTGTGTTTACTGCTCATTTCTATAAAACCTTGCGACAAGGTAAAGCAATAATACAAATGCTACATTATCTTACAATTGCCAAAGTCTCAAGTTCCACAGTTTATTTGTCTTGTTATGTAACCTTGTGTTTTATAAAGTTCTCTCCAGCAATACGACAATACAAAAAGTATGAAATCTTCGTGACTACCAAATAATACAATGATTTTGGATTGTTAGAACTGAGAATCTTCAGTACTATATGTGCGCTCTGTGAGCTGCAGAATACTGAAATACTGTCTGAAATGACAGTGCTCTGATAGAAATAACCACTCCCCTCTTCAAAAGAGAGGTTCACAGGTGTGGTGAAATGGAGAAGCCATTTATTAAATATTACCTGTGTCTTTGATACTAACAAAGTTACCATAGAAAGCCTTCTGTATAAACACACTCTATTTTGCAGTGAAACAGACAAAGGAAGACAGACATCCTGCCAGCAGTTAGTGGTAGTAATTTTGAAAGCACGTTTGTTTTGCAGTGTTGAAGTTCTTCTGTTCTTCAAAAGGAAAACTGGAACTCATCAGGATCTTCTTGGCAGGCAAGAGACTAAACTGCTCAATGAACAAAGCAATGCTCTGTAAAACTGAACTACAACGAAGTGAACCAATACCTCATTACAAAACCAGAATATTTGCAAGAGAGCTGCTACTTCAAATTCTGATGCACAGCCATGAAGATTTGCATACCCAAAATGTGTCAATAATATACATTGCACTGTGTATACGGTAAACAACAAGCTGCTTTTAAAGCAGTAATCCTGAAAACTGACTTAATATTAAGCAAAAAACCTTAGTTATTTAATCTTCATTATATAGTAAATTATACCATTGTAATATGTCTCAGCAATGTTTAAACATTGTCAAAATAAAATTAAATATAGACTTACCAGCAAAAATGAAATATATCTGAAACTATTACTATTAGTATACTTAAATACTCACATACTTGCCTTATTATTAAGACACAAATCACCTAAAAGATATTCAATGAATTGTCACTGTAATTAACTTACTGATTTTAAAACTTGTGTTTCTTCTCTAAATCATTACATATTCTTCTTACTTCCTAAATTTAACTGCTTTGATCCTGTCACTGTTCAGACTCATTTATTAGAGAACAGTTTTTCCATACTACTGAACTGAATTAACAGTTTTCTACCATCAAACATAAGAGCTCTTTCTCTCCTTTCCCTCTACAACTCACTCTCACCTCTTGATTGTGTATACCCACTGCTTACCTTGGCCTAAGTCTGATGTCCTTCCAAGCAGACGGTAAACCAACTGAACTCCACTAAGCCATTTCAAAATATTAATGTTTCTGAGGTCATTACTTTGCTGCTTCAGTGAGCAGATGCAGCTTCTGACTCAGGGGAATGTGAGCCGAACCAGGAGGGTATGGGACTGCTGTCCTGTTAGTGGCAGAAGGTTGACCATTCAATTCAAGCTCTGCAAACGTGCAACCACACACTTAGTCTGTAATGGTATAAAGCACAGAACCATTTAAAATGGCTTCAACTTAATTCTAGTTGAAAATAGAGAGGAATACAGTTTCCCTCCACTTTCAAAGGAGGACTAAGGGAACTACAGACCCATCAGCCTTACCTTGATCCTTGGGAATCACTTCCAAGCACATGAAGGACAAGAAGGTGCTCAGGAGTAGTCAGCATGGATTCACTAAGAGGAAGTCATGCTTGACCAACTTTATAACCTTCTAAAATAAAATGGCTGGAGACAAAAGGGAGAGCAGCAGATATTGTCTACCTGGACTTAAGTAAGACTTCTGAGACTGCTGTCCCATAGAGAGATCCCCATAGACATGCTGATGAAGTATGGGCTGAGTGAGAAGACAGTGAAGCAGACTGAAAACTGGATGAATATCTGGGCTCAGAGGGTGGCAATTAGTAAGGCAAAGTCTAATTGGAGGTCAGTAACTAGCGGTGTACCCCAGGGGTCACTACTGGGTGCAATCCTATTCAGCATGTTCATTAATGATCTTGATGATGGCGCAGAGTGTACCCACAGCAAGTAAGCCAAAAATACAATATTGAGAGGAGTGGCTAATACAACAGAGCATTGTTGTGCCATCCAGAGGGACCTCAACATGCTGGAGAAATAGGCTAATGGGAACCTCTGAAGTTTCAATGAGGAGAAGTTCGCAGATGACACCAAGTTCAGCGGGAGTGTTGATCTGCATGAGGATAGGGAGGCTCTACAGAGAGACTTGGATAGATCGGATCGACGGGCCAACGCTAACGGTATGAGCTTCAACAAGGCCAAGTGCCAGGTCCTGCACTTGGGCCACGACAACCCCATGCATCGCTACAGGCTTGGGGAAGTGTGGCTGGAGAGCTGCCTGGCAGAAAAGGACCTGGGGGTTCTAATTGACAAACAGCTGAACATGAGCCAGCAGTGTGCCCAGGTGGCCAAGAAAGCCAACGGCATCCTGGCTTGCGTTACAAATAGTGTGATCAGCAGAAGGAGGGAGGTGATTGTCCCCCTGTACTCAACACTGGTGAGGCCACCCCTTGAGTATCGTGTCCAGTTTTGGGCACCCAAATACAAGAGAGATATCGAGGTGCTGGAGCGAGTGCAGAGGAGGGCAACGAAGCTGGTGAAGGGCCTGGAGAATAAATCTTATGAGGAGAGATTGAAGGAGCTGGGACTGTTTAGTTTGAGGAAGAGGAGGCTGCAGGGAAACCTCATCACTCTCTACAACTACTGGAAAGGACACTGTAGAGAGGTTGGTGCTGGTCTCTTCTCACAGGTAATTAGCGATAGAACAAAAGGGAATGGCTACAAGCTGCAACAGGGTAGGTTTAGACTGGACATTAGGAAAAAATTCTTCACAGAAAGAGTGGTCAGACACTGGAATAGGCCGCCCAGGGAGATGGTGGAGTCACCATCCCTGACTGTGTAAGAGTCATTTAGATGTGGTGTTAGGGGATATGGTGTAGGGGAGAACTTTGTAGAGCGGTGCTGATGGTTGGACTCGATGATCCCAAGGGTCTTTTCCAACCTGAATGATTCTACGATTCTATGATTCTATAAGTGCAAAGTCCTCCCCGTGAGCAGGAACAACCCTATGCAACAATACATGCTGCTGGAAATCAGCTCTGCAGAAAAGACATGGATGGTCCTGGTGGACGTCAAGCTGAGCATGAGCCAAGACTGTACTCTTGTGGCAAAGGTGGCTACTGGTATCCTGGGTTGCATTAGAAAAGTGTTGCCAGCAGGTTGAGGGAGGTGACCCTTCCCCTCTACTCAGCACTATTGCTGAGGCCACACTTGGAGTACTGTATTTGGATTTGAACTCTTCAGTACAAGACAGAAATGGAGCTACTGGAGAGGGTCCAGCCAAGCGCTGGACTAAGATGATGAAGGGACTGGAGCATGTCCCATAGGAGGAAAGGTGGAGAGAGCTCACACTGTTTAGCCTGGAAAAGAGAAGGCTCAGGGTAGATCTCATCAAGCTATGCAGATATCTGAAAGGAGGGTGCACAGATGACGGTGCCAGGCTATTTCCAGTGGTACCCAGGGACAGCGTGCATAAACTGAAACGTGGGAGAGAGGTCCCTTCCCGGCACCAGGAAAGACTTGTTTACTGTGAGGGTGATCGAGCATTGGCATAGGCTGCCTAAAGAGCTGGAGGAGTCTCCATTCTTGGAGATCTTTAAAGCTGTCCAGGCATGGTTCTGGGTGATGTGCTCCATGTGGGCAGTGGCATTGCGGTAACTCCAGATGTGTGTGCTGGGGCTGCAGTGCTGTTGGGGGAGTGTCATGGGCAGGGATGGCCCATTGTGATGTCCCTGAGTGATTGACTGATGTCACCAAGCAACGGGCTTCGATATCACTGAGTTCCCAAGCAATGAGTTCTGATGTCACCAAGTTCCCAAGCAATGGGGTTTTTTGTCACCAAGCGATGGATTGTGACCCGGCATGCCTCACTGCTTATATCTGTGCACTAAATCTCACCCAGCTGGCTCATGCCGGCACTCCACCTGAGTTCACAAGATTTGGAATGTTGAGTGATGCCTTTGGTGCTGGTGGTGTGCTTGGGGAGGGAAGGAAAAAGGAAGAGAAGACAAAGAGGAGAGGGTATGGGAGGGGAGGGGAAGCGAGGCAAAGTGAGAAGGAGTTGGAAGGGACATACAGTGGTCATCTAGTCCAACTGCCTGACCACTTCAGGGCTGACCAACAATTAAAAGCCCATTATGAAGGGCACTATTCAAATACCTCTTTTTAAGGCACTGACAAGCACCGATGTCCTTTCCAGCCTGAAGTTTTATAGGAGCCCATCATTTTCCATCTCTCATTCCATGTTGCTTCCTTTCCCTTCCAGATGGACCCATCTGCCTCTCCTGCTTTTGGATCTCCCCCAAGACATCCTGGGATGAGCCTTGCGAATTTCCACAAGCCACTAAACAACACACTCTCAGAAAGTTTGGCCATGCCCAAGTGCTCTTGCCCTTCATCCTAGAAGTACTCCTCCAGTGCCAGAGGCAGTGATCCCCTTCAGCCCATGCGGTGTTTCTGGGGGTGACCCAACCCTGCTCTGCAGAAAAGAAACATCAGGGGCCTGGTGGACCAGTCAGCATTGTGCTGTTGTGGCAAAGGTGGCTAGTGGTGTGCTGGGCTGCAGGAGGAGGAGTCTTGCCAGCAAGGCTTGCAAGCCCACCTGGAACTGAATCTGGTGAGGGATGCCAAAAGCAACAAGAAGGGCTTCCCTAAACTCACAACTGGCAAAGACAACACTAGAGAAAATGTGGACCCACTGCTGAATGAGGCAGGAGACCTGGTGATGCAGCACAAAGGCTGAGGTACTGAATGCCTTCTTTGTCTCAGTCTTTATGACCAAGACCAGCCATGAGAAATCCCAGGTCCCAGAGATCAGGGGAAAGTCTGGAGCAAGGAAGATGCACCCGCGGTGGAAGACGACTGGCTCAGAGACTACTTGAGCAAACCAGACATACCTAAGTCCACAGGCCCAGCGTGAATGCACTCACAAATGCTGAGGGAGATGGCTGATGTCACTGTGAGGCTGCTCGTGATAATCTTTAAACAAGCACGGCAACCAGCAGACGTGGACAAAGTGATGATCAGGCAATCTGCAATATCAACACAGACTGTAGGATGAATTGATTGAGAGCAGCCCCAGTGAAAAATTGGACATGAGCTGGCAATGTATGCTTGCAGCCCAGAAAGCCAGTCATATCCTGGGCAGTGTGAAAAAAAGCATGGCCATCAGGTCAAAGGATGTGATTGTCTCCCTCTGCCCCACTCTCGCATGACCCCACCTGGAGTCCTGCATCCAGTTCTGGAGTCCCCAGCACAAGACAGATCACATGGATCTGTTACAGCAGACCCAGAGGAGGGCCACAAAAATGATGAGAAAGCTGGAACACCTCGCCTGTGAAGAAAGGCTGAGATAGTTGGGATTGTTCAGCCTGAAGAAGAGAAGGTTCTGAGGAGACCTTATTATGGTCCTTTAATACATAGGGGACTTACAAGGAAGATGGAGAGAGACTTCTTTACCAGCGCTTGTAGTGATAGGACAAGGGGCAACTGTTTTAAATGCAAAGAGGGTAGTTTTAGATTAACATAAGGAAGAAATTTTTTACAATAAGGGTGGTGAAATACTGGAACAATCTTTTATAATAGTGTTTCCTTCACACATTAACAGAAAATTAGCTTTACCTTCAGCTAAGAAGCAGATGCCATTGATCTTAGCAGACAATGGCAGAGCAGTGGATATTGTCTATCTTGACATCAGTAAGACTTTCAACACTGTCTCATATAAGATCCTCAGAGAAAAGCTGATGAAGTACAGACTGCATGAACAGATAGTGAGGTGGACTGAGAAAAGGCTGAACAGCCAGGCCGCTTAACAATGGGCTTTGTTACACATCTTACATGCCTTTAAATCGTTTGCCATGAGTATGGTGGTTGTTTTGGTCCTACACATTTAAGAAATCCAACTAAGAAGTGAGGTAAGAAAAGAGGCAATTCAAACACACTCAAATCCCAGACAGGAGAGGTGCTAATTATACAAATTTTTTTAAAGGATTTTTAGGAAGTATACTTATTTAAATACTCACGGTATTTTTGATTGTAGAACTGCCTGTTAAAAATGCTAGATTCTTACTGTAACTTCTTCAACATAAACTTTCTCCAAAATGCAAAGAAATGTCACACTAATAGGAATGTGCAGGAAACCAAAGTAGAGTGAGAAACAGAATATTTCAGTTTAGCAACCTCTAAAATCCCACTTACCTCTATTGATTAGAAGCAAATACAAACCAGTCACATTATATAGATACAATTAGCTTTTACTATCTAGAATATTATATTCTCATGATACTGTCTTCCTTTGCTCATTAGTTATTAAAAGACTAAGTAATCCTGATTAAAAAATTACACAAACCAACTTGATTTCATTCAATATACTGAACACTTTCATTTGCAACACCCTATTCATTGGAAAGAAAAAGCTGGAAAGAAGAGTATACAAAGATACATATTGTGGATGTTGTCTGGATGCTAAGGCTACATAATACTTTAGAACTCCATTTGTGAATTGCATATAAGGATTCACGCTGTTTTGTTGTGGATAAAAGGCCAATACAGACACCTGGCTGCTGTCATGCCACTTGCCCAGTTGCATGTGTTACAACAAAATACTAATAAGCAAGTAGGGGATTTGTCCACCCCTTTCTCCCTTGGAATATAGCTTTATCAAGCTCTTCACCACCAAGTTGCAGCATGGAAATTGTCAATGTCTACCTCAGGATAAATGTTGTTTTCTGTGGAAGAAAGGAGGGAGGTGAGACAGGGTCATGCCAACAAAACAAAACACGGTTTGATCATATCAAAATTCTTGAAAACTGTTCTGGTAAAATTGCAAGCAGAAAGCAGATAGTTGAAATCTGGCAGAAACTGAGTGAAAGGGATGTTGCTTTCTGCTATCCTTTTCAAAAAATTGTGCAAAACTGCCCTATTAAAAGAGAAAACATTTTATATAACATTTAAACGACTGCAGTTACAAAGTCCAACATTCCAAAAGCTCAGAGATACTAGTACATGGGTTCCTAATGCAGCCTTAGTTTGGATCACATGCATTTGTAGAATACAATCGTGGGTATACATCTCTTCAGAAGGGTTGATGCTTTCATGAAGGCACAAAATGAACTGCAGTCGTTACTGAAAAACTACTCGCTACCCCTTTTTTCTGCATCGGTTTTACTGTGTATCACTTAAATTATCCTCTTAAGTAACGATTAGTTTTTCATATTCTTTTCTGCAGTGATCATAGCTACAGTGAACATGTCTCACAAACATTAATACCTTTCTCCCTCTCACAACAGACCTACAAGCTTTTTCCACTTTAACAAATGAAGGAATAAAAACAGATTAAGATCCTAAGTACACACTAGCTCTGCATTTCTAGTTTGAGAGATTTGGACTTCATTTATGAGTGATTAAATACATAAATCACTGCACGATTAAATTCAGCAACCGCAACTAACACACTAGAGTTTGGGTAATTTTGCATTTCAGCTGGTTTAGGTTTTGATAAAAATTGCAGTAGTTACATGTAATGTTAAAGGAGAGACTGGCCTTTTCACATCAAGAAAAGTCCATTTTTGCCTAACAAAACAAACAAATGGCTGCATACCTGTAGTGGCAGAATGCGTAACAGCAGAATGCTAGTCTTTGGCCTTAGTTGACATAAGTGAGATTCCTCAAAGATATGAAGAGCCTTGAGAGCTTAAGTCCATAGGCTTTTCGACTCAGAAATACCTGTATTTCCTCATTTCACATTCTTCAGTATTTCTCTACTTCATAAAGGTCAATTACAAGCTATTCCCGGGCTTCGATGCATACAATACAAAGACAGTAGTGCTTTTAGGAAAATAAGGTGAAAAAATCTAAAAGATGTACACAGATAAATATTTCTAATCAATTACTTGCCCACAGAGAATAAAATATACCCTTGCAGTACAGGCATACAATTTGCTAGGAATTATGTTAGCAGTAGAATACATCTGTATCAGAGCACTAATTCTTACAGCAACAAATAACATCAAGGTGCTGGGTTTAGACAATGCTGAGGCACTAAAAATACTCCACTTTTTCTCTACAAACTAAATTTATGCATAACCCTAACTTAAACAAATAAAAATGAAAAAAAAGAATACTCATGAAAGACAACTATTTAATTGCAGCTAAATTAATTTTACTGAATTTCTAGTTAAGGCTTTGTCCTTTTCCTCAGGGAGCAATTTTTTTCAAGGTTTTACAAAGACATAAGCATTAAATTTAGGAACTATTAGAAAATTCTGGTTTCACAACTGTACCAAATACCCTGAAAACTGAAGACCTCATAGAAAACCTGGCTTTTAATTTTTGGTTTTCTTCACTTCTTCAAATATAACACAACAACTATATTTGATTCAAATAATTAAAAAACTGAAACAGTATAAATTCATAAGAACTGAAACCAAACTTCTGTCCAGAATTTTTGTACTGCTCAACTACTGTAAAATGGTCAGCCCAAAACCTACCACCACACACTCTTCCACAGAATATATAGCACATGTTAACACATCTAAGGGCTGTACCCAACTTTGCTGCTTCGCTCCTCTGCATTCTCACAGGAGGTGAAACATGACAGCTCTCTGTCCACAATGATGGAGCAAACACTTGCTTCTTGCCACTGGCACACAGATTTGGTCCTGTTAGTTTTGTAACAGCTCCAATGTAAGAGTTCAGCCCTGCAGGCTTTAAATAATTTGAGGTCAATGTAGTTATATGCCACACTTTACATTATATATGCATATATTTATTTACTCATACTAGTACCAGTAAACTATAAAATAGATAACACTATATTCTATATTGTATGACACAGGATTGTATCATATGATACAATACATAAAATATGAAAAATATACAATATTGTACAATATATTCTCTACATACACACTTTTCCTGATGCAAATGTAAAGCAAGGTAAAATGACATGCCCTTGATCTAAATTTTAAGGTACCCAATCTAAAAAAGGCTGGGTTGATAAGTATTACAATCCTCGTACTGTTTGCTCAAGCTAGTATGTATGGTATACCCTATCAGTACAACAACATGCTCAAGCAGACGCTGACAGTACTCTCCAAATTGTGCACTTCAGTGACATTACTTCAGAAAACACAAGACAGAACTGGCAGGCTGGGGGAAAAGACAAATTCACAACAACTAAGAATGAGCTCGCCTGTTCAACCTACACGTCCTTCAGAATTCAGTATTTTTACAAAAATAGGTAACTTCCTCTAGATTATCCTGCTTTGGCCACAAATAAGGACATTGAGCAGAGAGATAGTTAGCTGCTTGTTCGAAATCCTGTACGGCTTTCTGCACCTTATCTCATCAACAGCAACAAATTTAGCCATTCTTGTAAGTAGTTTTCAATCAAAAAGGGCTAAGCTTCACACAACCTTCACAGTTTCTGTTCTGTTCAGAATATCTGACTATTGTCCCAGACCTTAGCAGACAAGGCCTTTATTTTCTTATCTGTCTTCAGAGGAACTTATTTTTATGGTAGTACAGTGCAGCATTTGATTTGCTCCTTGCAGAAGCTCTTCTGGTTTATATCACAGGGTCACATAATCCTGGCTCTGACATCTGCAGCCTGGTCAATAATTTAGACATCTATGAATACTGGATGACTAGGTGCCATGGTTAGAGTACTATGAAGATTTTACATCATGCCATAGGTACCGTCACATATTTTTTCCTTGACTTTGCCAACAATCTCTGTAGAGTGAACTCTTGATTTTTTTTAGTAACACACATTACTAAAGAAATAAGAGTAATAGTTCTTCAGCATTTTCAGTGAAAAAGAGCAGCTGTAAAAAGTCATTTACCTTCCATTATTTTCCTACAGAACAAAGTTTTTGCAAAAAAGCGGTACACTACAAGAAAAGAACAAGGTCTCAAGTACCAAACATTCCTGTTCAATATGGATTCACTCTGAAGTGCTTCAAGTTTGTAACAGTGACACGGCCCCCTCCAAACAGCTCTGCACTATGTCCATGGAGAAGCTGTTTTTCCTCTCACTGGAGACTACACCGACCACTGAATAGTCTGTGGAAGGTTGCTAAAAAGGGCATCCTCACATAGCTTTATAAACTACTTTTCATGTGAAGTCTGCAGATACAAGATAATCTTACTGGCTCCAAAAGCTATTCAATAAAACAAGCACATAAATATCCAAACAATTTAAAAGCAATTTGAACAAAAATATTTGCATGAAACTAATACAATGAACAGAACAAAATTCCCTAGATCTGTTACGTTAGAAAAAATAGGAAGAATAATTCTGTCTCAAGGAGAGAAAGCATGACTCTATCTCTGATCTCAAATAGTAAATCAATGTATTACAGACTAAATTACATCTCCTGAAGGACACAAAAGGTATCAAATCTAATTCTGTAAATAACACTTTCCCATATGAAGCACCATCATACTCACACCCTTTCCCTGTCATATAAAAGTATACACATATATATTTTTTCACACAGTGAATTAGAGAAAGACAGAACTACAAATCAAGAAACTACCTATTTTATTTTGAAGTAAATTAAACCTCCAAAGTCCATATGAGCTTATATGAACAAGAAAAAATATATTATTTAATTTGGTTGAAAAGGTTGAGCAATACTGTTCACAATTTTATGCTTAACTAGAAACCTTTTCTGGTCTTACCATTCATGTTACCTTGCTGACAACTCTTTTCCCATCAACTTCTCTCTCCTTAAGCACATCTTCAGAGCTGCAAATCTTCACACAAATCTTTCTTCATCTCCACACCTAGAGCTCAATTCACATCAGGAGCCTGGTTTTGTACTTCTCGATGTTCACAGGGCTGATAACTGACTCTTGACAGCACAGGTTAACTTCTTGCTGAAGTAGAATATGTGTCAATGTGTGGTAATTAAGGTAGATGGATGTAGCAGTACACCTCTTTCCAGTACCACAGAACTGCTAATGCTGACGGTGACATATCTCTGGTTAGGTGCGAGAGAACAGAGCCCAATACCACCACTGCCTGAAAAAGCACCTTATTCCCATTCTAAATACATATGTGAACAGATTGAGTGGTATCATGGGAAACAGATAACAATACGGGTGCTTGGATGGAAAAAGAGACCGAGTACCTTAAAATAATAATTAAGGTAACAGCAATAGAAAAGTTAGCATGTTTTCAGAAAATTTATCCTGAAAAAGACATTACTTATTTTCCATGTTTTAGGATTTTGACTCAGAAAAGGGCGAAGTAGTGTTACCAAACATTTTTCTCTTCTGAGTGAAACATATTTGGAATAAATATAGGCAACATAGATGATCATCAGAGAAATATACTACAGAAAAATGCATTTTATGTTCAGTGAAGATCAAAAAGGAGAGACTTAAACATCTAGTTATTCATGTTTAATGGTATATTGTTTATCCAGTGATGAATGAGGTTCCAAGAGGTAATTGTTATAGAGTCTAAGCAGAAAATACTGTTGGGTTGTGCTGACAGTACATATTTAAAAGGATTAAATTCCAGGCAGTCAGTAAAAAGGCAGTGAAGAAGACACTGATAGCCTGCAGTTTTAAACTTTACCTTCTGGAAGCAATTACACAACTGACGGATTAGAGCATCAGTTTCACATACAGAAGTTCCAATCCATGATACACATTTTTTAGGGGCACCAAAAATAGATCAAACTGTCAGTTCTTAATATTAAGGCCTCTCTGAAGTCTTCTGTTCCCAAAAACATTACACTGAACTGTAGCTTTAGAAAGTGACAGATGAGTTCAGTGAGGAAAAAAAACTTTAAAACTTGCTTAAGGAAAAAGAAACATACAAAGTGCTACTAAAACATGCCCCACTTTGGCCAATCTTGATGGAACAGAAAATGCTTGCAAGATGTGATTCCAACATGATCCGGCTGGGAACAAACTTAGCAAGGTTTAGAGTCTACCAGCAGCTTCTTGAGGACAAAAGGACTTGAGTGATGATGACTTCCATTCTTAAAGCTGAAATTAAAAAACCTGTCCAAACATTACACTTTAATTCTGAACACTAACATTACCTCTCAAGAACTTGTTACCAGGATTAAAAGTTCTCACTACTTGTAGTAAGTTAATAAAGTCTAATCTTGCCCCAGATCTAACATAGTTTTGGAGACCAGTCATCATTAAGCATTTCTGTGCAACTGCAGCTGTATGCCCTGCAGCAAAACAAAGATTTGGGGGGGGATCCCTTGTCAGTGACGCATTCATAAGAATTACCAGGACTGTTTTTAAATCAGATGTGAACACAAGGAGTTTCATGCCTTTGTTACAGATGGATCAGTATCATTACAGGTATAACTGCTTGTAAATTGTAGTTAACTACACCTTTCACTACTGCTGGCAACAAAGGGAAAGAAGGAATCTCAATTTCTTTTCCTCCCTGTCCTGAAACTGACTGTCAAAGGTGGTGATGGGAGCTAAATACTAAAGATGACAGAAATAAAGAATAAAAAATAGCTACCCTATTTTTTCTCAAGGGCTCACATTCTTACCTCATTTTATTATAAATCTACTTTTATACTGTGCCACCCCCAAGCATAACAGGCTTTCTGTGTCTTAGAGCTCCACAGTTACTGCACATTGTATGCTACCCTCCAATAATTTACTGAAACCCAAATGATGCAGGCTACATTATTGCACACAAACTCTACGCTGCCATGCCTTTTGCAGCTCTGTTATCTACTCTACTTTGTGTAGCTCTGTATTATCCTGAAGTCTGCAGTACAGAAAAACCCATATACCAATGTATTTGAATGGAATGGGAATATCATTACCATAATTTTGCAATATATATTATATTGCTCTGCAAGAAGTATACTTTTGCAACAATTTAAATCCTCAGATGCTAAAAAAATAGCAATTGTACAATTGTGTCAGAACGGAACTCTACCTCATATTAATCCTTTTGTAAGATTACATAAAAGGATTACTTTAGAGTTACCACAATAGGAATTAAGCCACTAATATTCAAGAAACAATATTTCAAAATTATGAAACTTTAAAAATTAAATTATTTTCTGATTGGCTAAAATCCCAACTAGGGAGCATTCAAAGGAAATTAAAAAAGGGAAGAAAAAAACAAACAAACAAAAAAAACCCCCAGAGAATTAACTTCTACCAGTTACTATACTACTACTAATGAAAATGTGCAACATCTGTATCCTTCTTAATTTGGAAAAACAACAGAGACAACAGGTTCCCTTGATATAATTTAAAATGGGATAACTCTGAAGATAGAAGACTGCACATAATCACAGGAAATCTGTGAAAGACCATTAAAGGGAAAAAAGAATACCATTCTTCAGCAGCGGCAAATGTCACATGCCAGATGAATGACAGCAGCTCAGACATGTTTAAAATGCCTGAAAATAAAACAGACAGAGTTTGCAAAATCTAAGTGTCCGTACCAAATACACGCAATGGAGTCAGAAACGAAACTAATGGAATAAGTGTGAAGACTGTTCAGATAAAATCCTCCCATACTTCCAGTCCCAAAAGATGTCTGACCAAATTTTAGAGTCAAGTCAGGCACTCCAGGTGCTGGGCTGACCACTGGGACAAAAGAGGAGGGAAAGACAGATGAAAGTGAGAAACTTAAGAAGGAATGAAAAAAAAATTGTACCACTTATTCTTTAAGAAAAGACCACTCACCTACAGAATCATTTAATCCATGAGAGAAGTGAAAATGGAAGCCCAGTGACCAACTGGTAACATTAAGATGCTGGAAAGGTCTGGTTCCTTTCAAGAACCTGCAGTAACTACTTAATAAAAATAAATACATAAATACTCAGGGAATATTCATTTGTTCCCTACTCTAAGTACAATACACAGTTAAAATTTAGTGGCTCATGGGGACAAAAGCAACTGATTAATTTCTACACATGGGAAGAGAACAGAACAAATTAAGATGAAATTAGTGTACTAACTGAAAGATCTATTGCATTCTCCTGAACACAGTGACCAGTGTTACACCATAAGCTACCCACCATAGCTATACACAGGCCAGAAGAGGGCTGAAGTTCCTTCTTCAAAGAGTCCTATATCTATGAATAAGACACAGCAGGTTGGAGAATGCAACGGACCTCTTTTTAACCTGATTCCCTCAAGAAAGACAATGCAAGAGAGAAAAAAAATGGAGAGTCAGCAGGCTGAAAAAACAGGGAGCTCAAGATCAGAAAGTGAAGTCTAAGAGGTGTAGAGAACAACCTCTTTACTCAGGTTGCCATGCAGACACCAAAGTCAAGAGTAACACAGGAATTCACCTCTTCAGTACTTGATTTCAAGCACTACCTAGGGACCTTGCAGAACACTAACCTTCTCATTACCTTCCAAACAAGCAGACTACTGGTGTACAGTGAGCTGCCAATGCCAGGGATCCTTTGCAGTAAAGTCATTATAGTCACTCAAAATTCTCTTCCAAATAACAAAAATAGTGCATAATAAAGAAAAAATGCTTCCTCATAATCCAATCCAACCCCATCCCAAAGGATATAACATCACAGGAAAAAAAAACCCAACCATTTTTTAGCATGACACAACAGTGAAAAGAAAAACAAACAAACAAACAAATAAATAAATAAATACTGAAGAAAACTGACACATCGCCAGCCTTTATACACTACACTTCTGTACAAATGAGAATGTAATAGAATTAATTCTGGTTAGTCTTCAGTCCTATCAATTTCCATTTTTCCTCTCCAAATCGAGAAATGCTAAATTGGCTTATATCTAGTAATAAAAAATAATAATTAAAAAAAGATTAAATCAGCACCACAAAGTTATTATTGATATAAAACAATTATGTCAAATGATGGAACCTATTACTAATGTGGTTTATGCTTATTTCACATTTTTAATTAATGCTGCAATCATTCACACAACTTTTAGTAATAAAATTTCCTACAAAGGCTACTATGCTTGCTAAAACTCAGAGCGAACTCTCGATGAATGTAATGAGTAATTACAATAAAAGGGAAATCATCTCAAGCAACAAAATGCCTAATAACAATTAACCATTCTATTTCTATATAAATAGTTGTAAGATTGAAGCAAGGGCAATTTGCCTTAGGACAGATGACACTGACATACTGCTCAGAGAAATGACATAGGCATAGCTGTATCGTAACTGTTTATACAACAATGGCAGATGGCAAGATTATAATTGCAAAATGAAGTTCAAGGCAAAGCAAACAATGAAAATTTGAAACAGACCAAACAGCAATTCCTGTGATACCCATTATTACTCTGAGGACCTAAATAAAACTTTCTAGTTACCAATGTGGGAAGTAGAAAACCCGTACTTAAATCAGGGACAGCTAAGGGAAACGGCTTGACAAATTCTGAGGAAAGCTATACAGACCTAGTACCGGTCTTTTCTGTGAGGGTTTGCTGTCAAAACAAATATTCAGAGATCTTCTATTTATGTTTCTATTCTTTCATCTCAGACAACTCATATTTCTATGAAAACTGCAAGCTAGCATGAGAGCTAAAATAAGAAAACCGATTTTGCAAATCAATTCACATCTATATTCTGATTCTATAAACCATATTTCTACATATTCTAATATCTCCATATTCTATATTTCTAATATAGCATCATATAAATTTCTGCCTTAATGCTTGAACTGGAATATAAAAACCCCATCATTTCAGTTTTTTCTAATAATCTCAATAGCCACACTGCAGTGTATCTTACATGGATAAAAGCACTAAATAGAGGATGCAGAAGCTACCATCCAGCTATGCCTTCACCCCAACTACAAAACTGACCTCAGTAAGTTCTTCTACTCACACTTTAAGTGCCAAGCCTGGAAAAAAGATATATTCTAGAAATGAAATCTTGGTTTATAAAGTCAAGCATAACTGAAAAATTATTGCTAATTTGTTCTTGTATCACAAGATGGAACAACATGTTGAATTAAAATTACATTATATATACTGCGGAAAAAGGGTATAGGAGGATCACACTTGCGGTCCGTTTACATCAACAGCTATGATGCACCATAATCCAAGTAGAAAAATGTTACTGTTACACTGTTACTCCTGTTTAAAGAAAAATCATACTCCTACACAAAAATTCAAAGAGCTCCTGAATCTCCATTAAATATATTTATCTTTAATTAAAACAGAAGTTAATTTAGTAAGTCTTATTAAAAAAAAATAATAATGCCAAGGTAATACACCCAGAGCACAATTTAAGGTCTGAATTTTTGTTTTCTTGAGATGAATGAAAAATTTATTTTTCATCTGCCATTACTGTATACTAATCTAATTTGCCAAAGTCTTCAGCTGGACTTAAAATTCGTGTGCTATAATACACCACTCTCTAGCATAGATGAAAATTAATGGCAATAGAAAAACACACATTTCTAAACCCCCTTCCGTGATGACTTTTTTTTTAATTTAATTAAATTGAATGAATAGTAGAAGTTATGCCAAAAAATGGGAAAAAAAAAAATCACACAGCAGATCAACGGTCAGTGAGTAAATATTTTTTTTTCTCATTTAATTACAAAATTCTTAATATTTCTGGGCAAAATCAAGACATCACATCCAGGAAGTAGCATCAACATAGAAGAAACTCCTTTCATTTGATACTCCTTTCCCCTGTGTTAGTTTTTCTACACTTACACTTTAGAAACAACTAAAATCTGACAATTTTCACTCACTGTTACTCAACAGTTACCTTCAAGCATCATGAATCAACTTCAATGTTCTGCCTTGCAATTTTTTTTTGCCTGCACTCCTGATACACATATACCACTTTTTAACATCACACAAGCAATCAGTAGTTGCACTGGTCACAAGACATAGCTGTAAGACTGACACTTAAAAGGTCATTGCTTTAGAGACTGCTTACCTAAAAGACAGTATCTGGGTGACAGACCCAGACATTAAGAACTCCACCAAATGCATCACAGAAGGGGTTCACATCAGAAACTTGAATTTTCCCAACAAAACACAATACTAACTGTGGAAGGACTACCAGGAGTTAGCTGCAAATCTAGAAAACCAAAAGTGTATGTTTCACAACCTTCAGGAAGGTTTCAGTTTTAAAAAGTGATTAAAATAGTAATAACTACAATTTAGATCACAGACAACAGACTAAAACACGCTGATAGAAGACCAACAAAATACAGTTTTGTAGGAAAAACAAGTATGTTAGAAACAAATGTGACTTCTGCAAGACTTGATGAGCAGCATCAAGAGCCAGGTTTAAAAGCCATGTCATGTTGAACTTGCACAGTCATCTTGTCATTTCAAATAGCTCCTTCCATATTTTATCCTACCAGAAAAACTACCCAAGAGTCTTCTGCCTTACACCTTGCAGAAAGAATGCTGTTACACTGTTTCCTACCTTTTTTTCCTCTTCTTTTCTTGGCTTTAGGACTGGCATTCCAATGACAGAAGCTGTCACCTTCAATCTTGGTGATCACTTACACTTGGACAACATAGCTGTACAGAAGTCTATGCCAACTAACATCATACACAAGAAGGAAAAGGGGAATTGTTTTCACATCAGGCTTTATTCACCAGGTTTCCAGAAATACACTTTCAGAATCAGATACAAAAAAGAATATTAACACATGACGATACTGAGCATAGAGGTGCCTAACTCTTGGGCTTCTGCCATCATAAAGTACAAGTTTTCGCAACTTACTCTGTTAAGTTCCCTGCAATATTCATCAAAAGGGGAAAAGAGCTTAAGAAAATTTAAAAAAAAAGCAACATCTAAAATATCCCTGCCCTCTTCCTGCCTCAGTATGCTAAGTCAGACAAATGACCTGAAATCTTACTGTTTCCCAGGACTTTGAGCTGCAAGTGAGATGTCATTGTAAAAAAAAAGCAAATCAAAAACCGATAAGAACAGAAAGGGATGATAGCTCCATACCTGTGATCATAGAATCACATAATCATAGAATGGTTTATGTTGGAAGAAATCTTAAAGATCACCTAGTTCCAACGCCCCTGCCATGGGCAGGGACACCTCCCACTAGACCAGGTTGCTCAAAGCCCCATCCAGCCTGGCCTTGAACACTTCCAGGGATGGGGCATCTACCACCTCTCTGGGCAACCTGTTCCAGTGCCTCACCAACCTCATAGTGAAAAATTTCTTCCTTATATCTAGTCTACATCTACCCTCTTGTAATTTAAAACCATTACTCCTTGTCCTACCACAACAGGCCCTGCCAAAAAGTTTGTCTTTTCTGTAGGCCCCCTTCAGATACTGGAAGGCCGCAATAAGGTCTTGTCCTGGTTCCGGTGGGGATAGGGTTAACTTTTCCTGGTATTCCATGCCATGTGAGCCACGCCCACCCTGAGCTGCCGGGGGAGGGGGCAGGAAGTTGCTGCTTAAAAGCGGGCTGGGGCGTCCTGGGTCCGCCGGTCGGCGAGCGGCAGTTCCGTAATCGCGTTTGTATATTCCCCTATCCGTGTTGTTGTTGTTGTTGTTGTTATTGTTGTTGCTGTTTGCATGTTCCCTTTGCTGTTCTGTTAAACTGCCTTTGTCCCAACCCAAGAGTCTTGCCTTTTCTTACGATCCTTCCTGTATTAGGAAGGCACGTGCGAGCGGCACGTGGTTCTTTGTTGCCATCTGAGGCTAAACCACGACAGGTCTCCACAAAGCCTTCTCTTCTCCAGGCTGAACAATCCCAACTCTCTCAGCCTGTCTTCATAGCAGAGGTGCTCCAGCCCTTTGACCATCTTCGTGGCCCTCTGCTGGATCCATTCCAACAGGTCCATGTCCTTCTTGTGCTGAGGACTCCAAAGCTGGACACTGTACTCCAGGTGGGATCTCACCAGAGCATTCTAGAGGGGCAGAATCACCTCCCTTAACCTGCTGACCACACTTCTTTTGATGCAGCCCAGGATACGGTTGGCCTTCTGAGCTGCGAGCGCATATTGCCAGATCATTTTGAGCTTTTCATCCACGAATACCCCCAAGTCCTTCCCCTGAGGGCTGCTCTCAAGCCATTCTCCTCCCAGCCTGTATTTGTGCCTGGGATTGCTGTGACCCAGGTGCAGGACCTTGCACTTGGCCTTCTTGAACTTCATGCTTTTCACACAGGCCCACTTCTCAAGCTTGTCCGGGTCCCTCTGGATGGCATCCCTTCCCTCCAGTGTGTCAACCACACCACACAGCTTGGTGTCATTGGCAAACTGGCTGAGGGTGCAATCAATCCCAACATCCATGTCACCGACAAAGATATTAAACAGCACAAGTCCTGGTCCGGACCCCTGAGGAACACCATTTGTCACTGGTTTCCACTTGGACATCGAGCCATTGACCACAACCCTTTGAGTGCAGCCATACAGCCAGTTCCTTATCCACCAAGTGGTCCATCCATCAAATCCATGCCTTTCCAATTTAGAGACAAGGATGTCACGTGGGACTGTGTCAAATGCTTTGCACAAGTCCAGATAATGTCTGTCGCCCTCCCCTTGGCCTCCAGTGTTGTAACCCCATCACAGAAGGTCACCAAATTTGCCAGGCATGACTTACCCTTGGTGAAGCCATGTTGGCTGTCACTGATCACCTCCTTATTTTCCATGTGCCCTAGCAGAGTTTCCAGGAGGATCTGCTCCATGATCTTGCCGAGCACAGAGGTGAGACTGACTGGCTTGTAGTTTCCCAAGTGATGGAGATACCTACTTGAGTGGATAGAGATGTTAGCTCTAACTGTGCTTCTGTGACTGGTTTGGCATTAAAACTAATGTAAAATTTGCAGAGTTAAAACACATCATTAAATCCCAAGAGCTTCAGATACAAATGACATCTGCTAAGGTCTGCCAAAATAAATGGCTCTGGACATAAATAACAATAAATCCCTGGACACCAGGTGCTTATGATGTTCTACTGACCTAGGAGGATAGGTGAGAATGCACATCTCAGTCTTCAGTATCTAAGTTCATCCCACAGAGAATCTGGACTTTAGTTTTATTTGCTGAAAGTCAGAGAGTCCATGTTTAGTGTTGAGGCCTCTCAGAAAGAAACTAACAGCTGTGAAATATCTGTTGTCAGACAAGCCTTGAATAACTGTAAAAGGCCAAGGATTTCAAAATAAAAGCATTGTTTTAGTTGTCCTGGGCAGAGATCGCCAGAACAAAATCTCTAAAACATGTGCAGAGATTCTGTTTATTTCTGTAAAGACCTGTGTTGTAACAAAGAAGAATATACCACAGTTTTATACTGCATATACACAAGACAAACATAAAGTTCACAACTAATAAATATAAACAAATATGAACATTCTGGAATAAACACTTCAAGAGCAATTGTGGTTTGACAAGATACCAAGAATCATATGACTAGTTGACTACATATTTTCTCCCTTCTTTAGTTCATACATTTGCTTAACTCAGGACTAAATGTTTCAAAATATTCACCTCTTATTATTCTACATCATGATATCAAAGCTAAATATTGCAGTGAAAAAATTCAAGTTGGGTTCTGATTACTACACCCCATGTACTTCATTCAGTAAACTCGCCTGTGACACAGCTTGAACAGAACGGAACAGCACGTACTAACTGAAACTTTTGGATTGAAGTACAGTGACTTCCAATTTTCCATATAACTTTACTATCCCTGTGTTTTAAGGTGCACATCACCTAGAAGGTACTGAGTAACTTCACAAAAGCCCACAGAAAACCAACATATGATACGGTTCCCAAAGGACCGATGGTGAAGCAATAACACACCAAGCCGTCTTTGATAGTATAAGTGGCTAACTGTCACAGTACACCTGCACTTAAAAGATAAGAAGTGCCGTATGGATGTTTCACACAATTACTACTGTCCTTTGTGCAGCAATTCATAAAGGTTTAAAGATCTTTCATTTATGCATTTCCTGAATATACCCAAATTATGTAAGGGATTAGATAATTCTACTTCCCAGATTACAATGGATTTACAATCGATTTACAGACCAGTGAGCGCAGATCATTCCAGCTATGAGCAAGAGAGGTGGTGATTGAGTGGTATTTGGGGGAAAGCCCCCAAGCTTTTAAAAGCACAACATAAGCTTGAAACATAATCATACTAGAATCAGTATAAAATGTCAACAATGTACCTGCTTCCGTCTCTTTCTGTATAATCCTGAGGTTTCACATATCCTATCTGTGGCGAGTGCTCCTTCTCGTCCTGTCAAATCAAAGCCAGTCGCCAGCAACTGGAATTGCTTCATAGAAGTAATAGTAAAACTAAGTTCAGAACCACTTTTCTAGAAGCACAAAAACAAAACTCTAACAATGAGTCGGAACAAAGTTGGGCAGTACTTGAAAGATCAGGCAGTTGCTCAGTTTTCCAATAATTATTTGGAGGTTTAACTACCACTTCAAGGTTGTCAGAACAGAACTCTAGTGTCACAAACACTTGCAGTATTTTTGAAGTATGTTACAGGAGACATTTTAGTAGACATATTATTACTTCCATATTGTATGTCTACTCATTAAAGTGAGCAGACTAGGTATTAAAGACAATTTACAAAATTTTAGATATAAATGACTACATAAAATGATCTTTAAAACGGCTCTTCAGAATCTTACAAGCATAGTTGTTTTCATTTGACTAGCTTGTTTTCATGCACAAAAATGGAATCTTTTCCTTCCATCATAATTAGAGCACCCAGATCCTTTGGCATCCAACACTGTTACACCCTCTTGAAAGATGTCACTGTTAGTCCCTCTGTAGTCAGTCACTAGTTACGGTTAGTAAACCACAACTTACAGTTGTACTTTTTACCATTTAAAGCAGAGCACTCTATAGTATTTTGGAATAAATCCCTCTTAGTCAAGATCAGTATACATTAACATGTTCATTCCCATCCTCTCCAGGAAACTTTCTTTTGTCGTCAGCTCTGAAAGTTTGCTAGTTGTTACCAGTTTACTTTAATTTTGCTGCAGGTGACAAGGCGGTGACTATGATATTTTAGTCTTGACCTTCTTGCTGAAAACCAAATTGGCACCAAGGACTGGACAGACACCACACATACGCAAAAGATTGATTTGTTGAGACACATTAGTTCAATTGAAGTGGCAAGCTGCTCTCTCAGCATGGTCACGAGTTTAGATACGTACAGGGATTAACTTACTTTCTTCTACAATCAGTACCAACGGGTAAATTTTCCATCAAGGAAAATGCAGAGCAGGTATCTCTTTTCAGCTATTCAGGATAACCTTTCTGTCTAAAGCCAGTGCTTGCAAATAAAATGCCTGTCTTAGTTTCATCTTGTTGCTGTTCCAGGAATGAGCTTGCTGACTGGGTTTTTTTTCCACAATTATTTCTAAAGGAAAGTTTAATCCCATGAAGACCCAACCCTCACCCTCTCCTACAGGCGTACAATTCAACAAAATCCCAGATCTTATGTGCTTGCCTTTTATGAGCACTGCATACGTGTCACTTACATCTGCACTTCCTGGTGTAAAATGTCATGTTCTACTGGGCCTGATGGTGTTGGCACTGTCAGAAAGGTAGTGTCTACCACTTTGTCAGTTTTTGGACAGGGAACAATTATTTCCATGGGATCAAACACACAGTATGCTAAATACACAACAGTTAATTCACTGTTAGGGAAAATAAGCAAAGCAAAGCAAAGCTGGAGCAAAAGCCTTTAAGAGTTTAGGGAAATTCAAGTAAACTGTAAAATCTGAGGAGTCAGTGACTAACCTAGCTATCAGGAATGAGAATAGTCGAGCTAGGGAAAGGTACTTCCATCTTAACAAGGGCACATTTTTATATTCCTTAAACTACACCAGTCTCCCAGTTACAGTAGCAAAATAAGACTGGAGAGATAAAAACACCTTTGTAGAAGTTCTCTATGTTCTTCCAAAATTAAAAAAAAAATAAATCTTTAACAGCTTCATTAATATTAGGAATATTAGGATATACTTGTAACTATCAAAATCACTATCAGAACAGCTTTAAAAATATTCCTTTGTTTCATCTTGACAAACAAAACACTAATAGACTGTCTTGTATTTTGTATGTATTTCGATCACCTTATCTCTGGTTTTCACTCCGATATTGCTGAAGGAGACCCCTAGATTCTCCAACTCATATCAAGGATAAAACGTACTCTGCTTTTCTGGGAATGTCTGGGTTTATTTCAGAAGCCTCAAACATTAATCCACCTCTTTCAGTCAACAAACCCTACCCTGCAACCTTTCTGTGAACCACTGTGCAAGCTACCACAAGTTAGAGTAAACATGTCACACACATGCCATGGAAGACGTACCACCATTTGCCCTGTACTTCTGTAGGCTACTTACATTAATACACTCAGATCACAGGCTAGCAGTGGTTTTCCTCAAGGGTAACAGAAAAGAGGGAAAACAACCACTATTACAGATAGGGAGTTTTATATGTCAGTGCAACACAGGACTTCATATATAGCTGAAGCCTGCGAAACACAGATTGTATGGATATCATCACCTCACTGTTTCTCTCTAGGGCCTGAACTGCGGGTACACTCCCTATTCACTTAATGTACTTATTTAGGATAGCAAGCACATATTTCACTGTGGCTGGCTTTTGGGTTTTTTTGGGTTGTGTTTTTATTTTTCATCCTTAACTGCTTTAAATTAACTTGTTTTATCAAACAAGACTCTACAAAGCTTTTTGTCAATTTGTAGAAGGTTTGACAGGGGCACACTTTCATACGCTACAAACAGCAGCAAGTTAACATGACTATCATTAGTATCGCATAGCAGACTAAAAGCCTCCACCCATTTACTAGCACCCAAGTAAAGCACTAAGCATTCGCACCAGAACACTGAGAAAAAATTAAAGGACTACGGAAGGAAAACAAGCTTATGTTCTCACCTCAGGGAGCAGCTTTTTGGGGCTTCAAAGAATATTTTCACTTTTCCTTTCTGAAATATTTTCATTAAAATTTCTTTTTGTACACCTAACTTAAAATGTCAACTGCAAGGAAGAAACTAAATCCAGAATCTGCATTTAAAGTTCTAACACAGTCTCACACACCCCCACTGAAACAGAAGCCAGCTCTGTGTCACACTGTATCCTGCAAAAAACCCCAGGACCTTAGGTTTGGTATTTGTTCACGTCCGGAAAGCCTGAGCACTCCAAGCAACTGAGCAGGTGCTCAGCACAGGCTGCAACAACAGGGATGACACATCTCCCCATTTAGGGCTGCTCCAGGGCTTGCAAACATCATATGCAAGTAAGCAGTGCAATCATTTACGTTGAGAGAGACAGCTATTTTACATACAACTATATTATAAACCATTGTCTATTTCTGTTGCCTAGGCTTTTCCTAGCAAATTGTGTTTGTTCCAATGCTAATTTTATAATTGAAAGCTCAAATAAAATCTTTACTTACTTCTGTTGAAGCCTGTACAGGCTATATTCTAAAACTTTGTTCACTGTCAAATGAGAGCTAGATTAGAGCACTGGAGCATAATAATACCATTCCAGTTTTTATGCTAATGGGTTCGGTTAGTCTTGAACAGACCTCCAAAAAAGTCATTCTCTGCAACTGTCCTTCTGAGAAAGATAACTAACTGCTTCAGTCAATTACAAAATTACACTGTACAATTTTCTGGTCAATTACAACATAAACACTACAAAGTATATGTGTTTATTTAATGACAGATATGGTTTGAGTACTCATATATGCAGTGAAAAAATACAAGATTTTTGATAGAGAAAATCAACATGTCTCCTACTGACTTAGAGAAGAACACTTGCTCTGATACTGCATTTAAAAGTTTTGGAAAGCACATTTTGAAGACATTATGTACTGATGCAGATGAAGCATGAAAATACATGGATACAGGATACAGGGAATACATTTAATCTTCACGGAAACAAACTAACGCTATTATTTGAACTCCCTAATGTATTATTAAGACTGCTTTAAGACTGCTATTATCACAACTGTAACAGCATCAGAAAAAGTATTATAGTAATCTGATCTTTTGTACAATGTCGGATACGAAAACTTTATTGGAATCTTGATTTCCATTGCTGTGTATAGGCATATAGGTATAAAGGTACTATATAATAGAAAGAGACCTAATTTTCATTAAAGTAATACATCAGCTGCTTACGCAAGTGGTTAAAATGCTTTTGTTTTCCTCTTTCTGGGCATGATTTTAGATCTTATTTTGAATCTGAGTTCATACAGCTGTTTTCAGACTGTGATTGTGATGCAATGATGCATTCCATTAAGTTTTCATCAGTTATATTTCCCAGGTAGGTATTCATCAATTGCAAAGAGACCACTTGATTTTCTTCTTATTTTCTTTGTATTCATGGATATGAATGAGATATACACATGAACTAAAACTACAGAAATTATATCATTCTGCCCACTGAAACAATTTCTGCAATATCAAAAGCCAAATTGGCCTTACTCCAGAAGTAATTTCTAAACTCCATATTGACTTTGCCAACTGAAGACCATGTGAGTCAGGATTATAATGATTATACAAAAACATGAATTTAGCTTGCAGTCCTCTAAAAGACACATGCCACAGAAAGAAATGACCTTTAAGTGTGACTCAGTTCCAAAAGCATACTCTAGAAAAAGCATTTGGGTGTTCACTGTTTATCTTGTCTCACAGATTCCACGTAAAATTTGCTCAGGTGGTAGACAAAAAGCTTTCGTAACTGAAAGTACTGCAAATTTAGACTAGGCTTAGAGCCAAGATAGACACTTTTCCATCTCAGGAATACTTAGCAACATTTATGAAACTCACTCAAATTTGTTGGGTCAAAAATTTATTTCTCCCAGCAAATTCAAGGCCCTTAAAATCAGTGGCCCACCCTGACATTGCTTCCAGAGTTCTCCGCTAAGTCTTCAGGCCTCATGGTATTTATTCTGCAGCCTTTCAGGAAGACACAGCTTCTGTATTACAGAAAGCACTGGTATTCCCAACCTCTACACCAACACCTTTGGGCTTCTGATTAAAAGCAGAAAAATGGTGAGCCTAGCAGGGGCATGTGCAACTCAAAAATAACAGCCAGTCACAACAGTGTTCATCAGAAATAACTGAGAGACTGGGTGCAACTCCAAGTTCCGACTGACATTTGCCCTGCCCAACTTCAGGACTACTATCAAATGGAAGTAACATGTCTGATCATACACAAAGGGCCAGAATGCTCCACAGATTAAAATACAAAAGGATTTTTTTAAAGAGAACTTTACTTAACGGTATTCTCATTATTCTTTTTCTTCCAAAATTATTTTTAATGCAATATAAATGACTACATTATTGCTAGTGATTCATGATATACAAATGAAGAGGGAACGAGAGTTCTTCTGCCTACCCCTCATTTCATTTTGAAAAATGCAAGATGAGAGGGAGAAGGAGGGGTGTCCGATCGTCTTCTACTACTTGTTTTTGTCCTTTTCCTGTTTTTCTCCTTAGTACAACAGCAACTTTAACAAAAACATTACCAAATGTTCTTTCAAGCTTAGAGGTAGCTTATCAACCACTACATAGTGAGCTGCCCAACTTCTTTTTTCAGGACATAACTAATTAGGATTTTACTGCTTTTTAGTACAGCACACTGCTGTCTCATTTGCCTTCTCAACAGACCCAGTTCGCCTACAATTTAAACTAATTCATTCTCTCTTTAGTATTGCGGCCCACTTTATTTCACATCTCTTCCTATGTCTCCTCAAACACACAAGCATTAGCAAGCTAAGGCCTTCAGTAAGTGTATTTTTCGTTAGTGCTTCCAGTCAGTAACAAGCTACCTTTGCCCCTGCTTTAAATCTTTCACCTATCTCTCCTTATGCCACACCACCTGAATTTTTGAGCCTTACACAAGATTTGTAGAGTGCAGGGATCTCATCAGTCAGTACTTCCCCATACAAAGGAAAAACCGCCTTTAACAGATGGTTCCTCTAAATTTCAGTCAACTTTTTCACTGATTTTATTATTAGGTTGCTGAAAATACACCTTGCTTCCTTTTTGAAGCAGCCAGTCATAACCAAGTTTAACTATATAACCATGGCAAGTAAAAAATAGAAAATTTCTCATAAATTATGTGATTAACAAGGCACAGCATACTCATTGACACATCTTCATAAGACATGTAATTATATCCTGAACTGCATGCCTTTACAGCACAGTAACATATTACAGTATCACTTATGGTGGCGCTTTTTAACAGCCTGTCAGCATCATTTCCAGCTCAGATAGGATTTCATATTATGAGGGATCTCTCTTCTTCTCAGTTTTGTTCACCCTGAACTCTATTTGCTGCTTTCCAGTTATCACAAGCCTCCAACAAAGATTTTAGGATAAATGATTTCACAACAGACTAAATTAAAAGGATTCCAAATACAAGTGACAATTTTGGGTGTTACCCTTTAGGCCTTTATCATAGCAAAATCTAAACATTCAGTTTAATTAAGACCTGTCAGCAAAAAGATGCAATGCCTAAGGACAAAACCAGCTGTCAAGACAGCATGTCTTTGAATCATCCTTTATATTCACCTAGTGTCTTGTGTATAATTAATAGCCACTCTAGAAAATCACAAACCAGTAAATGAGATGCAGATAAAGACTTAAAGGTCTCTACTGTAATTCTGTCTTAATCACAATCAATAATCTTTTGCTAAGGAACTCCAGATACATTTGGCTTGTCCTAATAAGTAGAAGGATATTATGTCAATTGAAGACTAGCGATGGGTGGCAGAAAGTAAACATCATAAAATGGTATCAGTTAATAAATTCAAGAAGAAATCTTTCACAAGTGAGTTTATATCTAATTCAGTTATTATCAGCAGCATTCAAGAAATGATGGTACTTTTATAATATGAATATTTGCTCTGAAGATACACAGGATTGTGCTAGTGAAAACAATAGTGATATATGGCAGAAAATATTTCACTGTGAATCACAAAAATGATCAATGGACAGATTAACATTATTCAACAGGGGAGGAGGGGAGTGAGTCAAAATTTATTTTTAAAATTCTAATGCATTAAGAACTTCTAGCTCCAGTCTGTTACTAGATAACACAACAAAAAGTGTGTTAAGATCTGTAATGTGTTTGCAGCACACCACAAAATTGGGTTTCATAACAGAAGCTAGTACCACAGCTGCAGACAAAGACTGGGTATCAGTGAGGTACTCAGCAGTGCGCAGTCATGCTAGTTAGATCCAAGTTTTACTCCATCCCAAATACAGCAAAAGGAGTTTGTATTCAAGTAGATCTGGAAGAAGTTACAGAATAAGGCTACCTCACGAAATTTAATAGCGGGTGGGAAGGGAGTGGAATAGTGAGAAACATGAAAAACGAAAAGGATTTGCCTCTTGAATCAATTCAGATTACCAGACACGAGCTAGGAAAAGCAGGGAGGAGGAACAAGAGGAAAGAGAAAGCAGGATCCCACAAATGCAGAGTCAGAACCCAGTTTTCAGTGGCAACTGCTCTTCCCACATTGTCAAGTCCCTGAATCTTCAGGCAGGGACTGGGGCAATGAACTTGCTCCATCATCTAAGATAAGGTTCGAGACCATCTGAGGAACCTGAACACATACAAATCCACGGGACCCGACAGGACGCATCCCAGATCTTGAAGGAAATGGATGATGCAGTTGCCAAGACACTCTCAAGCATATCTGAAAAGTCCTGGCAGTCAGATGAAGTCCCCCATGACTGGAAAAATGGAAACATTGCACCCATTTTTAAAAGGGGTAAAAAGGAGGACCTTGCAAACTTAATAAACCCAGCAAGATCATAGAACAAATCCTCCTGGAAGCTATGTCAAGGCACATGGAAGACAGGGAGGTGATTAGAGACAGCCAACTTAGCTTCACCAATGGAAAATCATGCCTGATTAATCTGGTGGACTTCCATGATGCAGTGACTGAGTTTGTGAACAAGGCAGGAGCAAGTGATGTTATCTACCTGGACTTCTGTAAGACCTTTGATACAGTCCCACACAACATTCTTGTTGATAAACTAGAGACATATGGATTTGATGGAAGGACTATTCCGTAGACAAGGATTTGTCTCCAAATGGAGATAAGTAACAAGTGGTGTCCCTCAGAGGTCCACATTGGGACCAATACTGTTCAATATCTTTGTTGATGAAGCAGGGACGGGAGCATCTCCCACAGGAGGAAAGGTGGAGAGAGCTCACACTGTTTAGCCTGGAAAAGAGAAGGCTCAGGGTAGATCTCATCAAGCTATGCAGATATCTGAAAGGAGGGTGCACAGATGACGGTGCCAGGCTATTTCCAGTGGTACCCAGGGACAGCGTGCATAAACTGAAACGTGGGAGAGAGGTCCCTTCCCGGCACCAGGAAAGACTTGTTTACTGTGAGGGTGACCGAGCATTGGCACAGGCTGCCCAGAGAGCTGGAGGAGTCTCCATTCTTGGAGATCTTTAAAGCCATCCAGGCATGGTTGTGGGTGATGTGCTCTATGTGACCCTGCCTGAGCAGGCACGTTGGACCACTTGACCTCCATAGATCCCTTCCAGCCTCAACCACTCTGTCATCTTGGGGGCTTTCCCTCTAGCAACAAGGGGCACATCCTTCTCCCATGATGGTCCCTGCAGGAGCCGATTTAGGGTGCCCTGTTGGTACCAAGGAGCTCACCAGGGCTCACCCCTGCCCTGCGGGGCTGCCTGTTGTTGGGCCTTTGTGCTCAGGGCACCAGCCTCTTATCACACAACACAACAGGCCTGAGCTTAAAACCCACCCGCCAGGCCACGAGAAGGTAGCAAGCGTCTTTTGGAAAAGCATTTCCCCCTTTGGGGCATCTGCCTTCCTGGCTGGGCAGGTGTCGGGGGCACAGCCCAGCTAGGCCCCACATCTCTGTGCCCTGACCCAGGGCTGCTGCTGCTGCTTTCCAGTCCACAAGGAGAGCCCTCAGGAAGCCCTGACCTCCCCTCTCCCACAGCCTTCTGGGTCCTAGCTCCTAGTGCCAGAAAAGATCCAGCACTTTGCATATCTCTCTTGGCAGGACATGATGTTGGGCACTGAGGAAGCCATGGGGGAGAGCAGTTCTGCTGCAAGCACAGCACGAGCCAGTCACCACAGTCAGGGCTGGCAGCAGCAGACTCCCAGTCTGCCAGGAGACATGAAAGACACAGCCTACATGGCCTTCTCATGCACCACTTCTGCTTAGCATGCATCCAGCAGTGAGCCAATAGGACATATAGTCTGCAAGCAGCTTTTGGAGCAGCTGCTGCACTCGGTGGGAGGGGACAATGGCTATGAGGAGTACACGGTCAGCTTGCCCCCTGCCCCCACAGGAGGATGGCAATGGAGAGGGCCCACAGCCAGTCCCTGCAGCAGTACTTCAGCCTGGGCAAACGGCCCACTAATAACCAACCCTGGGCTAACAGAAGCAGGCCTGCAGGGACTGACAGCAAACTGGCAGGGTGCAGCTCCAGGGCCCTCCAACACCACCTACCAGCAGGCTCCTGCACCCAGACCTTCTCAGGAGCCAAGAACACCAAGCTCATCTTGGGAGCCAACACCATCAAGAGCAAGGGAGCGCGCATCTGCCCCTGCTGCTGCAGTCCAAAGACAACCAAAGCAAGTAACTCAGCTGTACTGAAGAGGACACCTACTTAAATGAAAGATCCATACTTAAACCACCATCCAATAACAAAGAAATTGTTAAATCCTCAAAAATACCTTATGGATGGCTATCTGTTCTGACTTCTTTTAACACTGCAACACGTCAGATCAGGCAGGTGGAAAAGTCACTGTAGAGTCCTCCATAGAAGAGTGTTAATAACAACAATTTCATCCCTTAGCATTGCGTGTTTTTAAATGTTGCTAGGAATATCTCTTGAAAGCAGGATGAAAATAGAACTTAAACCTTGTCAACTATCTTTAAATTTACCTCATGTGCAAGGAAACAGAAGAATGTATTTTCGTCTTGTTGAACTCTTCTGAGTAATGCTTCTCTTACAACCTCAATCAGAAAGTCTATAATTTTCTAGTTCCAGGTTGGATATAGACAGATCTCTGAAATTAAATACAATAAATCGGTACACGTTTGAACACACTGTTTTTTGAATGGATGGTTCCAGATGTTTGACAAAACTGTACTGTCATACTCAACGCTTCATTTCCTCTAACTTTTAAAACATTATCTGAAGCAGAACTCAGTAGTAACTGAATGTAAATAGAAATGACAAAGCAGACTGTAGTCAGATACCTCTGAGATGTAGAGACCAGCAGAACTTCAGTTTTACACTGCCAGCAAGGATTGCCTGTTACACTTCTGCAGAAGTAATTTTAAATTTATCAGTCTGTCAAAGCTGTTTTTGAAAGTTCAAAGCCAAGAAACATATAATGCGCAGATTCATCACATGACAAATGAAATGAACAGGCAATTAACAAGACATATTTAGATAATATTACACAAATTGTGTATCTTATTCAAAGATGCATGCGACTACAAAATAACCAATGGTCCACAAAACAGAGCTGATGGGTCTAAATTTCTGCCATTTCAAACATGATTAAAGGCTAGATATAGAATCATAGAATCATTTAGGTTGGAAAAGACCTTTAAGATCATTGAGTCCAACCATTAACCCAACACTGCCAAGTCCACCACTAAACCATGTTCCAAAGTGCCATGTTTATACATGTTTTAAATACCTCCAGTGATGGTGACTCAAACACTTCCCTAGGCAGCCTATTCCAATGCTTGACAACCCTTTCAGTGAAGAAATTTTTCCTAATATCCAATCTAAACCTCCCCTGGTACAACTTGAGGCCATTTCCTCTTGTCATATCTCTTGTTACTTGGAAGAAGAGACTGACACCCACCTCACTACAACCTCCTTATAGGAAATAGATGGGAAGTAACCATCTATCTGTTATAAATTACTACATTTACTATTAAGTTACTATTTGAGTAACTTAAGAGTCCATTTGTGTAGGAAAGAGTTCCTGAAAATTCAGAAGGCATCAAGCACAAAGCATCATCAGCCACTACCTACTAGTACGCATCCAAAATTGTGGCTATGTTTACACTAGATCAGAACAAACACTCCTTAGATGGCCTTTCTCTACCTACCACAACATCCTCCTCTAGATAATCAAGTCAGAGGCATCCTGATCTGTTCAAACACACCTTAGGAAGTCACAGCATATTCATTAGTGTGCTTTGTTAAACTGGCTAACTAGCATCAGTCAGAGTGATATCAATCTTCTACAAGATCATCCATGGCCATCTAACATACCAGACCACACAAAAAGCATGAGGCCACATCCCACTTGACTCTAGCTACACAAGCAACTAGATGACGCCAGTGCAGACACATCTCCGCACACTGCACTCATAACCTTTTTTTAAAGTTTTCTTACCCTGTGTACTATCTTCTACACTGAAATTCACTATTCATTGTAATATAGTTCTGTCCAGTGAAGAAGTAAAAATTGCATCTAGAGTACTTTACTTTCTCATTATTAAGCCTTCTTCCAGCGCTGTACCATTTTCTAAAATAATGCCCCTTTGGGTTGCGGTATTAGTATATAGTACTGCATCAACAGTAAGTTTTGAAATAGTGCAGTATCAAACTTCATTATGGCAAACAGTTTCAATAAAACGCCCCATACCACATTTTGCATCTCCTTCTACTCCTTTGTTCCTTTAATTAACATTTCATTAAAAAGAATTTCAGGACTTTCAAAAGCAGTCATAAGAGAAAGCTTATGTCAGAACATGGCAGGGGAGCAGGAAGAAATGCACCCAATCATTTAGCTAAAAAACTATGAAATTGTCAAGTATCCTGTCAAATCAGGACAGACCTCTGACTTTATACAGAGGCTGAAACAGAGTACAAGGCTGCCTTACCCATTATTTGCTCTCTTGTGTATAAAATGTAAACCAGAGTGCATAGTTATGTTATTAAAGCCTGTTTTTATAGTCTACAAAACACACTCATAAGGATTAGGAATATGCATTAGAAAGAAAAATCCATCATTCGTTGTACTACCTCATTTATAGGATTGTTGTCATTTGTGATGAGATGTGTATTAGAGATAAGAAATTACGATCTGCCACCTTATCAAGGTCACTACATGCTACTGTACTGCAATGAAAGCTCCACCCTTTTATGATTTTAGGAAGATCCTTTAAAACAAAATTTTACATTTATCCACTGAAAGAACACCTACACACAAGTCTGTAATTAGAAATTCTATTTTAACACAAGCAAGATGCACTTAAATTGCATCCTGGTGCTTCAGGTTTAAGTGCTTGACAAAGCAACGTTAATGCTTTTAAATAGATGGGGTTTGTTTGCTTCGTATACGTGTTTTTAATTCACTGCCAAATGGAAAATCATTTTAGAAAGAAAACTAATTCAGCAGCTTCTAGAATCAAGTTTCACCGCACGATTTCAGAAGGATTTCTAATTAGGTACACTCAAGTGTTTCCTTTCACTGCATTGACAGTAATTTCAAAACATACCATAATAACTGAATCTAGCGTAGAGTTTAAAAAACCCACCACAAACCAAACCAAACCACACCACACCACAACCCGACACAAGCCTTGTCACACAGATTTGTCCCAGGCATTGGTAGAGACCTAATATTGCCATCAGAGAGAAAAACACCATTGTGGAAGTCATCTTTAGATTTTTCTCAGCAGGTGACAGGACTATCTAGCCCTGAGCAGGATCATGGTGGTAAGATTTATCACGTCTTTAACTCTGAATTCCTCTTTCAGTCACATCACTCTATTACTCTTCCAGACCCATAAAGTGACATATAATTGGCTTGCTTAACGGCAAACAGCAGTTTTCTAAACAGGATACTTGAGGATGTATCTCTCCTAAAAAGGTTCCAGATTTTATTATAAAATACACAAATGCAAAAATAAGCTACATCAAGTTTTGAAACATTTTTGCATTTCTTTTTTGTTTTCATCTCAGATAATTCTTATGATGTTATGCCCACATTTCACTAAATGGCCTTTTTTTTTAAATGCATCGTATGCTGAAGGATTATTTTAATTGAATTACATACCAGGAGAGGCAACCCATAACAAGGGAGAGAAATCCCTTAATTTTTTTACTGTCCTCAGAAGTGTATTGTTTCGCAGCAGGGTCTCCATTTTATTCTTATGTCTCACCACACTCTACAGAGAGGTTACTAGTACAGCTACTGTAGTTGGTACAGCTATTGTATTTCCTGCTTTGTTTCAGGAGATTACCTACATCCCTGTTGTATAGCAGATCTAACAATGGAATTAACCAGATCAATCCTCAGTAACTAGATTATATTTAGTCTACAGAGGGTTTGTAACAGACTAATACATCCCTTTTGAAACAATTAAAAATATTATTCTATTGGAATATCTTTTGTATTTCTGATGAGAAAGTGATCAGAATGGACAGAACAACTTTCAATAACTTTCAAATAATTTCCAATTTGCCAGAAGCTTAAGAAAAGCATAATAAGTAAGTTGCTTCAGTAAAGTCAGCTCTTAAAACATTTGAGTGTTAAAACTTTTCTAAGTTAGAAATACATGGCAGCACTAAGTACAAGAATCACGTCTCTGCTCCTGTGTGTGTTTACACTTAGGCAGGACTAGTTATTCTAAGTTTCATACAGACAGTAATTTATAATCAATAATACATATACATACAGTTACATTTATTTAATTTTTAAAATATAGTCCAGTATTGCCACTCTTTTTTGTTCCGAAGGCATTCAGTTCTTTGCCAGACTGATATTTCTACAAAAGCATAAGACAAAAATGGTATGCTCATGCTGTGCAGAACCTGGCCAGACGACTGAATCAGACCCATGCCAAGGAGCTTCAGGACTTTGGCACCAGCTGATGATGGTCATCATCTCACTGCACAGAGACCTAACAGGTCAGCATCTTTGTTCATACAAGTCCCAGACAGCTAACCGGTCACCAAAGGAAAACAGAGGACAATACGAAGGTTTATAAAAAACCAGAGAATTTACGAAACAGAATGTATTACTCAAAGCATTCAGTAACTTTGAAAAACTTCCTACAGAGAAGAAGTTGGATCACCTATCTGTACTTAAAAAAGCAACAGCTGGAATTTACAGTATCCACTTGGGGCATATGTTGATGTCTACAACAGATAACGAGCTTCAAATAATTTAAGAGGGGTTCAGCTCTGAAAAGATAAACCTGATTTGATATGCTCCTTGAAAAAGCTTCAAGCATAAGCTTTTGCGGTAATCCAATTACAACTAATTCGTATTTTCTAGCAATGTACTAACTACACACAATTCTTATTTTCAGCAAAATTGCTGTTTTCTGTATTTAAAGCCCTTCTTAGTCTTTGCTTCCTCAGACTAATTTGTAATGCATAAATAAATAACACAGAAATTTCCATAAAGAGGCAATCTGACTCATCCACAGAGTCAGCTTTCTTGCTCATTCACCCCTCACAAGGCCTGTGTCTGAAATCAAGCTGTAACAGATTTCGACTTATACAATACATTATTACTATAAATTATGCCTGAAAATCAGTTTCCTGGTTATTTCTTGGTGGTTTTTTTCCCCCATTCCTTCAAAGAGGAAAACGAACTACCTTTGCAGAAGCAGAACAGGCAAGCGAGGTTTTCTGCATATATCATAAAACAAGGTAAGCACCTTACTTACTGTTTGGAGATTTTGCTCCTGTAACAAGAAAAATATTTTTCTATTGAACCATCTGTTTGACACACTTTTGTTTGTTCATATTATGCACTACATACAATTGTAAATATGCAGGCCCCTTTCTTGAATATTTTACTTATATAAGCAACATTATTATTTCTCTCTCAAGTAGTAAAGGGGGAGACACGGACAATGACACCACCCAAAAATCTGCTGAGATCAGATTTAGAAATGGATTATAATTCTCAACTAAGACAATGTAACATTTGCCATGTTTTTTTTGTACTTAATGAAACTGTTAAGAGTTATCCCTCCTATAAAAGGAAAGGAAAGGAAAGCAAGAAAGGAAGGATAACTACTTCTATTATAAAATAATGAGTTTGTTTTTTCTTGTTTTAAATGCAGACAAGTCTTCTGGCCCACTTTCTTCGACTAACCTCAACTCTGGTGCAATCAGCAGGAAAGAAAAGCTCTTGTCTTTAAAAAAGAGACAACGGCCATTTGTCTAATTTGTGGTCATCAATACTACAAGACCACAAAGCTTACCTGTCAATACATGTTACTACCAGCTGTCACTACAGAAAGAATTTCATTCTGATGACAGCTGTGCATTTTTAAGACATTTGGGTTTGCTGCATACATTGACAATTATTTTTGCTAATTGTACATTATTATACGACATGTTTCATCCTAATAATCTCATAAATTAAATAAGCCTCTTCTCTACACTATGAGGAAAACAAGATTAAAAAAGAGGCAGAAAAGTGACACCACCAAGTCTCTATGACTGAAGGCCAATCTGACAAATATAAGTCTTTGTTCAGCTTCTTAAAGACAGAATATTGCTGTAATTTGGTATTATCAAAAGGTGCAAGTCAAAGAGTTTATACAACTAACATTACTTTTTCTTGAGATAAAATTAGCAAAATTTGAGATACAAATACGAAACAAGGAGTCTCAGTGGGGTATATGAGCACTGGAAAAGTATGATAATCCCGCTTTATGCCTGAACCAAGTTTACAAAAATTAAAATGAAATGGATAATCAATACAACCAAACAATGTATGCCATTTAAAATTGTCATGGGAAGTTAGACATTTTCATGTGGTTTTTACAAGGCTCCACTCTGATTAAAAATAATAATTAAGCTACTGACTTGTATAATTCTGCCTTTCTCAAACTTAAGTTACATTTATTTTTTTCTCTCTACTTTTGGCATATGAATGTCAAACCCTCAGTTTTTCTAGATACCTTGTAAAATTCTAGTGCCATAACTTTATTGTTATTAAGTTCTAGAAATTATGAAAACAGGCCATTTTTCCCTCTGTTTTTCTTCAAATAAATTCCTGTTTTGGTCCACAGTTATTTTTTGTGAGGGTAAGTGCAATTAAGGAAAGATGCCTATTACTGCACAGATATTTGTATAGCATGCTGTATTTGTACAGCAGAGTCATCCAAACTTGCAAAAGATAAAATTGGTGTGATGACGCTTCACTCAAACAATTCATAACTTGGACAGATCACCCTAGCATCAGACAGCATCATAGATTAATTACTGGCAAGGATCAGCATCTTGGTGTCCTTTTGCTATAAATCAAATTAGTTCCTACATATAGTATGTTGGTCCAGCCAACATAATCACACAAATTCTAAAAAGACTGACATGACATCAAATTTTAAAAAAGTATTCTTGAGCATTTAATGGGGAAGAAATGAATACATTGTAGAGGTGACAATGTTCTGCTGAGAGGTACTGACTTAACACTACTACTGCCAGTAATATTTAAAAGAAGAGAAAAAATGTGTTATATTCTTTTTATTATTAAAGAATTAAAATTACTAAATAGAATTTTTATCAAATTGTTCAAATTACAAATACAAAATCTTTAATTTGCCTTCCCTAAAGGTCTTGTCGCAGTAAATAAAACAGAGAAATGCACATTATTAGGCTAGTAAGTAACCAAGCAGAGCAGATGTCTTTCCTTTGTCAAGGAATAAAAAGAGTTGGTATCCAGAGACTATGAAAACAAACATCAGTGACCTACAATACTCAGTTCCCATTTTTTACTGGTTAAATAGTAAATACCAAGCCTGCATTTGCAACCCATAGAATAGACCTTTTCCATCTACTTCGTATTTTCTATTAAGAAAAAAAAAAAGTACATATTTTTGCCTCCTCCCATTTTTTCTTACTATTTTGTTGTTCTCCCCATCCATCTACTTCAGACACATGGACCAAGCCTACTTTCACATGCAGCCAAACCCACTTTTTAGCAGATTAATTTACTTCTTACAGCCATACCAAGACTCAGGATACAAGCTGATAAATATAACATATTTTTTTCCATTTTCAACATTTTGCTTCTGTAAACCAACCAGACCTGCAGAGCTTTTACCAAGCCCTGATCCCTTGACGAACCAGAGCAGTTTTTTTACTGCCATTTTATGGTCAAGGAAACTAGTGGACAGTGCACTGGATTAGTTGCCTTCTGCATACAGACCTCAATTACCATGTAGAAATCCACTGGCCAAATAAAGCCATCTTCCTTTAGATATTTGTCAGAGACTGGAAATTGACATTACAATAACAAAACCATTTTTAGCAGAGATTTCAGAAGAAATTTGCTTCCTGGAAATGCAGAGGAACTACACTACATTATCCTTATTAAATACAATCATTACAATTCTTATTCAAAGAATGTAAATTATAAATTGGTATCATGCTTCCATGTGAACTGTATAATCTGCTGTACCTTGAGAGCTCATGAAGCACAGGCCAGCATATTAACAACACAAAAGCATATTCTAAAAATACTTGCAATTATTTAGGCAGTTCAAAACTTCAAGAAGATATCAAGCAGGTAAGTTTTGTCAAGAACTGAAAACAAAAAGTCACCTAAGTCTTGAAAAACAAAAGAAAAAAATTCTTAGAAACTAAGAGTTATCATGACCTGTTTCCATTCTGTTGTCATATTTCCACACCTGTTTCTAGCCTGAAGTTTAATTTCAAACTGATATTAACAAACAGTATTTTGATACTGAGAGAAGTTCAGTATTAAGATAGGCTTATATTTAAAAATCAGGTTAGCATTTTCCTAACACACAGAGTTTCAGAGAAAAAGAAGCCACCTCATTGTACTGCTGCACTGAGACTCTATTAGGTGTTTGGATTAGCTTCTGCTCCGATTTTGCAGATGTGTAATGAAGTTGTTATTCTTTTATGGTAGAAGTAGCAAATATAAAAACAAGCCTGCAATTTTTAATGCATCTCATAGTCACTCTTTTCTTTAGAGGCTAAATACTTTAGATACTATACAAGCAGAACTGGCTCCAAGACCGCTGTGTTCCACTTCAGAGCTACCTTAACTGTGCTGCATTACAGACTTGGATCGCAAGTGAACTTTGCTGAGATCTCACCGTCATCCAAGATGCCCTGTTTCTTCCTCATTCTTCAGACCATCCTCTCTCCACAGACACAATTTGCAGGGGTCTAGGGGATCACCGAATCCAGCTTCTGGCTTGAAGTGCAGCTTCCAAACCTTCCTCCAAAGAGACTACACCCCTGCTCCAGGAAACCTGTCCCACTACTGCCCAGCTCTCTTTGTGGATCCTGCCGTGCAACATGAACCTCCCAAACCACAACTTCTGACAACTGTCCCCTTCTTATCCTGTCTAGATCTATTGAGAAGAGCTCAGCTCTACCACCTTTGTATCTGTCCTAGTATTTCTAAAAGACCACTATTACATCTCCCTTAGAATTTAGCATAATCCTTCCAGCAGGGAATAGAGGGTAACAAACCTTCCCTCAGTCTACTGACCATGCTCTTTCTAATGCAGGCCAACACGAGGCTTGCTTTATTTGCAGTGCGTGCAAACTTTTTGACTTTCACAACTTGGCATCCGCTGGAAACCACAAGTCCTTTTCAGTACCTCTGCTCCTCAGCCAGTTCCCTCCCAGACTGTAGAGAGCCTGGGGCTATTTCACCCCATCTGCAGAACTTTGCAATATTTCTTCTTGAACTCACGAGGTTTCTGAAGGCCCACTCCTCAGATGTCTGAAGGTCCCTCCTTGCTGCACCTCACCTCTTCCCACCTCTGTGTCACTCCCCCAGTGTAACGTTTTCTGCAGACTTGCTGAGGGTACAATCTTCCTTTCCACCTCAGCGACCAGGCGCTTGATAGAGATATTGAACAATACTGCACCCAGAACTGGACGCTGAAGGTACACCATTCTTCACCAGGCACTAACTGGACATCGAACCATCACTTATACACATTAGGTCCAGCAGTCCAGGCATTTTTCAGCCTAACTAGTGCTCTGTTCATCCAGCTTATATTTCTTCAGTTTAAAAATGAGAGTAACACAGGAGCATCAAAGTCTTCTAAAGTGAAAGTACACTCAGTCCACCACTCTCCCCTCAACGACAAAGCCTGCCCTTTCATCATAGAGGCAATATGGCTGGTCGAGCATTGCTTGCCTCAATAACATTAACTCTTCGTGATTACTTTCCTTCCTTTTGCATGTTTTTCTTGCTATTTGGCTGTTGTAGGTAATGTACTGCAGTCATCCTTGAGGATTTGAGTTGTCTGAGTAGTGTGCAACACCTGCTCATCCCAACACAACTGGAGAACTCCTTCCTGCTGTGCACACCTTGGTAAATTCAGTCATCTCCCTTTCTTGTACCTTTCATATTTAGCACATCTAAACCTAGTACGTAAGTAAAGAGACTACTCAAAGCCACAAGAAAACTACTTAAGGCTAAAGGAAAGGAGAAAGAAATCCTACAGGGAAAACATTTCAGGCTCACTTTCAAATAAGGTGATGATTTAAGATAAAGAGTATAAAAATCAAAAATTATTACTAGAATGGTGATCATGTTTTTCTGAATGTGTGGTCATTACAATGACATTTTCACTACCTGAGCTACTGATGCCATTAAAATGAGGCATGAGCAATTAAAAAAATAAATAAATCAAGAAAATGAAAATATCCACAAAACTAAATTTGCAAAAGGGACAAATTAAAAGAATTACGCAAACATTTTTGATAAAACTGCTTTTTTTCAGAACTCAAAATGGAAAAGCAGTTTTTGCGTCCTGTATTAGGATTGCCTGAAACTATTTCACCACTGGGAGAAAACACAGATTGTCCTTGCTGTTGTTTTCGTCATGACATTTTATGGTATTTCCTGCAATAAGAATTGTCTCACTTGAAATCAAATATTTAAAGTGGGTTTTTTTCTGATATAGCCTGCTCTTGTGCCATACTAATGGACCGAAATAAAACTCACTTTGTATATGCAAATGAATATGACAGATGTAATGTTTAAGGCAAGAGCTTAGAATACATTACAAATAACAGGCTTTGAAACCAGTTGAAACCTTAACTGCCTTTCGGGAAGAAAGAGGCCTTCTCCCCAACTTTGGTTTTTTTTTTTTTTCCTGATATAGAGAAAGCAAATTATTTGCACTTGTAATTACTTTCTGAATACAGTGAATATTGACATAAAAGACACTTAGTCTGTATTGGAGATCTTCCAAAATTTTTTTTTAACACTTTTGAAATTGTCATATAGCATTTTGATCTTCTCCAGTAAAAATGTAAACAAACTAGAAATGTATCAAAAGTGCATGTATTTAAGTATTCTTTTACTTTAAATACTCTATAAAAAGTGGGTTTCTTTGCACAGCTGTAACATAACTAATAAGAGGAAGCAGAGCTCATACAACACAAGGGAACAGAAGAATAACATAAGCACCTGCATAGAACAGCATGTTTCAAAACAAGTGAGTATAATGAGGTATCAAGAAGGTGAGAAACTGAGAGCAGACAGAATGATATACAACAAGTTTCTTAAATAGGTTGTTACTTTTTATCCATCTTTTTTATTCATCTGTATTTGATTGTGTAAGTCAAAACAGTAAGAGAATAGTTTTGTTTACCAGCCTTTTTAGTGAAAACCATGATAATAACATCAACTCTTCCAGGGAAGACAGAGGAAAAAAGGCACATGAAAGGTACTTACTGATTATGAACTCAGTGCACCAGAAAAAAACTCATCAAATTACAATAGCCAAATCACTGCCAGTGAGTTAATCTCATCACTTACAGAAGTCTGTTAGAAACCAGGAGATACCATCACTGAAGATGTATCATCACATAAAATATCTATCCATCTCTGCTAAGCGTTCAAAGACTTTACTACCAACTCATCCCCTACATACTAGCCAACAGATTAGGTTTATTAACCAGCAAGATGAATACTATGTGTTCTCTCTCCAGCAAAGCTAAAAAAAGTGAATCGATGACTCATTCGATTACTGTATTAGCTAAACATTGCTTTTAGTCAACCAATCTCTATTGGACAACTACCAAAACCATACAAGCATAGTGGGAGAACATTTAGAATTTAAGAAACAAAAAGGAGACTTACATTAACAGAGGGGAAAAGTTGCAACATTTTATCCCAAGAATCAATAGAAATAATTAAAAAAAGTATGAACCAGGACCAATGTTGTCATTCCACTGTAGTACAACTCATGAACACTATGGCTGTGAGGTAGAGCAGTTAAGACACGCTGCTTGTCTTGAACAAAGTATATTGGTTTAATTTTTAATAAAAGGTTTAACAATTCTTTCTAAAAGTAGCAGACAGAGACATAGTAAAGTATGTCAGCAAAGCTGCTGAAATCAAGACACTACTCACATGGCAACAAACTCTTGAATACAGTCTGTTATCCATACAGATATTTTTTTTAATGCATCACACTAGCTAAGGGATAAAGTGTTAGACTACAACTTTTCATGAGGAACAACCAGAAATCTCATGATACTTAATTGTTCAAGACAAAATCTGCAGAAAGGAATTTTGGAACAAAAGGTTGGATGTAGAAATGACAGAATAGGTATTCAAACATGCTGTCACAGAAGTACTCTTCCCTAAATAGCAAGTATACACATATATATATATATATGTATATATATATTCTTCCTGCACCTGCACGAAATAAAATAGCTGCCATTCATTGGAACAGAAATCCTGCATCTTGTAAATGACACTGGCTTAGTTATCAGAGGAACTCAAAGTATGATGTGACACGGTTACAATTAGCATGGACTTTAAATAAAAGGTGCAAATAAAACTTTCGATGAAACAGTCTTGATAATGTAATCATAAAGCAGAAAAGTGCTCAGAGTATTAAATATGCAATCACAATTTACAACGGACCAAATAATTGCCTTTTTTTTTCCTTCTGTGCTTCTCAGGCAGGTTCACACACGCACAAAAAAAAGGACCAGAAAGCAAAACATGCATGTTCTGCAATTAAAGAAAATAAGTTTAATTCTTTAAAACTTTGTGGAACAAAAAGGCGCAATGAATATTTGTAAAAATATTTGTTTGAAAGTCAGTTAGGAACAGCAAGTCCATGTTGTGTTACATACGTCTTAGACACTTTAAAATATTCAGATATTAAAATTCAGAATTAAAAAAAAAAATAATCCTAGTTCTTATAGAGCTGGCAATTCATACGGCAAATCACACCATCTCAAATGGTGTGCGCTTGCAGCCCAGAAGGCCAGTCACATCCTGGTCTGCATCAAAAGAACCGTGGCCAGCAGATCCAGGGAGGTGATTCACCCCCTCTACTCTGCTCTCGTGAGACCCCGCCTGGAGTACTGTGTCCAGCTCTGGAGCCCTCAGCACAAGAAGGACATGGACCCATTGGAGCTGGTCCAGAGGAGGGCCACAAAGATGATCGTAGGACTGGAGTGCCTCTCCTATGAGGGCAGGCTGAGAGAGATGGGGTTGTTCAGCCTGGAAAAGAGAAGGCTCTGGGGAGACCTTATAATGGCCTTCCAGTACCTGAAGGGGACCTAAAAGAAACCTGGGGAGGGGTTGTTTGCAAAAGCATGTAGCAATCGGTCGAGGGGCAATGGTTTTAAACTAGAGCAGGGTAGGTTTAGATTGGACATTAGGAAGAAGTTCTTTACAATGAGAGTGGTGAGACACTGGCACAGTTTGCCCAGAGAGGTGGTGGAGGCCCCATAGAATCATAGAATCTTCATGGTTGGGAAGGACCTTTGAGATCATCGAGTCCAACCATATCTGGAGACATTCAAGGCCAGGCTTGATGAGGCTCTGAGCAATCTGATCTAGTTAAAGATGTCCCTCCTTACTGCAGGGGGGTTGGACTAGATGACCTTTAAAGGTCCCTTCCAATCCAACACATTCTATGATTCTAAATCTGCCTTTTCTTTATGGGACAAATCTTGGGAGTGGCAAATGTCAGAGAAAAAATAAAAATGCTTTCAGAAATGATCCTATTTTACGATCCTCCCCACTCCCTTCACACAGGGACACATTATTTTCTTCCTACGTTATGGCAAATGAAGGACCACCCAGAATGTGAAGACCCTCCCATGCCTATGGAGGGTCTCGGAGGATGCTGATAAGTGGGATGCAGGGAAGAAAGACTACCTGAACTGTACCTCCTATATACCAGTTCCTGGCTGGTTGCACCCAGAAAGGCAAAACACGTTCCTGCCCCTCTCTGGCTGCCAAAAGGAAGGCTCATATTTTTTCTTTTGCATTCCTCAGACAGCTGATGATGGCAGTATTTCATCACCCTCTCTGTGTGTCTTCCACCACTTTCTCACACTGACAAATGCACTACTGGATAATTTTCTCACAGTGCTTAATCATAGAATCATAGAATGGTTTGGGTTGGAAGGGACCTTAAAGATCACCTAATTCCAACCCCCCTACTGTGGGCAGGGACATCTCCCACTAGATCAGGTTGCTCAGAGCCCCATCCAGTCTGGCCTTAAAAACTTCCAGGGATGGGGCTTCCACCACCTCTGTGGGCAACCTGTTCCAGTGTCTCACCACCCTCATGGTGAAGAACTTCTTCCCAACGCCCAGTCTGAATCATCTCGTCTCTAGTTTTAATCTATTCCCTCTAGTCCTACCATTACCCAACAACCTAAAAAGTCCCTCACCAGCTTTCTTGTAGGCCCCCTTAAGATACTGGTAGGCCACTATGAGGTCTCCTCGGAGCCTTCTTTTCTCCAGACTGAACAACTCCAACTCTCTCAGTCTGTCCTCATAGGAGAGGTGCTCCAGCCCTCCTCATGGCCCTTCTCTGGACACGCTCCAGCACGTCCGTATCTCCCTTGTAGTAGGGGCTCCAGAACTGCACGCAGTACTCCAGATGGGGTCTCACGAGAGTGGAATAGAGGGGGAGAATCACCTCCCTCGACCTGCTGGCCATGCTTCTCCTGATGCAGCCCTGGATACGATTGGCTTTCTGGGCCGTTAGTGCACACTGACAGCTCACGTTGAGCCTCTCATCTACCAGCACCCCCAAGTCCTTTTCTTCAGGGCTGCTATCAAAGCCAGTCACTGCCCAGCGTATATTGGTTCTTGGGATTGCCCCAACCCAGATGGAGGACCTTGCACTTGGTCTTGTTGAACTTCACAAGGTCAGCATGGGCCCACCTCTCCAGCCTGTCAAGGTCCCTGTGGATGGCATCCCTTCCCTCCAGCATATCAGCCACCCCACGCAGCTTGGTGTCGTCAGCAAACTTGCTGACGGTGCACTCTATGCCACTGTTCATGTCGCTGACGAAGATGTTAAACAAGACCAGTCCCAGTACTGATCCTTGAGGGACTCCACTTGTCACTGGCCTCCACTTGGACATGGACCCATTGACAGCCACTCTTTGGGTGCAGCCGTCAAGCCAGTTCTTTATCCACTGAATTGTCACTCCATCAAACCCATATTTTATCAGCTTGGAGACCAGGATGTCATGTGGGACAGTGTCAAAGGCTTTGCTCAGGTCCAGGTAAATGACATCTGTTGCCCTCCCCTTGTCTATTGATGATGTGACCTTCTCATAGAAGGCCACCAGGTTTGTCAGGCACGATTTGCCCTTGGTGAAGCCATGTTGATTGTACTCAGTCACCTCTTCATTATTATTCTGCCTCAGCAGTGCCTCCAGGAGGATCTGCTCCATAATCTTACCAGGCACAGAGGTGAGACTGACTGGCCTATAATTCCCTGGTTCCTCCTTCTTTCCCTTTTTGAAAATGGGGATTATGTTTTCCCTTTTCCAGTCAGGGGGGCTTCACCAGACTGCCATGACTTCTGGAATATAATAGAGAGCGGTTTAGCAACCTCATCCGCCAGTTCCTTCAGTACCCGTGGGTGTATCCCATCAGGTCCCACGGACTTGTTCACTTTCAGGTTCATCAGATGGTCATGAACCTGATCTTCACTTATGATGGGCAGTTCTGTCCAACCCCTGCCATTGTCTTCTGTGACTCCAGGAGTGTGGCTGGAGCCCTTGCCAGTGAAGACTGAGGAAAAGAAGTCGTTGAGAACCTTGGCCTTCTCCATATCACTTGTCACCAGCTCCCCCGTTTCCTTTCTGAGGGGGCCCACACCCTCCCTAGTTTTCTTCTTACCATTAACGTACCTATAGAAATTTTTGCTGTTTCCCTTGATCTCCTTGGCTAGATTTAATTCTAACTGAGCTTTTAGCTTTTCTCACCAGGTCTCTTGCTGTTCAGACAGCTTCCTTATGTGCCCCCCGTTCTAGCTGTCCTTTCTTCCACTCCTTATAAAGTTTCTTTTTGTGTGACAGTGTGTCCAGGAGCTCCTTGTTAATCCAGGCAGGTCTCCTAGCATTCTTTCCTGCCTTCCTCTTTGTCAGTATAGTTTGCTCCTGGACACAGAGAAGGTGATCCTTGAATACTGACCAGCTGTCCTGGGCCCCCCTTCCCTCTAGAGCTTTGTCCCACGGCACTTTGGCCAGCAGATCCCTGAAGCGATCAAAGTCTGTGTGCCTGAAGTCCAGGGTCGTAAACTTGGAATATATCCTTCTAGTTGCCCTGAGGATCTTAAATTCTTTGCTTTGTGGTCACTGCAGACAAGGTTATCCCTCTGCCTCACGTTGGTCACCAGCCCTTCCCTGTTGGTGAGAATGAGGTCCAGCATAGCACCTTTTCTTGTTGGTTCCTCTACCATTTGGAGGAGGAAGTTGTCATCTATGCATTCCAGGAACATCCTGGATTGCTGGTGCCGTGCTGTGTTGTCCCTCCAGCAGATGTCAGGGTGGTTGAAATCCCCCACGAGGACCAGGGCCTGTGAACACGAAGCCACTTCTATCTGCCTATGGAGGGCCTCATCTGCTTGGCTCTGCTGGTCAGGTGGCCTGAAGCAGACCCCTACTGTAACATCACCTTCCCCTGCCTTCCCTTTAATCTTAACCCATACACTCTCAATGAGCTCCTCGTCCTTCGCCATGTGGAGCTCCATCAATTCTAGCTGGTCACTGATGTAGAAGGCAACACCTCCTCCCCTCCTACCCTAAAGAGCTTGTATCTGTCTATCCCTACATTCCAGTCATGGGAATCATCCCACCAAGTTTCAGTAATGGCCACTATGTCATGGCTTTCCAGCAGCACAGTGGCCCTTAATTTGTCCTGTTTATTGCCCAAGCTGCGTGTATTTGCGTAGAGGCATTTCAGCTGGGCTGGCCGTATCACCCTCTTGCGCGAATCCCCCTTGATTCCCTTGGGGTGTCCCAGTGCGTCATCCCTGGCTTGCCTTAGGGCAACAAGTTGAGAGCCCTTACTGGGACTCCATCGCACTGCCCCTGATGTGCTGCCCCATGAAGAGCTTTTTTTTGATAGATGACGGTGGTAATGAAAGCGCTGTGGAATATAGCAAAAGAGAAGAATCAAAATGTTCAAAATTCATTTGCTTCCCCTTGCCTTATAGGCTTTACTAATGCTACCCTCATTTGCTTTCATGTTGGATTCCTACCTTCAGTAGAATTCTCTTGAAATGTGTTGTCAGGGAAAACAGACAAATTAATACCATCTGGCTAGCAAACATTTGAAAGAAATCACATTTTATTACCTGTAAGCAAAGAAGAACTGCTAAAACTTATTAAGATAAAACACTACACAATTTACTCACTATATAAAACTACTGTCTTTAGATAAATTACTAAAAACTCTGCAAGTCTGTAAACTGTGCTGGGACAGAAGTGTTGTTATTTTTAGCTGTTCTGAAGTTAGTTTGCTTTTCTACTTCCGTACTGCACAGGGCACATTCTGCAAAACCTGACAATTTGACAAGATGACAGAATTATACCTTTAGCTCACACTTGCAGAAGTTGCTCCACACTGCAGAATAAAGAAGTCTGAGCTGCTTTGCAGTAAGCTTACTGAAGATAACTTGATAGAACTAAAGTCAAATTATACATTTTCAACTGAAAATCTGCATAAAAGGACAGTATGCAGCATAAGATACATACTGGGTTAAAAATAAGACACAGCGTCCCAAAACATCACCATGTATAATCAAAAATTGACGAAAGTTTGATAATGAGACTGCCAATGTGGCAAAATAGTAAAATTGACAGAATAAACAGGAACACATTTTCCACTCCTTTTTTTTTTTTTATATCATAGTTTTCCATAGGAAGAGAATAAATTGGCTGAAAACAAAAAAAAATACTTGATGCAAGATGGGAAGCATCCAGTGAGTAGAGAGCAAAAAAGCCCTTTGAGTTTGAAAATTCTGGGTTCAAATCCCATATCGCTCCACATAGCCTGGGAACCACTGGGTCAGGGCCTCGTCTTGTGAACTCCTTGGAAACAACAGCATTCCTTGCATCGTAACTATAATGCAGTTTTTCAGCAGCATAGAGAATAACCTCTACTAGCACATAACTTTGCACATAAAAACACATGCAGAGATAGTTTTTGGTCTGAAGACTATAATCCTGTACAAGCTTCTAAATCATCCAAATGACAATGTCTGCCAGTTTAATGACTATTTCTAAACCTACCAGTTTGGTAAAAAAGATAATTATTCCATTATATACCACATAGGTTTTAGCCGAAAAGTTTACTTTAAATATTCTTTATTCAATATTTTCTCAGGAAGAGCTCATTTATGCATATATACATACATTTGTTTATATTAACTTATATGATCTTTATTCAAAGGCAACTAATTGGGTTTGTTTATCCCTTGAGAGAGTATATCTTTTAAAGGATAGCTTTAAAATAAAGGTTTATGTATTTTTTTCTGTAACTTCATTTCAGGAACAATTTACAATACTGTTATAGAAACTCTGCAGCCAACCCAATGGCATGAACTAGCAGTTCACAATCCAAACTACCCGTCCAGCTTTGCGTACCATCGATTGCTTAAACTGCTCACTGAGCAAGCACACCCATAGTGAAAGACAAGTCACCTGCATGAAGGCTATAAACTATTTAAACAAAAAAAGATTTTATAATCACTTGTATTTCATAGAAGTTCAAGAAGCTCAACTCTTCTACAGGGCAAGAATTCACCTAGCTAAAAAAATGAACAATAATGAGCTGTCTAACAACATATGGCAGCACTGTAACATTTTGCAAAGAGATTTATGTAGGCTGACCATAAACCAACAAAAGTTAGACAAGGGCTGTAGAATAGGTTAACATGAGATCTCTTTGTGTCATTAGCTGCGAGGACCACAACTTAATATCTTTTATAGAGGCAGCATCTCAACAAGCCCTAGTCCAAGACCTCCACTCCTCACTACAGTCTGAAGGCATTCACTGAGCGTGGATTCAGAAAAGTGAGAGCTGCAACAGGTATTGCCAAGATAATTTCTTTCAAACACACAGAATCTTTCATAAGTCTCCCACACAATGTTGGGAACTAACCACATTTAACTGATTAAATCAAAAGATTTAGAACACAGAACATGGCTGCAGGCATTCAAGGAAAAACTACGAAAACACACATCACCGTGTTGAAAGCATTTTTATTGCTGGGCGATTTCGTTAGCTAGAGAACATTATGGTATTAACGCATATGAAATTCTTAAACATTAAAAATGCTTTCTAAAACCTATTTCTTCCCTCAGTTTAGGCAAAACCTTGAAGACATGTGTCCCATGGTGATCACATTCTACAGTTTTTGGAAATCAGTGGCAAAGAATGCTATGTATCATGACTATTTAATAGCTGAAGAACTTTTGATGAGTGAACCGAAAAGGTGTGTATGAACAATGTGGCATCAAGACTTCAGTAGTAGTTTGTATGACTTTGTGCAAGAGAACAATTGTACTGAAGATAAACTACTATTAAAAAAATACCCTAGAAACAAAGGTGTACAGAAAGCCCCCCAAAAAATGAGTTTTATCTTAAGATATGTCTGGTGTCAAAGCACAACTTCAGGCAACGGCACTCAGCTCCTCAGCACTACAAGGTAACACAGAAGGAAGAAGGAAGAGTGCTATTGTCAATGCTGCATCATGGTGTGAGAAACGCAAACCTGTTGACTCATATTCTTCCATTCCAGGATGGACGGCACCACAGATCAACACAGCAATAACCTGTTCCCCACCCAACCTCAGAGAATTACATCCCAGGTATCACCTTCCTACAACAGCAAAAACTAAACAACCTTTGAAAAAAAACTGTAAGACTTTCTCTGGAAACATAAGGCTATAGAAGCTGTATTCTTAGGAAAATGTGCATATTGATTAAAAAAAAGCCTTTTCAACCAGACATTTGATAAAGAGAATGTAGTTGAGAAGTGTCTATGCATGTATTTCTTGATTTAAGCAAGCAGAGGAAAGTAGCATTACTTCTCTGTGAGTTCAAGAAAAAAAAAATAAATTCAAAAATTACTAGAAAAACTGTACTTCCTCCTCAATAACCTACAGAAGTTATTCATGCTTCATGCACCAAAAATGACACCTCCCCTTTCTAGATATGTTCAAACCACCAATGAAACTTTGACAGCCCACATCATTCCTCTAATAGTGACTTGCACATCTATTTCACAAGTTTTTTTCTTATTAGAGATTGTAGCTTTTATTGAAATAGTTTCATTCCATAGTAACACAGAGCAATTTTTTATGGTTCTACAGGCTTTCATGTCACTTCAAAAGCAGAGACGATCCAGAGCAAAAATTTTACTGCAAATGAAACAAGGTGGCCAAAGGACATGAAGGGCAAAAACACAGAAAGGGACAGAGGACAGAAGGAGTGTGAGTTCTGAGCAAGGAGACAATTTAATGGCAGGAAGTAAGTCACTATATTCAGTATGTGACATACATTTAATTGAACTTTAAATTGAAAAAACTTCCCACAAAGTAGGCTAAAGAGATCAGATGTAGGAATGAGCACTGTTCTCTCCCTGTATACAGACAGCAAGTGGAGTAAGATAGGAGAGGAGAAAAACTTGTGAGGATTGACTGCACTTAACCAAACCCTTTGGTAAAGACTCCTGCCACCACACAGTTTTGTGTTAGCGAAAAGCAAACCACAAAAAAGCCGTTACAGCCTAAGACAAAATTAAGGGCTGCATCCCTCCTACAAGCCACAGGTTTCCCATTACAGCTATAAGGATATAAAAAGATAGGGATCTTGATCAAAGCAAAGAAAGAAGGTGGACTGATTCCACCTCAGCTCACACCATCTATCATGGGCAGTAACTTTAACACCTGTGTGGGCTATGGGCTCCCCAGAGGTTCCTCAAAGAGTTTTTTGGCTCTTACCATCACTCGAATGCCAAAAGGGTACCGAAAACAGATTTTTTTCATGCATAAAGATGTAGCAGCATGTTACATGGGTCACTGCAAGGAGACTCCAGAGGCAGTTTTTGGTCTATAACTTGCATTAATTTATTTACTTAGCAAAAGTTGAGTTCTGCAAAAGTTGACATGTCTCTTCCAAGAAAGATCCCAGAGCTTGCAGGAGCAGATTGCTTGTACACTGCAAAGACTGAGTTGTTTGTTTCGTGTGACTTGCAGGACTGGTGCCAATGTCAAGACACATGATTAAGGCATGATCTAAACTGCCTACAGAATATAGGTACACATGAGATTTAACACACATATATTTATTACTTATTACTGAAGCTGAAAGGCTCTGAAGAAGTATTAACACTGGAAATAATTCTTGCATTTATGCAAAATTGCTTTTCATGGGAACATATTTTCCAACCTATCCAAAAACCTCTTTTAAAAGTATGTATTTTATTGCAGATATTTCAAGGAAATTGCCTCAAGCTGTTCACATTAAGTACTGGCATGCTCTCCTAGCATTTATATATATATACACACACATACAAACCTACACATGCATTTGTACACATATGCACTTCTTCAAGCTTTAGTTCCTTAAACAATTAATTGGAGCCTTCCACTTCAATTCTTCATGAATTAAAGCATTCATAAACAGTACACAGAGGATTTCTATTTTTCCCAAAGTAGGTATGAAGTCATAGCATGAAAAGATCCATGCTACACGGTCGACATATTTCAACATCAACTCTCCCAGTAGACTCCTGTATTCATTCAGTATTTGTCCTGGCTACAGTGGCTGTAGAGCAAAACTGGAAAATACTGCATGTTTGTCTTCCACAGATGTTCAATTTTGGATTCAAGTAACTGACTTGAAAAAGAAAGTCCAGTGTTCAAAGACAGTCCTTTGAGCTCCTTTGGAGGTTTCTGATAATTTACATGTTTATTTACAGTAATTTCACAATGAACAACATCAGAAGAGAAAATGGCAAATCACAGACTATAAAGTTGAAAGACCAAAAGGCAACTTGCTTCCAAGATGTACTGAATTGCTTTGAACAGAGTTGTCACGTTCAAGTATACATGCCAACAGCACAGTGTGGATGGTAATTTCAGAAGAGAGTCTGAAGGTAGGTTTATTCTTGGATTTAGTACAGTAAAAAGTAAGGCTAATAGATTTGGAAGAGGGAAGTGAGCACCAATTTACCATGGCCAGAACCGAGGAATGCCCGAAGCATAGTTCCAATACAGAATTTCTTCTTGAAGGTACAAACAACAATCAGTTTTTGCAAAGACGTAACTAACATGCGCTACAACTGTAAGCAAACCTTAAGCATCAAATGCCACAGAAGAAATATATACACTTAGATGACCCTCCTGGATACACTAATACTACATTTCCCAAAATTACTACAGACAAATATTAAGAAAAAATACTTGTTACTGTTTGACAATGTTTCCTACTACAGTCAGCTACCCTCAGTTAGGCACAATTATTTCTCCCTACCACACGAAGAAAAATATCTTCATCCACAAAAATTTAGGGTAGAAGAAAAGAAGAATCCAAAATACTACCAGCTGCTTTCATTCATTCTAGCGGGACAGATTTATATCTAACAAATTACTTTTAAAACAATAATTAAAAATGTCAATAGCACATACAAAAATTGTTTCATTGGCTGAGATAAGCACTTTCCTAAAAGCTTTGTCATCAGCTAAATCTGTTCTAGTTATATTCTCTGACTTCTGGAACTGACACTCATGCACTTTGGAAAATTTTGCCCAAAACTGATAAAAAGTGACAGAAAAAGTCACTGTGTTTTATCATGATCAACAATAGGAAGCTGTGCAATTCTGGCAGGACAAGAGCTGGTCCATAAGAGAGTCCCCTTTGATGATAAAAAGTTATTATGATAATAGGTGTGCTACAGTCTGTCTGCTGTCTGTAGATTAAAAGAAAAAGCTTTCAAGAAAAGTGGAAAGCCAAAAAGCTACATTAAATTGAAGATGGAAGCCAAAATACATGTATATACAGAAGGACACAGATATAACTATAAAGAGAAATGAAAAACAAGCTGAAAGCTAAGTTCTTAAGCTTTACATTAGAGAGACTGCAATAAAGACCTAGAAAAGGACCTACACAAACAAAAAATTAAAAACAAAACAAAAGAAAAGAAAACAAAACAAAAAAACAACCAACCAATCTGTCCAGTCAGTACCTCAGGTTTTATTCTTCAGTATTCTAACAGTACATTCCAGAAGAGACTTATTTTAGACTTTTTTTTTTCATTTTTAAATGTTCACAAGGGTTGGTTTACTAAAGCTAAAACTTTAACTAATGTGGAAAATATGTCTCAAAAGCACAAAATAAAAAATAAAAGAAAAGGTAGCCTTCCTTTTCCTAGGTTCATTTCAAGACTAAATTGTACATAAAACTGCATTCAAGAAACCTGTGTCAGTTACCAGGCTGCTTATCCTCATCCAGAATTTCCTAAAATCATACCTCTAGTTTAAGGTGTTCTTTGTTTCCTAAAGTATACATATGTTTTAAAAGAATTCTATAAAGCAGACCAAAAATCCTTTCTTAGTGTGACAACCGGGAAGCCAAAAATATTGCAGCCAGGAAGCAACTACACATTTACTTGCTGCCCAGTTCCAAATATGTTCTAAAGAGTAACCAACCTGTGAATCCATCTTGAACTTAAATCATTAGCCAGCACTGGTCAGATGTAATAAACTCCTCAAAGCATAGCAGTTCTTGCTCCCCTTTAAATTAATGTATGCATTCTTTGAATATTTAATGTTATATAAAGAAATCAAATAATTAAATAAATGCATATTTGAGCATGTATGTTACAGCAGCATATACAATGACTTTAATACATACCTTCTCACATAAGAACTGAAAATAGGTGGAAACCAGTTAGGTAATGAGACCCACAGAATAAATAAAGTCTAGTCTGAAGACATAAAATTATCCAGCTACACATTATACCTATTTGTCTACTTGCAGAAAACTCCCAAGAAACATACAGAACTGGAAGAGTCGCCTGAAAGCTTATTCTTCTAAAAAAAGAAACATACCCTATTTTTGGTACCTAATGAAATACCAAGGTAGATATAAGTACACTTAATAAGCACATATTTCAAATAATTTCTGTAATTCTCCTTGTTTACAACTTCCAGATTCTCTCTTTGTGGGCATTTTCTATTTCAGTAGAAGCGTGTCTTTTGATCTCATCAAAAGATGTGAAGTTGGAAAGTGAAAGTCAGGAAAAAGTTACCTCTGGAAGATTTTCTAAGTCTGGACAAGAAGAGATACTAAGGATAGTTCAAAAAAAAGTAACAAAACCAATCAGCTCTGGGGGTTGGGAGGGAGCAAGAAGAAAAAACCTGTGGATTGTCAGTGTCTTTGAGAAGACTATACACACTTTGAGCAACTCTATACTATTTGAGTTACCTGTCAATCTGCAACAAACACTTCATATTCAAAAAGGCTCAAAGAGGACAGTTTAACAAATCACTTTGTCAAAGTATGACTAATAACCATGATCAAATACGTACTCGTGAAAGGGAAATTTATTTCAGAACACCTGAATAATTCTCAGACTATCTGTAGAAACTAATGCTTCCCCTGTGGTTTGGTTTACTTGATTTTAAGGTAAAGTACAGAAAACTATTTCCAGGTAAAAAGTAAAAAACATAAGGGTTTTATTGTGCTTTCTTCCATGGATCCACTTAAAGTACTAAATCCATTGTTGACCCTAAAGCAGAGAAGTTCTTCATCTGTAAGTCTCTTTTTAAAAAACAAGCTTATTCCTTGTATAATGTGACAGCCACTGTCAAGAGTGATGATATGATGGGTTTAAATGAGATTAGTTTTACAACAGCTGTGCCACAATTGCATCGTCTCATGTCGAATACTATTTTTAAACACACTTCAATAGCTAGCTAGCCTTCTGCACTAGACTTCCATGGAAACGCCACCTCCAATACACCAACTGCACAAAAGTCTTGAGACAGCACTTTCAAAAAATTGAGAGCAAACATGAGAAAAAAAGGTGAACATGTTTAGGTTTAAATTTCTGTACAGGTTAAGAGATGGTTCAGGATAGCCATATGCAGAACTAAAGACACATTTTTAATCATGTAAGAATTTCTCCTGATGTTTTGCTTTTGCTTGTCTGTGAGATGCTTCAATAATTCAAAAAAGAGCTTGTTCTTAAAGAGGAAAATTTTTGAAATATTCGCTTTAAGAAAGTACAGACACTCAAAATAGACTAGGAAGCTGTTAGTTAGACCACATAGTCCTGCTCATAAATAGCTACTGCCATCTTAGAAGAAAACACAGTAAGAGGAATGTGTATTCACATTTTTTAACATCATGGACAGGAAAACACACATCCAGAGACCTCCAGCACCTTGGCATCTCAGCACCAGGAGTCAGTATTACACAGCTGTCAAGCTCCAAAAAGACACTAGCAGTATTTCCTCTCAGGGTACAGCATGAAAGACAGGACACACAATCTGCAAACAAGCCGGACACCTATGAAAAGCCGACGCTCAACCAAGCTGAGAAAGAGCACCCTTAGCTCTTGGCTCCACAGCTAAGACGCCATCATAGACCGGACCACTGCTGTGGGCTTGTGTATGCTGGCACCTCCACAGTAGCTGTGGGAACGCCATCCGAATCCTTCACAATAAAGACCCCCAAAAAAGATATCTACAACTCTTGCAGTCCTGCTGAGACACATGGGGAAATGCTTAAGACCCTCGATAACATGCAAGTACCAGTGACGACTCTTTTTCTCACCGTGAACTTCCTCAACTCCCAGCCAAGTTGATTTTGCAGGATCAAAAAGGGGCAAGAAGACAGGGAGTCCCCATGGTATTTGAACCCAAGGGGTGCAGCACACTCAGGCAGTCACCCCAGATTCCCCAGGTAAAAAAGCAAATGAATGACAGAAGGTTACTTACAAAGCCAGAGGAAGAGCAGGGAGTCTGCACAGCACAACAGGGGCAGGTGGCTCAGATGAGGACCAGACAGAGCCACACAGGGCAAGAGCAATGACAAAATTTTAGCACTGCGGTTACTGCAACAGGATATGCGTTTAATGATTTGCATTTTACCTGGTACTGTGTACACACAGAAACACTATACTACAATGGTATGGAAATATAACTCACTCTTCTAGCCAGGTAAGAATCACAATAAAGTAATAAAGTTCGATAACTACCTTTTACATTACTGTAATCAGATAGCTATTAATAACAGATAGTTAAGAGAGTGCATACACAACCCTTTATCAGTAATTGGCCATTTATGCAAACAGTTCTGAGGCCTCTGTGATCATCTTGTTCCTCACCATATACCCTCAGAGCCCTCTGCTACAGTCTTAATTATCCACTTTTCCATACATTTCTATTCTAGGGTCACTGATAGCTCGCTTTATGCTTTTTTAAAATGATGGCTGCATTTACGTAACTACCTAATGAAGCTGCCCAAAACCAACAGCTTAAGTGGGGGTGAGAACTGCTGCTTCAAAACTGATGATTCCAGTACCTGAAAAAGCAAAATATCATCTTCTCATGATCAAAGGCAAATACACCTCTAATGCTTCTGTTTGGTGTAGTGTTCAACTCAAAGCTAAGTTGTGATCCACCAACATCTTCACCAAAGAGAGAGGCATAGCCTCCAATGAAAAATTAAAACACTTCAGAAAGAAAAACTGGCATCATAAAGGAAAAGATAAAGTATTTTTACAGGAAGCCAGAAGATGGCTTACAAAGGTTGCAGCATCTCAGGAGACAGTCACAATACCAGTGCACTGCAAAGGGAAACTTTTTGAGAGTGTAGTTTGATCCAAGTAGGCATTTTCCCAGGATATTTACTGTAATATTTACTGTAACTACTGGGAATCAACAACAAATAGGATATTATGATTGTCACAGAACTTTGTAAAAGGAAAAAAACAATGGAAAAACAGATACAATCTTTAATGTGGACCACTTGTACAAAGTACAATATTTTCGTTCAATATCAATATACACACTATCGAAAGATCAAAAGTATATGGGGTGTTTTGTATAAATGTAGTTTTTAATTTTAAAATTAACATAGCAGGCGCTGGACTTGATGATATTTATGGGTCCCTTCTAACTTGAAATAGTCTATGATTCTATGATATTTTCTCACACAGAAAGGGAAAAAAAGGCTACAAAAAGAAAAGCCTTACAAACTTAGCATTAGAATAAATGTTGCAAATACACTGATGATTGGTCTTTAAATCTTTTTATGCTGCATTTGTAATTTTTAATTTTCTGAAGAAAAACCTGATAGTCAGTATTCAATGACAATGGTTGATTTCTGCTTGAATTGTTATAGCCATTTAATTCTCGAGTTGCATTTTATTTTGTCTTTTTGTGGAACAACACTATTTGATCTGTTATAAACTTAGGTTACAAATTACAAAATAGTATTCTGAAATCACAAACATAATTTTAAAAAAAAGGGGGTGAGGGGGGCATGCAATAAAGCAGTCAGCCCTTTTTTCCAAATGGCCCTCTGTAGTCAAGTCCCTCCTAAACAGCAAAGTGCAGAAAAATACAACATCTCTGTTTTTTAACTATGTTTTTGTTTCCAAAGAATAAAACAAGCATGAGTCACTAAAATCAAGCTAATCTCTTCATTCATTTAAAGAAAAACATTTCAAGGCTTCAAAATTAGTGGAAAAGAGAATGCTAGCTTAAAATACAGATTCTGAAAGCATAAAAGCAAAAAGGCTCTTTTTAATCTCTACTCTTACCGATTTGGGGAAGCAGAAGTTGCTAACTCCTAACAAAAAAAAAAAAAAAAGGTTTTTTGCAGTGACATTTTAGACAAATTTGTCAAGTTTATCACACCATAATCATTACAGCCTCATCAAAACCAGAGCATAAATTAAGATACAGTTGACAAATATATCAGAACACTGGTGGATTTTCTGTAGGAAGGAAATGATCCATCCAAAATATAACGCTTCTAGCAGATACTTCCTCATGTGGCAAGGAAATGTACTAGATCTAGGCTGCAGTTCAACTGTTGCTTCCAGCCAATCTGAATGTCAGCTGCTGCCAAGAAGAGCAGTTTGACATCCTCCTGCCCCTTCATTCCTCGCTGAACATCACCACCTTTTTCTTCTGATGCTCATGCTCAGCAAAGCTTTGCCATGAGAACTGATTCAGATGAAGGAAACACTTTTGGTCAGGTTCAGGTTTCAAGTGTCTCATGCCCTTCCCTGCTTCAGCTCACCACAGGGCTGCACAAGTCCTGCATAACAGAACAGCAACCAAAAGGAGCAACCACGCTTCAGTGAAAGCCCGTATTTGTGTCGGCTTAGAGCAACTGACAAATTGCAGCCCGAGGGCGGGTTTTCGTCTCCTCCATTCTGCGCAAGTGCCCTAAAGACCCTGTTATTAGACTCACTCAGCAATCTGATGACTAATTCTCTATTTAGAGTGGAGGAGCTCCAACAGCAGAGACAGACTAATCACCTTAGCCATAAGTCATTTGGTATGTGGGAGACCCAGCCTTCGTCTCTGACTTCAAATCTGGCAGAACAAGAATTAAACTCTAGAAAGCCCCAAGAGTAAGAGTGGCTCACTGCAGGCTTGTACACCTCTTCTTTTCTTATTCATTAAGGAAAAAAAAAAAAAAATAAAAAAAAAAATCTAAGTTGTAACCCTCTCCCTGCCAGTAAGCATAGTACACATATAAACCAGCACAGCTTACTAGCAGAATAAATGGTAGCAGAATAAAACCTGACAGGCAGCCAGTCTTACCTACACCAGTTGAGCCACACAGCAAAGATCAAGCATTTCAGGCTTTCTCTTGATCTCTTTGATTTCTTTCATCCTCACCAAAAAGAAACTTCCCGTTCCAGTTCTTAGAAAAGAAATCTAGTAAAAAATGATGCAACACTGATTCAACTCTTCTGGAGCTTTTCTGCTTCTATGAATTCTAATGGAATGGGTTTCAGTTTACATTAGTTTTCAGCAACACATACTAAATAAGTCATGCATCTTCCCAAAAGCAGTGAAGTTCATAAAAATCCTGCAGCAACAGGACTCAGTTTAATGCTTATATACAACAAGAGGACTTTGGAACAAAAGTGCAACTGGCTATGCAGAAAGTCCTGACCCCAATCTTAGGTTTTGCACACATGTATCTGAGGCAATAATTACCTTTCTAGCACACAAAGAGTGTTGTTGATCTAAGGCAGGGATGAAAAAGCACACAGCAAAAGTTCCAGTGTCCTAGTAAAAAAGCCACCTTTGTCACCGCCTGATTTACCAACCTGCAACACACAAGGTACTGTCCAGGTGCAGTATCAGACTGCTTGAAACAACCAGCTACACAGCACAAACTACACCACAGCATGAATGCAACTTCTCTCTCTCCACACACCCTCCTTCGCTCCTTCCCTTCCATACAGATTTAACGCTGGGATAGCATCCTAAGCAGCTTTGTCTTAATGATCTGCATCTTCTGGAGCATCTCCTGTACCAGCAACAGAGTCAAAGATTCTTCTAACAGATGGAAATACTGGTCAGAAATGAGTAGCTGCTATTGCAATGTCTAACTAATATTTTTCTTTTTCCATCCCTTATGAATTAGGCCTAGGGCCTTCAAGAGCAACTGACAGTCAAGACTGGCAATGCTCTATTCCAGATCCCATAAAGACACACATTTTTTCCAAAAAGTTTCTGCTTCCAGGCCCCAATCCTACCATGAAAAGCTGAGCTTCTGGGCAGTCATATAGCTCAGTTTCCAAAATTGAAGGAAGTTAAACATATTTTTTTGCTCTATCTTACTTAGGCTTAGTGTCTGGAGCCAAAATTTCCTGACATTAGTCATCAAAATAAATTATAACCATAGTGATAAGTTTTCTATTACCAGTCTTCTTCCCTTCCCCAGATTGCTTCCCAAGAAGATAAACCAGAAAAACAAAACCCCTTCCAAGACATAACTGTAAAGGCAGAATCGTAATTCTACTATCTGAAACAGACCAGCAGGCATCACAGACCCATAAGGATTTGAAAATGACCTTGTACAGACACAACCTAAACACATCAGAGTGTAAGATTAAGCTGCCAATGTAGCGCTCGGTTTGGAAGTCTGAATAAGAACCACTAGTCCTACATTGATATCCATCTGCATTATAAATCCCTTCCCTGCTCTACCAGTGCAACAGGTGTATTATTTTACATTTACAATATTTATTGAAATGGTCTCTAAAACCACCTTTCTATTGGCAAGTAAAGGATAGGATTTCCACCTCTAAGATTTCTACCTAGTTAGTATTAACTAGACAAAATTTACTTTTGTTCACCTGTTTACATGCACTGTAGCCTACTAAACCCATTTTTAAAATGGCAACCTTTCCCCAGGACATTCAGAAAAACACTTATCCACAAAATTAATATTTTTCCTGTCTTTTTGTCATTAATAACACATCACCTCTTTCAGTGGCCCATTTAAAAGATTTTTCCCACTTAAGGAGGGAGTGCTACAAGGGCAGGCATATATTAATATTAAAGAACTGGTCAAAATAACTAAAATCATACTCATCATATTACCTATCACCCTTTACCCTTTTAGGCAGTTGCACGCTTAGTCTGTTTTTATCTACAAAGATAGTCTTGCCACTAACCACAATATCTCCAGAAAAATTGGCCTGAATTTTAGTTATGGTGTTGCAAACAAACTTTTTGTGTACTGCAACACATCTTTTTACTTTAGAAAAATGCTACTACAGAATTAAGTAATTTGCTCCTAAAATGACTGCAAAATAGGAAGGTTTGTTACACTGTGTGTGCCCTTAATACATTTTAACATTCTTTTACACTAAGAAAAACACTGTTAAAAGTGTATCATAGACACAGGCAATGTAACAAATTTCATTTCTGTACAAGAAAAAAAAAGAAAAAAACAACCCCCCATTTCTGCTTTTGCCAGTAAGGAACTTCATTAAAATATGTCTGAGTAATTAAGAAAATACAGACAATGCTTCTTCAAATACCACAACATATTTTAAGAACCTGTGATGCAGAACAAAGAGATACACCACACGCTTATCTGAAACAAGTTCCTAAAAAGATCCAACCTGAAAAGCATACATCAAATACTGCAGTATCCTGTCAAGAATTATATGTAAAAATCATCAAGGTAATACCTTAGCAACTTATTGCATAGCAATACTCGCAACATGGCTGCAGTAATTGTCACCGATGCAAACTGAAAGACACAAGTAGAAATAAACATGCTTGCAGCACCATGCTGTGAATGTTTTCCTCTCTTTCTTCCTTACAGTATGCAGTTTACATTCTGATGTATGCACTAAAACATAATTATGGTGCAAAGAGATTGTGGATACAGCTACTTAATTTGCAAAGTGTAAAACTCTGTGAACAAACAGCACACTGCAATTTACACTGTCACTTACCTCATATGACCACACACACTGTGTTCCTCCAAACCTTCGGACACACCTGCCCACCTCCACATCCTCATGAGTGGTGTACATTTCTCGAAGGCATTCACCTATATGTGGCACCATCCTCCTGAGAACCTCCCGGCTGAAGATCATTCCCGGTCCTCCCATGCAGAAATTCTCTCCAGGCTCCAGACCAAGTTTTCCGAGTTCTTCAATATTACCCAGACCAGTCTGTCCCAAATACAGAGGTTTACTGCTGTTCAGAGAGCGAAGAAACTCCTCCAATTTTTCACCTGCAAAGGAGAAAAGATTACTGTTATTTCTCTGCCTAGTCTGCCAGTCATCTCCTTTCCTGTACTTCTTTAACAGGCACCTGAGGCTGTCACAAGAAATCACTTCCAAAGCAGTACCCTATACCTAACTGAAAAACTCCTTGGGAGTTTACCTTTAACAGACTTCTTTTTTTTTAATTAATTAACATTACAATGACATTTTCATTCAGCCAAAACCCAGAACATGATCAAAACTTAATTTTACCAGCAAACCTTGTTATGTTCAACCAACACTGATGGAAAGTACTCCCTTACAGGTGCAAAACTCTCTCTAAAGCAGGACAATTTGCCTATGTAGTTCCAGGCTGCGGAGGAAGGAAAGGGGAAATGCCAGGTATTATTTTAATAGGATTAATTTTTGAGATCAGAGCAAACCTAGATTAACCAAGATAATTATGTTTGATTACAGAGTAATTGCCAGAACAAGGTAAAACTCAGGCTCCTTCCAAAGTATTTCCAGTGCTACAATGTCTACACACTTATCCTTCCCTTACCTATTTCTTTTAAGAAATTATGATTTCATGTTTACTTGAAATAAAGTTTCTGTATATGTTTAACTCAGATCCAATTAAACACAGGTTCTTTACAAGTCCAAAGTGAGCCCGAAGAAAATGGTGATAACTTTTACTGCCATATATATGTCTGCAACCAAACATATATACTTATCTACACGTGTGCACGTGTGACTATTTCACAGACGAATGACAGCTGAGAAGCAGGCAGCCCATTAAACCACTCAAACAAAATCAAGTGACAAATAGGAAAGCATACAGTTACCTGAAAGTTGAGGTAACATGAAAGCTACCTCCTTTCAACAGTGTAAGCAACCACGCTCACAACCGAGGCTTACACTTAACAACTTCAGCTTCTCTTTCTTTCCCAAAAGCAGGACACTGCACGAATAATAGCAGCAACAAGCACAGCCCAAAAGGAAGTGGGTTGCAGAGCATCGTTTTCTAATGGTGCCATCAAACTCGCCCGGAAAGGCGGACGGCACTTTTCAGAGACACACGCCACACACGAGAGCACCAGCTTTACAACTAGCCTCCAGAGGCTGCGTTTGCTCAGCCAAAGTGTCAGTGAGCCAGCGGAGAACTTTTCCTAGCGCTGAAACCATCGTTCCTGCGGAGTGCCGAGCCGAAGCCCCCGGGCTGAGCCGCAGCCGCGGCGGGGGCTGCTCGGACGGAGCGGGAGGCAGCCGGCAGCGCTCCCCGCCGCCTGCGCAGGGGCGAGGCGGGACTGACACACTTGGGCTGCGCAGCCGAGCGCCGGGGCCGCGGCACCGGGATCCCACGCCCACGCAGGGACCGCTCACGGCGGTCCAGCCGCCGCCTCAGCCCGCCAACGCGCCCCGGCGCCGCCGCGTCCCCAGGGGCCGCCCGGTCAGGCCCCGCGGGGGCACCTCGGGGTTCCCATCGGGACCTCGGTGCCGGGACGACGCCCCACTCCCCGCCCTCGGGGGCTGGGAGCAAACGCCGCCGGGGCGGGGGTGGGTCGTAGTACTCCTTGCGCTTTATCCGCGGGCGGCAACCGAGTCCCCCTCCCATCCCCCCGTGGGACCCCGCCGGGCCCCCAGGCCCTGCTCCCTTCCCTCCCGCCGGAGGGGCGCGCCCCGATCACCTTTAATGTAGACGTCGTCGTCCGCCCGCATGAACCACTCGTACTTGTCCAGGTAGTGGTCGTACATGTATTTGATCATCATGAAGGACTTCTTCTGCGGCGGGTAGGAGTCGTCCACGCCGGGCAGGGCGACGACGGGCAGCGGGGGCAGCCCGGGGGGAGCGGCGGAGCCCTGGCTGGAGAAGAACTCCACGCGGCCCGGCACCGAGGACGCCCACGTCCGCTGTGCGGCCACCGCCCGGCTGCCCAGGTACTTCTGGGCCGTCATTACCCCCACGTAGAGGAAGTTGCGGGGCTTGTCGCATCCCGGGCCCCCTCCCCAGTCCCCGCTCCCGTTGCGGCTGCCGCCGGGCCGGCCGTTCCGCTTCTCGCCACCTTCCTCCTCCTCCTCCGGCTCCCCTTCCCCGCCGGCGGCGGGGCTGGAAACCGTGCCCTCCGCCGCCGCCGGCAGTTCCCAGGGGCTGCTCCTGAAACTCGTGCCTCCCAGCGCCGCCGCTGCCTCCGGCGGCGCCTGCTGTCCGCCAGGCGCCGCCGCGCCCCCGGCCGCCCCCGGCCCGGCTGAGCGGCCGTAGTAGGAGCAGAGGCTGGCGCCGTGCCTCTTCTTCTCGCTCAGCTCGACCACTTTGGGGGCGATGAGCCAGGAGGCGGCGGTGAAGCCCAGCACCAGCCCCAGCACCACGCTCAGCCAGGGTCTCCGGGACCGCGCTGCCATGGCGCGGGCGGGGCGGCTCCCGGAGCGCCGCTACCGCCACCGGCGTCCCCCCGCCGCCTGCCGCTGGAGGCGACCCCCGTCCCGCAGCAGCCCCGGGCAAGGCGACTCCCGCCGCGGCTCCCCGCTCCGCCGCAGCGGCCCGGGCGGCTGCGTTGCACCCGAGTCAAACTTCTCCGGGCGGGAGGGCGGCGGCCCCTCCGCTCTGCTGGCACCTTGTCGCCGCGGCGGCTGGTCCCTCCCCGCCCCTCCCCTCCCACCGCTCAGACTCCTCCACGCGGCGGCGGCGGCGTCCCCACTACGCGCTCGCCGCCCAGCCGGCTTCCTCCGCGGCTTCCGAGCGCCTCACCCCGGTGGGCGCCGCCGGTGCCCGAGCCGCGCCGGGCAAGTGGCGGCCGCCGCCGCCGCTCCGGAAGGAAACGATTTTTTTAGATGCCGCTTGCGGCTCCCCCGCGCCGCGGTCTCGCCACCCAGGCCGGCCCCGCCGCCCTCCGGCCCCCCGCTCCACCCGCCGGGACCGGAATCGCCCGGCCACGCCGCTTGGTCCCGGCCGCGCGTCGGCGCGCCCCGCTCCTGCCGCCGCGTCGGGGGAGGCCAGGGTCTCATCTGCGGCCGCAGCTTCCCATCGCCCGGGGCCAGCCACGGGATGCAGGGTAGAACAGTCCTGCCCTGGTTTCTTATCCAAAGGGTTGTCATGGAGAGGCAGGTCAGGGGTATAGTTTCAGGAGGAGGGAAGCCGTCTCCTCTGCCCCTGCTGTACCCTCTGCTCCCCCGCCCCAAACAGTTAACAACTTTCCAGCCAAGAACTGTAGCCCTCCCTGACCATGTATTTTCCTGCAGCGTGGATTCACACAGCCCCGATTATATTATTAGTAGTAGTATCACGAGCTCAAAGATGCTGGGGCATTGCCTCCTCATCCTCCCGATCTCAGAGTGACTTCACTGTCCACACCCCAGAATGACTGACAACAGGCATCGAATGTCCAGGCCACTGTCCCTGAAGAGACAGCTTTAATTCTGGAATTTAAGGCTTCCCTCATATCCCCCATATATATATAGAGAGAGAGGGGGAGAGAGAGAGATGCATCCCTAATTTCATTGTCCAAGATGCTCATCTCCAGCAAAAGCCATAAATTGTTCCTCACTTCCATTTGTTATTTCACTGAAATACATACCAGTAACTGAAGCTCCAGTAGCATATGTTTACTTGTTTGACAGCAAAACCACCCATTTTTGTAGTTAATTCTATGGGACTGTCTGTCACTTCACATGACTTTATCAATTGTCAGGCGCACGGACAAGGAGTATGGAAGCTGGTATTGCGTGTTGCTGGCAAAAGTGATGGAACAGTCGTGAGAGAAAAATTTCAAGCCTTTTTCTGAAGAGACAGAAATTACTTCACTCACCTAACGAAGAAAAAAGCCTGCTCTGCATGGTCTCTAGCTATGAAGAGGTCACTTATTGAAGTAATGTTTGGTTTTTCCTTGTGCCTCTGCCGTATGCAGTGAGCAGGCTGTGTTCTCTTTGTGGTTTTGAGATGTGTGAGCATCAGGCTCAGGAAACATACCCTCAAGCATCCCCAGGGCTGAGCATCCTTTCCAAAGCAACCCATCATTCATTTCCTCTCTGTGTACACACAGGCTGGAGCAGAGCATTTATATTGCCAAGCAGCAAGGCATTAGGTAGCAGGCACATATGGGTATTCACTTGCTGTCATTAGTAAAAACAGCTCAAGCAACATGTCTGGGCGCATAAATACCATCTAAGATGTCCTGTGAGCAACAGGGTGGAAGATCCTGTGTCTGTCTTCACTGAGCTACTAACAGGCAACAAGCTAAGGGGGAAAGCTGTCCTTCATAAATCTCTTACCATGGCATTAGGGATTATCAGTATTATGAGCGTCTCAGCTTTCAGTATGAGCCTTCCACTTAAAAATACTAGCTCCCACACCCTTCCCTCCAGCTCCCCACAGATAATCAGGGGTTGCTGGGTCCCAGCAAGTCACGTGCAGTATGACCTCCAGTAGTAAGGGCTCCTTTATGCCCACACAGCCTGATCATCACAGTGTCCCAAATTTTCAGACAATTTACTGCTATGGGGTTGCAGAGGTACAATGCATGATGCTAAGCTACTGCGATTGCTTTTGCATACACTGGAATGACTGCAGTCAGTGTCAGCTAGGCTGACTCCTCAGGTCTGACAGCGCTTATTTTTGTCAAAAAAAGAGCAGGTGGAGCTGTGAGAGGTGACCATAAAGCCTTTTACACACTGAGATGAAAATGGACCTTAAGGTATAGTGTGTTATCAAGCTAGTTTATAAAGGAATTGAGTATATAAGGATATTTGGAGCAGAAATATTGCAGGTGTGTACCTGCACTTATATTTTTAGTTCAATGCTATACCAGTATTTCCATATACCGTGGGGAAATCTGTTGAAGGTTTGTGGGTATTTATGGACAGACCAAGACGCACACTGAACTGCTTCTCTAGGAGCAACGGTGGCACCTAGTGGTTAATAGTAACAGTCCTCTATCTGTATTTGGTAAAGGAGTGAAACCCAGAATGCCTTTCCAGTTAAAATAAGTACTTCATATAATAACTTGTTAACCTGGATATCCTGAGTTCATGTCTACATAGCTTTTTACACGTTATAACGCATTTGATAATAATATTACAGCAATGTCACACTGAATGTGTTTGGAGGGAATGGGAGAGGACAGGGCCAGGCAATAGCTTCAAACACTTGAAAGATAATTTTGTAACAAAAATTGGATTGGAAATTAGAAAATCTGCCTTCTGTCTACTTTACCATGTGTTTCTAATTATATTAGAATCTCTGAGGATATTAAATTAGAGTCTCTGGGGAGACTCTTAACATTTTGGAGTTTCCTCTGGTTAAACAGGTGGAAAATGCAATCTCCTATTTCACCCCTGTAGTTTTACAGCCTCTGATCAAAACATGGCCTTTGACAAAGGAACAGCAGAAACATAGGGGTACCCTTGTCCTTGGTAATACTTTAGAATGAAAATAATATTTTTTGAGCTCTAGGAGAAGCGGCCAGTCTTTCTTACACAATGATCCCAGCAGAAGCCGGCGTTCAAATGGCTGGATATCAACTTCACACTCTCACTTTACTTTTTTGAAAGTCATTCGGGCCACACAGAACCCAGCCATTTTGTCTTCAACAGGCACAAAGCCCCGGACTGAGGGGGTGGTCAACATGTCTGCAGTGTCAGAGAGGAATAGAAATGTTTTGTCCCAAACTTTTTATCCTACACTTTAGTAGTAGTCCTACTGCTTTTTCTTCTTGGGTGTAAGTCCCAGATTGTTAGGAATTACTAGCAGGCTTCAAATTCAACACTGGACAGAAAATAAAGGAAGATAAATCTCAAGTGCATTCTTGGATGTTTTCACTTAACTGGCTTGCCAAGATGTCTGAATATGGTGCTGACACTTGAGCTGCAGTTTACAGATCATACTTACTGTGTAAAGGGCATCTAAAAGAAGATTATCCTAACACCATTCACTATCTCTTCACAGCAGCTGTACATGAAAAGCACTGACCAAGCTAGATGCACTTTAAGTGAGGCTGAGGGAAAGCTGTGAAACTGCGGTTTTGGCCACAGTCTTTTATCCTGCTGGTCCCATGTCCTGTGTCAGTCATCTCAAGAAATGACACTCTAACAGTATAGGTTTATCAGCTGAGACACAGCGAGCCCCAGAGCAGATTAGAGCTGAACAGGGAAGAGAAAGCACCTGATTTTATTCCACCATCAGAAAGGAGCCCACTGAACTGAATTCTGGTGCAGCTGTATTTCCCTCAACCCCATATATCCTACAGAAACAAATAGCTCTGTTAGAACACCAGGATTTCTGTTCTGCATTAGTACCCAGTTGCTAAAGCATGCAACATACCAGCTGTAAAAGAAGATGGAAGTGCAACTGGGAGGAGAAATTAATTGCTCCAGTTGTATTAGAGCTATTACTTCAGACAGAACTCCTGACCCTTAACTGTACCCAGTTTTGCTCTAAAAAGAGCTTTATGAAACAGTAAGATTAAATATATACACATATATAGGCACACATATCAAAAAATGAGTAACTTTTATGGTAATTGTTGATAAAGCAGTTTAGTGCTATTCCAGATAAGAGGCGGTTTACTTGGGATTGCCAGTACGATGAGTGTCTCAGCTTTCCATATGAGTTTTGTTTGTATGTGTGTTGGTATGGAAGTCATACAATATATGGTTCCCCCAGGGCAGACCAAATCAGCTTTAACATATAATTAGGTTCTTTGTTTAGATTTTGAGGTATTAAGGACAAGTTTAGAGAATTTCAGAGATGGAAAACAATTTCAGATATCTATTTTTTGTTCTCTTCAAGAGGAACTTGATAATGTATTGTATGAATTCAAAAAGCAGCCCTAGGGATGGCTTCAATTTATGTCGTAGCAGCCACTATAATCAACTCAAGCTCTGTTAGGAAGTTAAGAAAGAGTGATGGAGATGAATGCCATTTTCAAAACAAAACAAAAAAACAGTGACAAATGGATCTGCTTGATGCAAGAAAGGAGGAACTCAAGACTGACATACTCATTATTAAAAGGACTGAAGCTATTAGTATCACTTAATGAGACAGGTCTCAAAATTTTGCAGTAGGGTTTCAGTCTTTGAAGCCAAAACAAAACTTTTTTCACTACTTTTTCACTTTCATTCTTTAAAATATCACCAGGAAGCACTGAATCCCTTCTAGGTGTGTGAAGTTACAAAAAATTTATAACATTTGGCTCTAAGTGATAGACCATGATGTTCCCACCCCACAAAAAAACATGGCCATCTGCAAAAGACAAATTTAAATTATCTTGTAGGGCAAACTTTGAAAACGTGAAGCTTGAAATTCCCCTTGGGCATTCAGTATTATTGTGGAGGCATATTGTCGTGGTTTAGCCTCAGATGGCAACAAAGAACCACGTGCCGCTCGCACGTGCCTTCCTAATACAGGAAGGATCGTAAGAAAAGGCAAGACTCTTGGGTTGGGACAAAGGCAGTTTAACAGGACAGCAAAGGGAACATGCAAACACCACCACCACCACCACCACCACCCCCACCACCACCCCCCCCACCCCCACCCCCACCCCCACCCCCACCACCACGGACAGGGGAATATACAAACGCGATTACGGAACCGCCGCTCCCCGCCGCTCGCCGACCGGCCGGACCCGGGACGCCCCAGCCCGCTTTTAAGCAGCAACTTCCTGCCCCCTCCCCCGGCAGCTCAGGGTGGGCGTGGCTCACATGGCATGGAATACCAAGAAAAGTTAACCCTATCCCCACCAGAACCAGGACACATATACGCATCACTTACAGAGAACAAGTTGTAATTGCCAACTGTCCTTTAACATTTTTATAAGCATACAGTTATTTATTTATACATCTGGGTAGTCATATGCATTAATGGTATATTAACTAAGAAATAGTTCTGTTTGCTTTGTTTTTACTCTTATGTTCTAAAACTCAAAGGTGTTTACACTGAACTTGATATTATCATGTGGTGCCTGTGCTATTGCAACATCTGACCCTATAGCCATTTGCGTTTCTCCATACAATATGATTTTGTAAAGTACTTACAGGTCCAATCTATTAACCCTCATAGTCATCTGACTAAATTTGGTTAAAGTCTTTTCTGTTGATTTTATTGACCACTGGACCCAGTCTGGTCGTGGATAAATATGGCCCTTTCTTTCCTTGTGTATATTCAGCCACATCCACACAGTTACCATTTTACCACCATTTACTTGCAGAGCAATGACAGCTACTGGAGCGGGAATTCAACTTCAATACCTTACTCCTTCACTACTGTCCACAGAGCCATTTCTGGAGCTCCTCGTACTCAGTCCCGCTCCAGATTGAGATCATTGAAGCGCAACAGGCATTACTGAAAGCAAAACCTTTATATCTTCCACAATTACATGGAGTTCTGAAAATCCAGCAGTAACTTGAATTTTAGATACAAGATGAGTGTGCAACATCAGCCATTAACAAACCCATCTCTTTACTTGTGAAAGAAATGTACCTGATCTGCGATTTAATGAAAGATAAACGTGGAACTCCATACTCCTGCAATTTATTTTTGTATTAAAGCCAAATTGAAATAATATGCATGATAGGCTAGGCTGTGAAATCCATACTTATGAAAATCCTCTCAGATTTAGAGTTTGCAACATTTATTTATGAAGAATTATTATGAGACTTAAGTTTACATTGGCAATTTGTATGTAAATTTTATTTAACATGTTTTATTTTTCAAACTTTCAAACTTCTTCATTTTTCTGTATTTTGTATTAGTTTTCCCTCTCATCTTAGAATACAAATAAACGAGACTAAATCACTCTCTTAGGAATAGGAGACGTCCATATACAGCTCCCACCTACATGTGGGATATGTGAAACGGTCGTATGTGGTGGACAGAAGTATTTACTCTCTTCCTCCTCAGATGCTGCAGTAGCTGTGGACTTGTACAGAAGGCATAGTCTCAAGTAGTCTCAATGGGTTTGGGAGATTGTATATAATTTTTCCCCACAGGGCCTGACTTCCATAGGAAATGCGCAGATAAATTAGGAATGGTTCACTCTCACAGAGATTAGATTAATCTGTAATGCAGGTGTGCTTTGTAACACACTGCACAGGCATTGCTCCTGACACCAGATCAGGCACGTGGCTGGAGAGCACTGTGGCATCCTTCCAGTCCACAGCACAGCATTTCTCCTTTGAAGCCACAGGATGAGATGGTACAGTGCATGGGGAGCTCTTGTGCCAACAGGGACGCTCTCGCCTGGGAGCAGGGAAGCTCTCTCTGGAGCCACAGTATGCACACACTGGTAGAGGCTGCAGGTAGAAGGATTTTTTCAAAATCCTGCAAAATCTGGAAGTTTCGAAATTTGGAGCATGTTCTGCAACTGTTGTCCCAAGAAGCGTGTTTTGGCCTTACCTGTGTGGCTTGGGATAATGTTCCTGAAAGAATCCCAAGTAGGGAAATCTGGAGAATGTTTCAGAGGAATTGAGGACCGGTTCATCCCAAGGGAACTGTTGGCAGAAGGAATCTCTTTCTCATAGGTTCTTGCACAGAGAATGCAGTGTTGTTTGCTGTATTAACACCTTTGTCACACATTATTGTCTACTGTTACAGTGGCAGATAGAAGGATTAAGCAGAGTAATTTCTGCCCTTTGAAAGAAAGTTAGCAATATGCTGTATCTCTATATGCGTTTAGGATAGACAGAAAGTCATGTACATGAGTCCTGGTACAGAGGTAGCTACAATCGTAAGGAGCTCAACAGAAACTCTCTATTTTAAAGATGTCAGCAGGAACAGTTGGTTCTCGATGTACTCTGAGAACTGACTGTACACAGAAAGGTTGAGATTGAAAGTAAAAGCCTTTTTTGCTTAACATAACTTCCCTACAATATTTACAGTAAGAAATGAATCTGTGTAGTGCTTTCTTCCAAAATTTTAAAATATGTTCATAAGGCAGAAAAAGTTCTTGTTGTAATAGCCTTTACTAATTGTTGTAATACCAAAGGTAACACTGCTATTTGATCAACCTGGCCACAAGAAATCTTTTTTTTTTTTTCCCTTGGAAAAAGAAGGTAAAATACAAGAGTAATTTCTAATAGCAATAGACTTATCCTCTATACATATTATTTTACTGGTTAATCTGAAGGCTGAAACAACGCACATGAGGAAGCTATGTGGCAGGTACTTTGTTGTGTTGTTTTATGAGGGCGGAGGGCACTGCTTGAGAAGTGGATGCCAAAAACTCCGAAGGTTGTTCAAGCCATTTGAAAAGAAAAATCTGGCAGATGAAATAAACATTTAAACTAAATTTAAAAAAATAACCAACCAAACAAAAAAAAACCCAAACAACAACCAAAACTGAACACAAACCAAACACTTAAAAGAAAACTCCAGGAAGGAAAAAGCAGGAGGCCTAAAAAGTCAGCAGCTACTGCCCCCAGAGGAAGCATTGAATAGTTATCTTCTACTATAAATCAGCCAAAAAGAAAGTGACAATAAACACATACACACAACCTCCTCCAACATTTAGTGTCATCAAACCATGTTACATCTTAAAAGGAAAAATTAAGAGAGAACTGTTAGCCCCAAATTCTTTAAAACACACTTTCTTCTGACCCTAGGCATGTTGGCTTGGTGAAGTTCCTACAATGTTTTCTTTTATGCAGTCCTTTCTTAAGAATTGTTGGAGAGCATATTAACAAGTTTATAACAAACTGATTTTTTTTCCAAATTTGCTAGGAATTTTACTCAAATACCACTTTTCCTCAGACTTGGCATCAAAGTCACCTAATGGAGTGTCCTAGTTTGCCACTTGAAGTGTCTGGCTGAAGGGCAAATGATACTTAAAAGACTCAATCTTTGCATTAAATATTGCAATAACATTCATTGTTTTGCAATTGTCATATAAATCTAGAAAAAAAATAGCTTTAATTTGTATATTATGTCACTTTTCCCTCCTGATCCTAGATATGAATCTCCGAGTTTGGATTAAGAATATAAAGAATCATACTGAAATATTAAGAGAGCAAAATATCAAGAATTCTAATGAGAACCCACTTCTGCAGTAGGTAAGTGTTTTGGTGGTGGAGTTGCCTTATGAAAACAAGGTCACTGACTTCTCACTTGTCACAGGGGTATGGACACAGCACCGGGAAAATTGTCTGACCAAGGCACGTACAGTTAAACATAGTCAGTAAGGTAAAATTTAATGTCTGTCACTTTATAGATCCTACTATCACATACTTTTATTTTTCTTTATCAAGAAAATCCCAAGGAAACTAATTTCTCATTTCAAGGTCAGACATACATTTAGCTCCTTAGTGAATTCTTCTCTCCCTTGGCAGTTTGTTATGCCCTGCAACATTCATTTCCACACAGCATTACTGCTATAAACCCTAGGTTTTACTTATTTGTTTGCTACTCCCTAGGGATTTGACAAGTTGCCAATTTAATGCACTGGCATCAAGGCGGCAAACAGTATCTTTACTCCATCTGTTAGAAGAGCCCATTCTTCTCTGGCTTTGAGCTTTGCATAATCTTATACTTCAGCCCTTATTACTTCTAATGTTTTATATTTTTACCCATATACACAAAGCCAGATCTGCTGTTCTATCACTGCTTTCAATTCTAAATGCCTTTTTCAGGATTTATTCTTGTTCTAAGTATAGATCACTTTCTGTGTCACATTTCAACCAGGGACAAAGCCTGATTTAATGTCATGGCTGTCTCTTTATCCTCAGTTTAATCTTAACAAATTAGGAGGCTTCCCCTTTCCTTTCTCTTTATTTTTAAATGGTCTGATTAAAAAGTCTTTCACATTATATTATACTGAAAACTGTGCTATATGGTAACTTAATATTGCAGGCACCACAGAGGTTTTTATGGTGTGCAATGAAGATACAATAACTTGTCAGGCCTTTAGAGCAATACAGACCATTTCAGAGCAAAATAGAGTTTTACAATTCCCTATTTAACATTTTCCCCACATACCTGACACAAATGGTTCTGAAATTCAGTGCGGTTAATCTTAAGAAACAGCATTAAAGTAAAAGGTAAAAAAAGAAAGAGCACTTTTGGCACCTCACTATGTAGATTACCCACATACCAATTTACAAATACTTGGTTTAGCTCACTTCTCACTGAGATGAGACAGCATTTATGACATTGCTCATTAAAAAGAAAGCTAACTGTTGCAAATTTAAAGACTGAAGGCCCTGTGCTTATTTTGCCCTAGCAGGTATTTTTTATAAGGCACACAGTTTTTCCCTTAACAATTCACCGCTAACAGTGCTAGCCACACACAAAACAAAATTCACTTACTTCTTCCACACCAAAATCATCCTTTGTCATCTTCACTATGGATCATCTTTATCACTTCCCTTTCTGAAGAAGCACCGAGTTATTTGGAAGAGACACCCAAACAGCTGAACACAAAATACTGCTTTAGCGTGTATATTTATATGTGTGTTTTCAGTATTCATTTGTGCCTAGAGAGAAGAAGCTGTAAAGGCTAAACATTTACTTAATATACCACACGCCCACAGGTATTAAAAAAGAGAAGTCCACCAAATTTGAAGCAAATAATCCTGATACCTGATACAGTAGGTTTGTGCTGTGTGTGGTACAGCTATGTGCTGTCATAAAACTCTCTGCCTTACACCTTAACCTTCACACCGCTTCCTCCTACAAGACTACCTTACCACACGCAACGAGAATCCCCACAGACTAACTCACAGCTACAAGAGTTTCAATTTACTGCAGCAGCTGCAGCAAATTGGTTTCTGAGCTGAAAGTGGCCTTTTGGAGAATTTCCAAGGAGGGCAAAATCAGCATAGAGGAAACCCTAGAGGGAAACAAGCCCTCTTGGGAAGGCTGGTTCATATCCTGGGTTGTCTGTGAAGCTAAATATGTGGGTGAAAAAAAAACGCACACCAACTCAGGATTTGCATGTTCTCATGGAAATACAGCATGTCATACTGCTATGAATTTGCTATTCCCCTCTCTCAACATAACACAAAAACTGTCTGCCAGCTTGTTTCAGTAATGCGTTGAAAATATGACTCTGTACAGGAATTTTGTTGCTGGGTTGCCTTAATAAAATATAAAATACCACAGGAGAGAGTATCCAGTGTTTATTTTGCACAACCAGATGACTTATATTAGGTCTGTTGAGGAAAAAAACATCCTTAACAATATGTAAATTCATAACTGAATATTCTGACTCTTGGATTCAGTGTGTCATGGTCAGCACTAGAGCAGTATCAGGATCATTGCAAAGCTTGTCCAGCTGCAGAGATTTACAAAGTTAGCCTCCACGACTAGAAAATCCTGATGAGTCCCTCTGTCAGGAAGAGGGTTGCCTGTCAGGATGCACCGCCACCACTGATCAGACTGGCTGTTCCCAGGCAGAAGTCCACTGAAAAACAGCTGCAAAAGGGTGAAGTCAGTGTTGCACCATCTGGGGCATCTGGTCAAAAGCACTTTACCTAAACCACAGGTGCCCACAGACACCACTTCAGTTCAAACTTGAACTACCTCTGTTCTCCAGCAGAAATCTGCCCAGATTGTGTTTGTGTTTGGGAAGTACCCATCTAGGGACAGTCTGGTGATGATTGTATGTAGATAGCTGCAACCATCACCCATTGCTGTTTGCAACTGGACATGTCCAGAGAAGATGAGCACCTGCAAATGTTGGCAGATGGCCATTTTCAAGATTTAGCTTTACTAAGCTTATGGTTTGAGACTAGCTCAAAGGGAAAGGGAAAAGGAAAGGGAAAAGGAAAGGGAAAGGGAAAGGGAAAGGGAAAGGGAAAGGGAAAGGGAAAACGAGGGGATGGAAGGAGAACGGGAGGGGGAAGAGGAGGGGGAAAGAGGAAGAGGAAGGGGAGGGGGAAAGGGGAAAGGAAAGGGATATTTGTATTTCAGTGAATTATTCTATTTACAAGAGCATAACCATGCAGAGTCAGGTCCTCAGAGCTGGTTCTGTAGTCTGATCTGTTTCAAAGCATCTGTGAACTAACCAGTGATACTCTCTCCTTGGGTAGGGCAATTTGTGTGAAGCTTCCTGAGTGATAGATAGCAGAGATGTCTAGCATTCACACAGGTTCTGCTGTTATGGTTCTTTATTGTTCAAATAAATATTAATTCAGCACTTACACACCAGAACATCATAAATGAAGGAGTAACTTGTGCCCTGCCCATAGACATCTCACAACTCCCATTGCATCTTTCTTTTTCAAATCCTGGTGTGACCAAGGATTTACCTGTGCCAAACTCAGAAATATCTCTTTCCCTCTCTTTTTCCTCTTTCAGACCTTGTCTTGTTCAATGAGTGCACTGTCAGAATAAAAAAAAAAATCGAGCTGGAAAGTGTGGAAACATGTACCCTGCTAAAGCAAGAAGCCCTGCAAGATCCTTGCAACAGGCCAGCTCTGTACCTGGCTGAAGTAGAGCAGTATCTGTAATTTCCCCTAACAGCAGCTGTTGGAGTGCCAGGGCTAGCACTCAAGCCGGAGCCTTTGTTCAGCAACTTCACAGGCTAAAAGCAAGTAGCAGGAGAACTGAGCTGTACATTTACGGACAGTTTTGCAAAAGGAACAATGTAGCAAAGAAAGAGGAAGGTTGGGAATTTCCTCATCAGAATTTTCCAAGATGCTCTAGTGATTTGGGAGAGCAGTTGTACTAAAAGGCAATAAAAAATAAAGTTCAATCATTTAGGTAGTTTTGAAAGCTAATCCTTATTTGCTGGAGAGAAGGAAGTTAATTTCTCTAAAAGCACTTGTGAAATACAGCAACTGCTAGTGCAATTATAAATTGGCAGAATCTGGACAAATGAGTGCTCTTGTTTGCATCCAGGTTGCAGCTGTACAGTTAATAAGAGCAAATTGCGGCTACGTCTCGCTGCAAATGCTTGTTTTCCCAGTCAAAGGTAGTATTCTACTACAGTTATATCCTTGTTCTACAACTTATGAGTAGCTGTTGGGAAGATATGAATGTATCAACCTGGTGTTGTATGTTTTTACTGAGCTGATTACCACTGGAATAAAAAATTTAAACCCATGACAAGATTTGTTTCTGTTCTGATCCAAATTTAACTACTTTCTTAGCTCTAACCACCTGCTTAAATCCTACTGAAGCCAAAGTATATGTGTAAGCATTCTCTCAGGCCAGCTCGATGAATGTACATCTCGGAGATCACTTACCATGGCAAAAACACTGTATATCCCGGTTTAATGCCATTACCTACTAGAGTTGTTTTATTCACCCAGTTTTAAAAGCAGTTTTGGAATGCACTAAACATTCTGCTCTCAAAACTCTAATAGTGAGCCTAGTTTATAAATGTTACATGATGACTTTTCTTCTACAGTCCCCATCACCAATGAATTCACCAAAAATAAATTATAAAAAAATAAATAATAATAATAACCACTACATGGTAAAAAAGGCAACACAAAGCAATCTTACCAGCCGAAAATTAAAAATGTTCTTGTACAAAATCCGTAACCTAATATTGCATCAAGTGGTTAAAGAAGGGGTGTCTCTTTAATTGTTTTTAGACTAAACACGTTGTACAAAGAATTCCGAGGCTCCGCCACTCCCCCTTGAAGATGAGTCTTTGTCTCTCAATCTGTTGGGCTCCTCCCCTTTCTCGCCCACCCCCGAAGCGTTCCATTGCTGCTTATTTTCTCAAACCCTGGAACACAGCTCACGTTTAGCACCTGCGGGAGGCGGGAAGAGGTTCCGCTGCCCGCCGCGCTCCGCCGCCGGGGCCAGCAAAGGAACCGCATCGCAACCCCCCAGCGGAAAGCTTAACAAATCGCTACCGAGACCTGGGCCCAAGCACAATTGGGCACAAACGAGAGTCAAATGTGGACTAGGTGAGGAAGCAAGGGGTTAAACATGTTTACCTCACTGGCACGCTGAAAATGAATCCATCCCGACCTGACTTAAAGAACTGCAAAGCTGCTGTTCACCTGTAGGGCAGGTGCTAGAATTCAGAGGGCGTCGTACGTGCTCTCTAACTTGGTCCTATTCCTGACCTATTCCAAAGCATTTTTTTGTGTGAAAAGAGGTAGATCTGGCATAACCCCAACCTTCCATCTTTCGTGCGCCTGTGAGATTCTCTTGTGTGAGTGAGGGAAATCCTTATCTCAATAGTATATCTCAATGGCTCTTGCCCTAACAGAAACAAAAAAAAAAAGTTTGCAGAACTCAGAGTATTTTCCAGAAAGGAAATAATTAATTTAAGTTCTTCTCTCTCTGTTCACTTACTTTTTATGTTGTCGTTTTATCTCATGTTTTCATTCTCCTGAATTATTCTGAAGTATATGAACTTAATTGTCTGAGTGCTCTTAACTTAATTTTGATCCTGTCATTTACAAAGATCCTTCTTCACAGATTGGCTACATAACTTCAGTCTCTTTAAGGTGTATTCTAATTCCAGTTTATATTCCAGTACTCCACCAATTTTGCTCCAGTATTTGATGTGTCAGATTAAAAATATTGGCATTCCAGCTTTTGGGGTGACAGAGATGCTACGTGTTCAAAGCATTTGACACAGGGATGAAGAAACCCCATCTCAGGGAATTCTTTTGATAGAAGCTCAGCGGTCTGTTTTTTTGTTTTTTCCTTTCTGAAAAAGTATAAGAAAACACTATGCATTTAGGCTAGATTTTGACTAAAAGTGCTGCATCATTGCAGCAATGCATTCAGTCACTAAGTAATGCGCAAATTTTGGTTTTAGAATTCTTTGGGATCTTGAATGATGCTTTAGCACACTTTTCTGTATTTCAATAATAGCTATCATGAAAAGATGAACAGCGTGGTAGGTATTTATTAGAACAAATAGTCAGCTGGTTATCTGTACATACTATATGTACTATACCACACATGCTGACCAAAATCACTAGTCCAAAGAATAAGGCACTAAGAAAAGCACCATATTTATAGTTTTCTTTTTAAATTATACCCATAAGTAGATATTCTGCCGTGTTTAGAGTATTTGTTTTCTTTTCAGGATCAATTCCTTATGCTGCACAGGAGCATTGTAAAATAGTGATGTCAAACAAAATGTATTTGTGACAAAAAATGGAATTGAAATATAACAAGGGAGGGGAACAGCTTAATAAAAATATTTATCAAAAAAAATCCCATCAGCGTCATTTGGCTGTACTAAGGAAGTAAAATGCTGAGCTTGACTATGGTAATCAGAATGCAAAGAGCTAGCACCATAAGCAGGATGGTTCGGCAACATTTTGAATGGTTTTTTCCTCTTTCTTTATTTTTTAACAAGGTATCATAACCAGGAGTATAAATATCCCCCATCCAGAACTGTAGATCATTAGGATTTTCCTAGAAGAAAAAAACAAAAAATTAACTCAGTTCCCCTCTCTTGCACATAAAGTCATTAAAACATACCCAGAAGTATTTTGGCTATAATCGAATAGTGACTAAAGAATTTAAGGCATCACATCTCAAATGCAAGAGACTTTCACTTGAACATAGGTTGTGCTACTTGCCAGATGCTGCAAATGTTCCACTGGGGAAAACTGAAACACACTTTTCATCCAGGAACAAAATGTAGGACACCAGCCATTGAAATGTGATTAAAAAACCCAAAAGAAACCATGTTGTCTCTCAAGAAGAGATGGCGCTTTGTAAACGCAGATCTGAGTCTCTTTCCAAAAAAAAGGGAACAGGAGGAAAAAAACGAAAAGTAACCTTAAAACCGATCTGTGCCAACCCACAGGCAGGCAGTGGATGAGGTTAGGAAAATGTATGTTATTTGATAACAGAATGACGTTATGAACAGTTAATAAAAAGGGCATATAGTACTTAAGTGCCTTGGTTATAGTTCTCTATATAAATGGGGAAGCTGAGTTGCAGGGTATGGCAGTTTAAGACTTTGTCTAGTCACAGAGGTGGTGTTCTGCAGAATTGAAATTCCTGGAGTCTAACCAGATACATAAACTTCTTTTCTAGATCAGACTCGTGGTAGTGTCATATCTGTAGTCTTATTTGCTTCTGGAATCCCACAGAAGAACCAAGCAGGCTGCACGGTGGTTCACGTGTGCGCACACACAGAGCTCATAGCAATTCACTTTGCACAAAGGCAGTGCAATGGTGCGTTATCATTATGTGGCTGGCTAAGTTAGAGCGCAGCAAGTGCCTATCATAGTCTTGCATGGTCCAGGTAGGGGTCTTTTTCTTCTCCTGCCAGTCATCATCCACCTGGATATCACTACACAAGGGGTTGCTTTTGATTGTGGATTTCAAGGTGATGGGTGTAATGTGTTTCCCAAGGGCTTTTCTATCATTTCTTGACTGACCCCATTTGAGTCTGAGCCCAGCAGCTCAGTGACATTTCTCTTTTCTCTCTGTAAGGCACAAGTTAGATCAGAAATTGGCTTTCATCTTCATTTACCTATGACACAGGCCCCCTTCCAGGGTTATCATTTGTAGTACGATAGAACTGTTTGTAAAATTACACATGCAACAATTTTTCTTTTTCTGGCAAACATCTACGATGCAGTAAAGGAGCCTGGCTATTCACTCTGGGCAGATTTCATCCTTCTGGGGAAAGCACATGGGTACAATATGAACATGGAATGCTTTTGCAAATGTGAACTGGCATTATAATGCCTGATGAAAGAAAGCCTCTGCTTAGGAAAACAGTGCTATGGAGCACTGCGGTAGAAGATTAAGTTCTGATGAAAGTCAGGGGGATATGCTGCAAAAGCAGAGCTGTAAGGACAAAGCAGAACGAAGAACAGGGGTAATGCTGTGATCACTGTCCCTTGGCAGTGCTTTCACAGCCCCACAAACATTGGGCCTCTGCGCTCGCCATCACCTTAATGGTAAAACCAACATTTCTCACTCTCATCAGAGCCCAGCTCTGAAATCGGAAATGTCCAGCGATTGTTCCCACAAGAAAGATGCCATTACATAAAGCTGTTTCTCTCCATCACTATCCCTTGGCAGTACTTTCAGGGCCAATAAACACTGCGCTCCATGCTTCCCTAGTGTCTTAACGGTCAAAACAGTATTTCTTACTCTCTTCATAGCCCAGCTCGCAAACTGGAATTGTCCTGCGATTGCACCCACATGAAAGCTGCCAGGACTGATAGCTGTTGCTTTTCAACACTATCCCTTGGCAGCACTTTCAGAGCCCTCAAAACACTGGGGCTCCACACTTTCCTGGCAATTTAAGTGACAAACCAATGTTTCTCATTCTCGCCAGAGCCCAGCTCAAAAATTGAAAATGTCCAGTGATTGGTCCCACACCAAAGGTACCAGGAGGGAAAGTGTTGCTTGCCCTCACTGTCCCTTGGCAGCACTTTCACATTCCCAGCGACTGTGGGGCTCTACTCTTGCTTAACGACTTATGGTCCCAAAACTCTCCATCACTATTGCCAGAGCCAGGCTCAAAAATTTAAAGTGTCCAGTGACTTCTCCCACATGGAATGTGTCAGGACTGAAAGCTGTTTCTTGGCCTCACCGTTCCTTTGCAGTGCTTTCGCAGCACCACCAACGCTGGGGCTCTGTGCTTCCCTACCTACTTAATGGTCCAAGCAATCTCGTGGATGTAGTGATGCACTTCAGTGGTAACAGAGAAGTAGTAACATATTTATTGATATAAAACAATGATTTAACAAAGTTTGATAGTAAATGCAACAGTGGCTTAACAAGATTTGATAGCAAAGTACACTTCATTATTTACTGCACAGAGGACAGGGTCAGAAAAAATTGTCAGGGAAACCCTCACGTCGAGTCAAGGTTTAGAGAGGACCCCCTTGCTTTCTAAACTCCTTCTCAGAGTGGAGTCTAGGTGCATCTGGATCTAATCCTAATCCCAGATTTGGTCAACGGTTTATGTCTATCCTTTATATCACATATCTAAGATTTCTAAGTTTAGCATGCAATTAATCACTTAGTGAGAATCTGTTGCAGCAAGGAAGCCCTCAACCTCGAGACGTAACCTTAAAAAGCATCCCTACTCAAGGGGAGATCCTGGGGTGCAGTCCACTGTCATTCAGGAGAGCTCAACGGGCCCTAGCCTGTCCACTGTTTATAGAGGAAGATGATAGACCTATAGTCATATTTGCAAACCAGTAAGACATCTGAATATCATGATGCAATCCATCCCCCAAAGTCCAGTGTAAACTGGTGCAGCCATCTCAAGCCCCACTGTTGGTTATGGTTATGGGAAATCCTGGCTGCACAGGAATCCTGGAAGTGATCTTGTACTGGTTGGAGGGCTGAAACTTTGGAGTGTCGCCAGAGGAGGTGACTCATGCTGCAGAAGTCCTTCTGTATAATAAATTACCAGAAAATGAAAAGCAATATGTTGTGTTTACAGATGGATGCTGTTATATTGTGAAAACCTGAAAGGTGGAAAGCTGCTGTGTGGAGTCCTGTGTGACAAGTTGCAGAAACTGCTGAAGAGTAAGGATTCTGTTTGCAGTGTTGAAAGCCATCCAGCTGGCTTTAGATATTGCTGAATGAGAAAAATGTCCCGTACTTCAACCTCTGTACAGATTCATGGATGGTGCCAAATGCTCTGTGTGGCTGGCTGCAGCAATGGAAGCAGACCAACTAGCAGCACAGAGGTAAACCCACGTGGGCTGCTGAATTATGGCAAGATATGGCTGCTCAGGTAGAGAACCTGGTTGTAAAACTACGTCACCTGGATGCTCACATACCCAAGAGATTGAAGAACACTGAAGAACATTGAAACGATGAGCAGGTGGACCAGGCTGCTAGAATTGATGTGGCTCAGTTAGATCTGGATTGGGAACATAAGGGTGAGCTATTTATAGCTCAGTGGGCCTATGACACATCAGAATGTTTAGGAAGGGATGCAACATACAAATGGGCTCACCATCAAGGGGTGGACTTGACCATTGATGCCATTGCACCGATTATCCATGAATGTAAAACGTGTGCCATAAGCAAGCAGCCAAGCGGTTAAAGCCTTTTTGGTATAGAGGATGATGGCTGAAATATCAATATGGGGAAGCCTGCCAAATTGATTATATCATGCTACCATGAAACCACTGTGGCAAGCACCATGTGCTTACAGTAGTGGAAGAAACTACTGGTTGGTTGGAAACACCCTGTGAACAACGCCACTGCCCAAAATACTATCTTGGGCCTTGAAAAGCAAGTTTTATGTTGACAGGGCACTCCTGAAAGAATTGAATCAGACAACAGGACTCATTTCCAAAACAACCTCATAAACATCTGGGACAAGGAGCATGACACAAACTGGGTGTTTGAGATTCCCTATCACGCACCAGCCTCTGGGAAAACTGAATACAACGGTCTGTTAAAAACTACAGAGAGCAACAGGTGCTGGGACATTCAAGCATTGGGATACAAATTTAGCAGAAGCCACTTGGCTACTTAACACTAGAGGATCTGCCAGTTGACCTGGCCCTCCCCATCCCTGAAGCACTGCAGAAGGAGATAAAGTTCCTGCAGTACATATAAGGAACTTGTTCAGAAACACACTCTGGGTTATTCCTTCCGCAGGAAAGGACAAACATATTCATGGGATTGTTTTTGCTCAAGGACCTGAGTGATGAAGGACTTGGTGGGAAATGCAGAAGGATGGGGGATTCCAGTGTGTACCTCAAGGTGATTCAGTCCTGGGTGAAAATAATCCATGATTTGAGTTGTATGATGGCAGTGTTACATGATGCTGTATGTCACCAGTGCTGTGTCCGCCTTATGTCAAAGGTATTGTGGCAGGAACCTCTCACTGCTAGCCAGGCTACAGGCAAGAGGAGGAATTCATCACGATGTTAAACCTTATTGCCGGTCCAAAGGGACCAGAGGTGGAGACAGTAATGGATATACCTTTAAATTGTTGTAATTTGAGTTGCATGTTATAGAAAGTACTACAGCAGAAAACACCTGAACCAATTAAGGATGAACCTCACAATAAGCAGTGCAAGTGCAGCAGTGACCCAACTTGAGCTGGTTTTGGTGCCCAGTAACTCCACGCAATGCACCACATCTCCTTTCCTGAGTGAATACCATAATAGATGAAGCCTAAATGAACCCAGTGAGCATTTTATGGATATGTATGGCATTTTACAAACATTTTATGGAGGAAGAGGTGGTTAATGAGGATGTTTTGCAACAACGTGGGACCTGAACATGATGTAAATGGTATGGAATAAGGGGTGGAGAATGTATTGGCTTTGGCTGAGATAAATTTCTTCATGGTACCTTGTACAGAGCTACATTCTGGATTTGTGGTTGCACTACCGTTGATAACACTCTTGATGTTTTAGTTACTGCTGAGCAGTGCTTATACAATGTCAAGGCCTTTTCTACTCCTCATACTGCCCTGCCAGTGAGTAGGTTGGAGGTACAAAAATAGTTGGGAGGGAACACTGTTGGGACAACAGCTCCCAATTGCCAAACGGATATTCCATACCACAGAGAGTCATGCTCAGCAATAAAACTGGGGGCAAAGGCTGGCGGGGGAGTCCACTTTTCAGGGACTGGCTAGGTATCAGTCCGTTGGTGGTGAGCAATTGTTTTCATTTGCATCACTTGTCTTTCTTGGGTTTTAACTTTCTTTCCTCTCTCTGATTTTTTTTTCTCCTTACAACTCTCTTTTTTAAACTATTATTTCTTTTTAAACTGTTTGTATCTCAACCCATGACTTTCTTTCCTACTTTTACCCTTCCTATTCTTCCCCCATCCCATGGGGGAAAGTGAGCAAGTGCCTCTGTGATGCTTAGTTGCTGGCTGGGTTTAAATCACAACACATGGACACAGGTGTGTGGGAACCTTAGGTGGTGGGTGTCTTGTTTTGGAGCTGGTCTCTGGTGAGGCTGGGGACAGGGGTAGTTGAGGGTTAGGTGGTAGAGCAGGCACAGAGCCACAGTGTTAGTGGGGCTGTGAAGGGGCTGCCAAGGGAAAGTAAGGGCCACCAATAGCTTTCAGTCCTAGCCACTTCTGTGCGGAAGCCCTAGGTGGTGGTTGTCCATTTTGGAGCAGGGCTCTGATGAGGGTGAAGGGGTAGGTGGGGATTAAGTGGTAGAGCAGGGGCAGATCTCCAGTGTTTGTGGGGCTGTGAGGGGACTGACAAAGGAAGGCAAAGGCTGCTAACAGCTTTCAGTCCTCCTGGCCACTTCTGTGTCGGACCCATATCTGGCGAGTGTGTGTTTGGAACCTGGGCTCTGGTTGTGGAGCTGGGACAAGGCTGCTGGGAGGAGGTCCCTCCACAAACTCCGCAGCTTTCCAGATTTTCTTTGTACAGTTTGCTGTCTAAAAGTCAGCTCCATGCTATTCCCTCATAATTGCCATTAGAACATTTGAATAAACTAGTATATTTTTTAAATTCCACAGCAGAAATCAGGAGGAAGATGGGATCTTCCTCCACATTTTCCATTTGAAATTTCATATGCCTCAACACTGCAGTCAGGGAGGAGGTAAAACCCGTGCAAGGGGACAGAAGTGATAGAAAAGTGAACATTTACTACTGACTTCTCATTTAATATGAAGAAGTGACTAGAAAGAAGAAGCGATGACATATAGATATATTATATACACACACAAAAATATGCAAAGATGGAACTAATATTTCTGAAGAGATTCCAAAGATTTAAAATAAAGGAGAAAATGAAGCCATAACATATGGTAGTACAAAAATTCCAAGAACATACTTAATTACAACTCTAATACCATAACTTACAAGGAAGTATGATTTATGCTTATACTGTCAGTTCCTTCTTCAGTGCATGTAAAAATTATTCATTTCTAGGCCTTTTGGGTAAACAGGTGTTTACACACTCTAAAGGTCTAACATTCTTTCTGATAATTTCAAGGTTAAAAATGCCATCTGCAATTCAAACGTGAGCTGGAAAATGAGGAAATTTTTTTTCCAGAAGTTTTGACAGGTATTCTGAAAAGATGGGAAAAGTACGGTATGGCTTAAGCAATCACAGGTTACAATTTTTGCTAACCAAATAAACAGCTTTTGCTGCAGTTTCATAAATAAAGTCATTCAATTTGAATTGCCCTGTGACAAATTTTTAAGTCCACTAATTTAACTCTAATTCAAACTATTATCTCCTTTAGAATTTACAGTAGCTGAAATTAAATTAGTCCAATTAAAATAGTACAACTTCTAATTGCTAGTGCTTTCATCATAGTTTATAACTGATCACATAACTGGATGATGATAAGAAAACAACAGGTCAGAATTTGCTTGCATGAATCTACAAAAGGTGCATTGGTAATGAAATGAATAGAAAGGTCTCCAGATAAAAAGGTACGTTTACTCTTGCATGTGTTGCATATACATGCTATACTTCAAAAATGGCCTTTTTCACTGCTTTTGAAAGAGATGCAGTTTGCACAGTAGACATTTCACCTTTCTAATGTAGTACACTAGGGATTTAGATACTCTTTTTTAAATCACAGAATCATAAAATGGTTTGGGTTGGAAGGGACCTAAAGATCATCTAGCTCCAACCCCCCTGCCAGGGGCAGGGACACCTCCCACTAGCCCAGGTTTCTCCACCATTTCATGGTCATTGCGTGGTCTCACCAACAAGGAGGGGCTGGTGGGGAATGTGGTGCTCAAGGGCAGCCCTGGCTGCAGTGATCATGAAATAGTGGAGTTCAAGATCCTTAGGGCAGCGAGGAGGGCACATAGTGAGCTCCCTACCCTGGACTTCAGGAGAGCAGATTTTAGCCTCTCCGGGGGTCTGCTTGGCAGAGTACCATGGAATAAAGCCTCAGAGGGAAGAGGGGCCCAAGGAAGCTGGTTAATAGTCAAGGATCACCTTCTGTTAGCTCAGGAGAGATGCATCCTAACAAAGGAAGTCAGACAAAAATGCCAGGAGGACTGCATGGATGAACTTTGAAGATTTGAAAAGACTTTGAAGATTTTTCTCAGAAGTATTTTCAGAATAGTAGAAGGACAAATCATTAAAATTCAAATGAGAAGCATTTCTAAAGCTAATGTCATAACGAGTGAGCAATGTTCACAAATTATATTGTGATATGCAAGTTATCAGGCACGGAAAAAACAAGTTTAGTCAAATGAAGTGGTTGACATATCTATTAATTGCAGACCCTCTGCAACAAGTGGTGAAATTAAAAATCAGTAGTCAAGAGGGCACAAATCAGTAGTTGGTCTAACAGATGAGCCTATTTTGTGTGATTTTCTGCCATTTTGTGCAATTGCTTATAGATCAATACAGCAAAATCAATTACAGTTCAATGATTAATGATGAGATTCTCAAAAATGTCAAATAAATTCAAAGTAAAAGTTCAAAGGTCACATCAGTGTTTCTTGAAATCCCATCTTTAAAACACTTGGTTTTGCTATCTGGTTTTTGTTTTCCATATTACTACCCAGCCACTTAATACATCAAAGTGTATACTATTAGCATGAGATTATTACTTTTGTGTGTGTGTGTAATTCCTAAGGAATACTGTGAAAATAAAAAATCCAAACTTAAATAAAATTTGAACCTTATTTATTTCACCTCAAACTGGTGTACTTTATAAGATCCACTACTACTTATATATCTGAAGTATGATTTTGTTTCACAACAGCTTCTATATCTACAAATGTGGCAACCACCTACAGTTTTGCATTAAAAAAATCTACTGCTCATGGAGCAATCTGCAAAGTAGTAACAGTTCATGGTAACTCTTTCTTTCTGACACTGATTGTCAATATTAACCCACTGCTAAGAAATTACAACACAACTCCAACTGGAAGGGTGTATGTTTCAAATATAAACTCATATTTAATAATTTGTGCAGATGTTTGGTCTATAGATGAAAATAGTTTCAGAATAAATACTTACATCTTGCTCATAAATGCTCCAAGGAAAATAAAAATTTATCTGAGACATGCCCTGAGCTATCTAGATTCCTTAATAGTGCAAACAATGCTGCAGCGATGCCTGGTTTCACCCTGGGTTTTGTAAAAGCAACACAGCAACTGCCCACAGAGCTCCTAAATGGCTGACACACCACAGCATTATGCACACTACAGCAGTTTTTGTAGCTTTGCTAAGTTCCGCTCCATCCACTGAATATTGAACTGAATTGTGTCAATTGCCTCTTTTACACAACGCAGTTGAGAGCTCTCCTCTGATTTTGACTCAAAAAATGACTTCACCTGCATAGCAATAGAAAAGAAAGAAAAAGAAAATGTTAGTTAAAATCAACACTGGCCACACAGATAGGTTTGGAAGCAAAGGCTACACAGATGTTGCAGGAAATCCATTTGCAAGAATCACTTGTACCTATGCAGCAAGCAAACCTCTCAAAAGAGTTCCCAAAATGCAAGGAAAGCAATTTTAATAAGAACTGCAGCAGTAACTCATTTGATTTCAATAAATTATTTCACCAATAAACAAACATTCACTTATCATATTCATCACAGAGCAATCACAGAGTACTCAGAGTTCTGGAAAAGGAGTGTTGTTCTGTGACAAACAACCGATGGTTGCAATGAACCCTCCAGCAATCCGTAATGATCCCCACTCCCACTCATCATTATAATTGTCAATGCTAACACTTAAAATACTATAGATGAAATCATAAACAGCTATCTCTACCAAATTATCTGAATGAAAATATTAGACTAAACCACAAACCATTCTTGACATTAAAGTCAATGTCTTGTTAGGGAAGACAACAGAGATTTCTATTAACCAGCTCTAAGCTGATACCCAACCTCCACAATAGCTCCTTGGGTTTGTTGACAGCAAAAATAACATAAAGCATTTTTTATGGCACTCCTTGACATTCCAGATGCACATGGAGAAAGTAGAGCTTGTTTTCAAAATCTAGACCAAAATTTTATCTAGACCAAATCATTATTTTGGGAGAGAGTGTGTTACAGTGAACAGGAAAACAAAACAGTATAAACATAACTGGGTTCAACTCTATACATAACTCTGCCACAGACTCAGTACGTAATCTTCAATATCTTTATGTATATATTTGCCATGAGTGAAATAGGGAAATCCACAGAAAGCAACAGAAAGATGTATATCCTTGCAAACAGGCCTCAAGGACAGAAATAACGTGTTGTCCTAATCCCTCAATTAAATGAAATTAGCACTAGAAAATATTGCTTTCTCTTAGATTAAGGTACCAACCTCAAGCAGATGTGCCTTTGTTGCAAACTGAGAAGTTGACCAACTAATGATATTCTGGATAGTATATGAGCCTAGGTGAAACCTGAAATGCAAACAAAGAAGTTATTTTTAACTAGGAGCCACTTTAAGATGCAGGTTCAGTATATGTACATATTCTTATTTCTACTTTTTTGGTTTAGTAGTTGCAAATCATTAAAAGTACTTAAATTCAAGTTTACATATCTCATTTATCAAAAGAGATACAAGGTCTTAGAAGTCCAAGCCTCTAGTTCCCTAATTGCTCTAAAAATTGAACTTCAGAGCAAAAGACATGGAAAATTTTCAAACTTCCATCATAGTTCAAATAGCAAAGAACTGAATACCAAGACCGGTACTTGTGGTATGTATTGCCAACCGTCATCAAAAGAAGTATGGCCAGCGGGTTGAGGGAGGTGATTCTCTCCCTCTGCTCTGCTCTGGGGAGACCCCACCTGGGATGCTGCATCCAGATGTGTGAGTCCTCAGTACAAGAAAGACACAGACCTGTTGGAGCAGGTCCAGAGGAGGGACACAAAAATGGTCAGAAGGATGGAACACTAGAGGGGCCTACAGGACAGATGGGGAGGGACTCTTTATCAGGGATTGGAGTGATAGGAAGAGGAGTAATGGTTTTAAACTGAAAGAAGGGAGATTTAGATTAGGTATTAGGAAGAAAATCTTTACTGTGAGGGTGGTGAGACACTGGAACAGGTTGCCCAGAGAGGTGGTAGAGGCCCCATCCCTGGAAACATTCAAGGTCAGGTTGGAAGGGATTCTGAGCAATGTGATCTAGTTGAAGATATCCCTGCTCATTGTAGAGGGCTTGGATTAGATGACCTTTAAAGGTCCCTTCCAACACAAATTATTCTATGATTCTATGAAACTCTACGGTAACTGAATTTGCAACCAGATTTCATTTCAAGCAAAGTAATTTTGTAAATTGGTTACTAAGAGCTTGCTAGAGCAGAAATTTTCATCCAGAAGAAGCTTTTTTAGCAACACGAAACTGTTTCAATTCAAAACTAGGATTTAGAAACATGGTTTTCCATGTACTGTTAGCTTTTTGAAGACTTGCAGGCCAGCTCTCCTGCTGGGTACCCTTAAAGGCCAGTTAAGAAGAATATGTATTTCTAAAGAAGCAGGATTTTTTGATTATTTGGTTTTGGGATTGATGTGAAAAAGCAAAAAAAATAAATGCTGAATGAATTCCCTGGGCCTGTTTTTGAATGCATTTGATCCACATAAACACCTTGCATCTGCAGCAATTATCTTAGAGACAGCATCCTTTTAAGAGAAATTCAAATCAAGATTTTTTTAGAACTCCTGTGAGGGTCTAAGAGCGTCCGAAGTCCCATCAACTACTGGTTAGACTACGAAGTTTATGTTCCAAGTTATCTTTGTAAAATCAGATTTTAAAACAGCCTTTACAATTTTAATACAAATCTTCTTATAGGAATCCAAGTATTTATTATCTTGCACTTGAAAGAAACAAACAGGTACTTTTGCCACTGCCAGTGTGAAGTTTCAGCTACATCAAAAGCCTTACTTTCGTGTAAGCTTTTTCCAGTTCTCTTTGACAAAGTCCCAGGCCAGCAAATACCCAGGCAAACTCTGGCTAACAGTTGCTATGATATGTGAAAGTTCCTGTGCCCTGATGACTTCTCCTTCAAGGCTGTTCTGCATTAACCTAAAAGACAAAGCGTATGAAAAGGGACAAGAAAAAAACATCTATTCATATCTTCACATGATTCTCCTGATACTTCTGAATTAGATGGAAAAGATTATATAACAGACTAAACAACAAGCAACTTGTGGCATCTGGAACACACTGATGCTCCATTTTATAAACACCGTAGGCACTTAGCTTTAGTTTCCATGTATCAGAGTGACCTTCGCTCTAAACCAAGTATCTGAATTTTCATTGTTGGTGGAAAAGATGAAGTAAACTCTAACAACTTGAAAACATAATGCATTGAAAATCTGAGAGCGGAAAGCTATAACAAGAACCATCTGGCAGGACAACCTTGGTGTCCTCCACGCAGTACTGAGATTTGGTCTATAGAGAGGTGCTTGAGCACAATATAAGGTCAAAATTTCACCCAAAGAAAGAAAAAAAAAAGAAAAGGAAAAAAAACCACCCCCCCAAAAAACTCAAATAGGTACAATCTTGGTTATAAATACAGACCAATCTTATAAGATCCCATAGAACAATGTCCGATTTTGTTACCTTTACCACAAAATCTGCAATTTTGTGTTACCAGTAGTGCAAAGCCTTTAAGTTCAATTGTTTTCTCCCTATGTGTATTAAGAATTTGGCCTTTTGAGCTATTCTGTTACGTAGATTATTTTTAAGTGAAAACTATCAGGTTCTTCATGTTTATGGAAGGCCTGTACTAAACATGTGGATACATTTTCTTTAGGAATCAGAATTTTTTTCCATGATACGAAAAGGCAATGCATTTTTTTCAAATATTTTAACGCTCTTAATTTACACAGTATACAACTTTTTGGGTCCTTCATACCAGATCAGCTTTCTGACATCTTCCGTGCTGGCCAAGGCTTCAATCATTTTGCTTTTCTCTGCTTCAGAAACTGAAGAGGAGTACATCTTTAGGAGGAATTCCCAGCCATCACTAGATTTGGCTCCAGCTGTAAATATGGCTTTCATAACATCACTAGGCAGACTACAGGGAAAAACAAAACCAATAACAAAACAAAACAACAAAAAAACCCAAAACAAACAAATAAAAGGGGGACATAAAAATGCTCATCTGAGAAAAGAAGGAAGAAAAGTCACAAAATGAAAAGATTAGCTTGAAAAAGATGCCTGTCTTCTGAGCACTTTAATTCTGTAGCAATTGTAATTTTGCAGGACTCAATTCATGCCAATCTAATACTTTAAGTCACTGGGAAAAAGCAAATCTTATTAGTCACATGAAAGCACAGTAAACTGTACAAAAATCTGAGTAATTTTCTATGTCTCAAAAATGCACATGAAACCAGAGCAGAATGAATTCTGCGAAATAAACAGGTATTCTTTGACGTTGCTACTAAGTAATCCTACTTGAGCATGCATCTTGGGAAATGCAGACGGAAGCAATCTGTAGCTGGTTTTGCAGTCACACTTAATGAAACTGCAGACAAAGTCTTAAATTCTAGCACAGTTCTCCCTCTCGTCTTAAAACAGCAACTACTTCTACAAGAGGAACAATAAAAGACAGAATGACATGCTTTACCAATATTCAGTTGGTGGTGGTGTTGTGGGGATTTTTTGGTTTGTTTTGTTTGTTGGGGTTTTTTCCCCCAAAAAGTGGAAGCCCAGTTTTTGTGGTACCTCATTGTTCCATTAGACTTCATCCACTTCTCAAACATCTCAGTGGCAGTTGCTCTACAGTTTCTTATACCATGGATGCAGGCAAAAGTTAGCAGTGTTGACCGTAACTCTCGTTCAGAAAGGGTCCCATCATCTGTCCAAGCCTGTTGATCAATTTTATCACCAAGCAGGTGCTCTATTCTATACTAAAGGAGAAAAAATTATTAGCAATAGCTAATTCTTCCCAAGAGGATGTTCTATATACAAAACTAGTTTAAAAAAGAAAAAAAAATAAAATTAAGTTTTAGAAGTGTGGAAGGTAAAAATAGTAGTTTTTCATCTACCTATTCCAATTTACATTTACATACCATTTCTTATCTGTGTGAATAAATATCAGATACCACACGGATCTGAAAGATGGGCCACGGCTACATCTTAAATTGCACGTGGAAACTGAAGACTACTCTTCGAGCGACAGTTCAGGCTTGTACGTAGTCAGCTTACTATCGCAACTAACTACAACTCCTGTATGTTTACTTGCTTTTAGCTCCACCAAGTAACAGTTAATACACCTTAGTTTAGCACAAACAAACAAACCTTTATCTATAGGCTGAACACGATTCATATTTGTAGTTTTGTAGCTTGCCAAAACCACAGCTAGGTGCCTAATGAGGTATGCATCTCAGCTGAAACACTTGAACTTAAATATAACCTCATAGACACTGCATTGCAAACCATAGCTTGGGCTGTTTATTAGAGCAGATCTGTAAAACTTTTGAATAAATACTAAATAAATAAAATTATTATAGTAGTGGGGTTTTTTGTTTCTTATGTTTCCTTAAGCACACACTAATTACCCTTACCTAGTATAAAGAAAAACATCTGCTATTTTATCTAACCATTTGATAATTTTCCTTCTAGACTAAATCCCTTTGCTGATGTACTACAATGTAAAGCAGCAAGGATCATTTTAAACCTGTAGATGAATATAGAGGAGGTTTCCTAATAAGAAGGTAAATAGAGAAATGAAAGACATTTCCTCAGCAAGAACCGAGGCTACGATGTTGATTTCATTGCTAAGCCTGTAGCACTGTATCGTGCTAATCTACCGCACAGCTGGAATGGGATAATGACAACCATTCATATGTTCCTATTTTTCCAGAAAATAGTTGGTTTTTTTCCATTGCCTTTATACAAAGCAATTAGATCTATGATCTCCAGCCACTCTAATAATTTTGGAAATAAATTTTCTGTGCTAAAAAAAAGTCATGGACTCTGTTTAATTACACATCTGTACTACATTGACCTTTATAGCCGCTATAGCAAATCCCCAGGCACCACTGGGTTCCCACTGCATTACACTCTCTACAAAACACTGCGGGCAGGGGTAGGGGGCTAGGGGATGGGAGGGTAGATAGGGGGGAAGTCAATCCCAAAAAATTTAGTATTTCAGAAAGAGATCATTACTACTTAACAAAAGCAGGCAAGACTAGCAACCATCTAGAATCCCCATGCAATTTAGTGAGATAACGGTTCAAGAGTCAACACTTAAAAAGATAATGTAACTATAAAGAACATTACAGCTAATTACGTCAAATTATAATTTCCAGAAAACTAAGACATACCATGACTCGTGCTGCCAGATGTTGTTCACCCTTTTTCTCTAAAAGGCTGTATATAAGACTCAGCTGAAACAAAGCTTGAGTGAGTGGTGCAGTGCTGCTCTCCTTGTTAAGGTATTCAATCAGCTCAAAGGCCTTTTCCAGAGACTCTCTTCCTAGACTATAGGGGTCAATGAATACAAACATTAAAATGGCTCCCAAATCAAAAGCACTCCCTGAAACAAGATCAGAAGTGATGCTCTCCATTACATTAACAGAGGAATAGGTGAATAGAGGGAGTAACATAAGAAACACTTTCAATGTAGAGTTTTTTGTATTATAACTTTAGTAAGATAGCAAACAAAGCAATATTGGCCACTAACGTGTACAGTTAACAAAAATGAAAATAGGTAAGGAAGTGTGACAATAATGTCTGAAAATATTTATCATAAATGAGAGTACTCACATACAGGAAGCAGCTGACAAAGAGGCTACCCAGAACACTCAGCCTCACCTCGTCTGACAGCAGCGGTGAAAGACAAGAGAGGGAGCCAGTAAAAAATTGACAGGCAAATAGCCTGCTTCTCTGAAGTGAAGCACTCATTGACAGAGTACAGGAAAACAGTATGCTCAACAGATTATTGAACACTAAGGAAAGCAGTGTCTTCCAGAAATGGAAGCTATCGCGTGTCTCTTTATGCTGCAAATAAAAGATGCTGCTATAAACAACAGGGAGATAACATCTAAGACCAATATGGAAGCATCACTAAAATAACTTCAAAAAAGATATTAGTGAACAGTTTCAATAGGCTAATAAAGACTGAATTAAAACTTCTTTGAAGCAGGCTTCTCTAGAATATAATCCTCTTTCACATGGAAAAAAACTATAAACACATATTAACTATGTTTTCTAATATAAAAGTCTTACCCTGCAAGGTTGAAGATATTGTTAATCAAATTTGCTCTGTCTTTAGGACTCAAAGCAGTGTGGTTATTTTTCAACAGATCAATCAGCGTTTTCCAGTCTTCAGCATAGTGTACTATGTAGTATCCGTTCATGTCCACATTGAATTTTATCCATTCCACCTCTTCCGGAAGTTCAATGACAGCTAATAGGCAGACAACCAACCAATTAGCAGCAGAAACAAAAATTTAGCAACTGTTCATTCAAATCCAAATCTATGATGCAGACTGGTTCCAGAGAGTCAATAAATCCTTTTCCACTCACTAGCTCCCCCTAGTATGAAGGAGGAATAGCCAAGTACAAAGTTTTCACAAGAAGGCTCCAAAATTCCAGGTTGTACTTCTTCCTACATCTGATTGAATGAATAGTATCAGGATTTGCTCCGAGTTGTACTTACGCAGTTAATTATTTAGTGCAGTAAATTTTCTCCTGTTCAGTCCTCCTTTAAAACAACCTCCTTGAAAAACTCTCTGCCCACTTCCATATGTATATAAAGAACAGTTACACATGTCATATAAAGAAATAGAGAAATGGAGACAGCATTAAGTAGATGACAGGCCACATTCTAGTTTCAGAGTCAACTAGGTACAAGAAGAGAGGCTTTGGGAAAAAGTTCTTAATTTCAGTTGATTCTATAACTCTTGCCAAAACCGACAATTTGCATAGCACCTACAATGCCTTTGAAATGGTAGTAAATATTCTACCCCAAACGCTTTTGTACATCTCTCCTACTCTCATATCCTCCACATCCAAGGTTCTACAGTGAATAGGAATTAGTATGATGAACATGAGACCACCAACAGGGTCATTTAAGGTGAAACAAAAATTACGAAATCAGGCTACTTGCCTATTAGTTCTAGTAAAATGAAGAAAACATTCCATTAAACAGCTTTAGTTTTCCATTCTGACAATTCATAATATTTTTTTCTAAAACTCCATCTCAAATGAAAAAAGCCAGGAATAACTTGAAGGCTTTGTAAAACCAAAGTCAGAATGACATAAACCAAAAAGACTTACTTTAATTATAGTACTTCTAAAGTCATTTTAGATGGGTGGCAGTTCATAAAAATCAGTACATAGTAAAAATGTCAAGATCAGATCTAAGAATTTAATTTTAAATTTGTATGGTTTTATTTCAAAAAGTAGAGGTGTGAGATAGGCTTATGAATTAAAAATAATTGCCAGCTAAATGTACTGAGTAGTAACTTTTACAGGGGAGAAGAAAATACATCAGCAGACGTAAGGTGATGAGTCAGACCAGCATCAATAAAATGCAAAAACCCATTCATGTCAATGGAAAGAGACGGCCAAAGTGATTTTTAGCACGATACTATATAAAAGTGTATAGTAACTATTCACTTGGCAAGGAAAAAAACATGTCTGAATAAAAAAAAAAACAAACCCATAGACTAACAATTTAGGATTCAAACTAGCCACTGCAGCAAAACCAAAGTTTATGTGAAAAGATCTAAGGGTTTCAAGATCTACAACAGCATTCTAAAAAACTTAAAGTGTTACAGATTCAATATTTTCTTACACCATTAAAGAAAATAAATAATATTTCAGTAGAAAGTGAGTTCCTCACTTTTCAGTACACTGGCAGAGCAGCTCTCCCATTACTCACTCTCTAAAGGACATGCAGTTTGAGAGAGTTTGTGCGTGCACTGGGAAGAAAAGACCAACACTCTAATGATGACACCACCAGTAGTGCTTGGCTTCAGATCTGTGTAATTATTTTGTACTACATATGTTTTCATCTTCACATCTTATGCAAGTGTGCACTCAGAAAGATCAGGAATCTGTAACACTTAAGTAACTTGCTACAGAAGTTTTGAGCCACATACCTGACTTCTGGTCCAGTAAATATGCATTAGTACAATGGGTAAAGTTGCAGCTACTAGTTATGTAGGTGAGAGGAATATGCCACAGATAACTGCAAAGGAAAGCAAACGTTTACTGACATATTAAACACATATTATTTGTCTTGAAAGGTTTGGTTTGTTTTTTCTTAAAATTTAAGCATTTTAATATCTTAGTAGTATTAGAACCACTGCATGCTGTGTAAAATTAAATAAAGTACAAATCCCATTCATATAATCAGAATAAGATAAAAGAATACATTTACAGCATGTACAGCAATTCTTTTTTTATTCCCACCACGTTGACAAGTGGGAAAAATTCATAGAATCAGAGACTGGTTTGTGTTGGAAGGGACCTTTAAAGGTCACCTAATCCAAGGCCTCTACAATGAGCAGGGATATCTTCAACTAGATCATGTTGCTCAGAATCCCTTCCAACCTGACCTTGAATGCTTCCAGAAATGGGGCCTCTACCACCTCTCTGGGCAACCTGTTCCAGTGTCTCACCACCCTCATCGCAAAAAATTTCTTCCTTATATCTAATCTGAATCTACCCCCCTTTAGTTTAAAACCATTACCCCTTATTCTACCACAACAGGCCCTGCTAAAATGTTTGTACCTATCTTTCTTACAAGACCCATTTAAGTATTGAAAGGCCACACACAATAAGGTCTCCCCAGAGCCTTCTCTCCTCCAGGCTGAACAACCCCAACTCTCTCAGCCTGTCTTCATAGGAGAGGTGTTCCCTCCTTCTGATCATTTTTGTGGCCCTCATCTGGACCCGCTCCAACAGGTCCATGTCTTTCTTGTACTGAGTACTCCCACAGCTACCAGTACCAGGTGCGGTCTCACCAGAGTGGAGCGGGGTGGGGAGAACCACCTCCCTCAACCTGCTGGCCACACTTCTTTTGATGCAGCCCAGGATAAGGTTGGCCTTCTGGGCTGCATGTGCACATTGCTGGTCCATGTCCAGATTTCATCCACCAGTACCCCAAGTCCTTCTCAGCAGGGCTGCTCTCAATCCCTTTATCCCCCAGCCTGTATTGATGCCAGGGGTTGCCCTGACCCAGGTGCAGGACCTAGTACTTGGCCTTGTTGAACGTCATGATGTTCACATGGGCCCACTTCTCGAGCTTGTCCGGGTCCCTCTGACTGGCATCCCATCCCTCAGGCACATTAACCACAACACTCAGTTTGGTGCCAGCTGCAGACTTGCTGAGGGTGCACTCAATCCCGCTGTCTATGTTATTGACAAAGAAACAAAACAGTGGTGGTCCCTATATGGACCCCTGAGGGACATCTCCTAGTACTTCTTCCTCAGTTCCAGCATGATAAGTAGCTTGTCCAAAGCCATATGGACAGGAAATCTCTGGCTGTATCAGAAATTCAGCCAGTATTCAGCAAGCCGGAAGAATAAATGCTATCATGACTCATAATGGTGATAAGGAATTGATTATTTAGAGAAAACACAACTTTGAGTGAGATGAAACAAGTTGCACATATGCATTCCAATTCTGTCAGGGACCCCTTCTGTGTATGACTCACACAGAGCACCCTTCTTCAAAAGCTTTTCATGCACTCCCCAAAGTGACATCCACTAGAAACAGAAGAATAATTAAGCCTAACAATCCTTCCCTTTTTCCCTCACCTTTCAATCACATATCACTCTCCTTCCTCTACATAACCAAAATAAAACAAAACGCTGTAACTTCCAACATTTCAAGAGACACATTCCTTTCACAGGTCTGATTCTGCAAGATCATGTAAAGGACTTTGTTTCCATTAAAACTTCAAACAACTGGCTAAAACCAACCAAAATCTAAAAAGGATTCAAACTTATGTATTTTTGTTTGTTACAAAATATAGTAAGGTTCATAATATAAGACATATTTGCAGAAAATTCATTTTTACAATTAGAAACTGCCACATCTTTGCTTCTTCAGCATTTGCATATTTACTTCTCTCTTAGTTTTTGGTACAATGGATGTTGCCTCTCTTATTTATTCAGCCATTTGCTGTCATGCATTAGTGCCGTCTTAAAACTTTTAAGCCAAGAAAGCTTTGATTCTAGCTTCTCTACTTTCCTCTAACAAAGCCCAAGATGCACACTGAATTTTGGCAGGAAGGAGTAGAAACTCTAAAGTAAGACATATGCATCTGTAAATTCTGCAAACTTCTGCAACCTGCCTACCTTCAGCTTCTCATTAACCACACAAAACTTTCTGAAATTAAAAGAAAACTTTACCTGTGAGATCTGCCTTTTAGTATTAAAAAATGTGAAGAATTCATTCTACTATTTACCACAACTCATCATCTCAAGCTTAAAAGCTTCTGGAAAGGATCCAAATAAGAAACTCAGCTTAAAAAGGACGCCACAGATTTTTACCAGGTGCTTGGGTGGAAATAGACATGGATCTTCAGGCAGTTATTATTGTGAATTTTTGTGCTAAATTCTCTATTACTTCAAAGAAAATACTAGAACCTCTGAATACAAGTGAGAGAGACGCACAAGATACAAGAAAGATATCTGCAGGTAGATTTTAATGGATAAAAACTATTAAGATGGTAATAACCTTGCATCTGATGTCCAATTTTCTGTTTCCATATGATACAAAAATTTCTCTTGTTGTACAGAAATATTCTTTCCCTGTCGAACAACAGTAACTAAAGGAAATCCTTTATGCAGAATCCATGTCTTCATCAGCGTTTTTACATCTAATGTTCCATTGGTAATCTGCAAAAACAATCATAACAAGAAGATTGCAATTGGACAACACTTTTAAAGCTTCCTCCTTAACCTACCATGTAAGTAGTAGCATGATTCTGCATCTGCAAACAATCACTTTAACACTGAGCTTGTAAATTTTGTAACTAATAATTTAGGGGAGCAAGTGGCTTTTATTTTCTTAAGTTGAGGGAATCCTGGCCAAGCAGTGGAAAGACATCGGGCAGGTTGAACTGGTACGTCATGAAATTGGAGAAGAGAATGTTACAGGAAATAAAGTAAGCTCTCAAGCTCCCCCATACCCTTTTTCTTTTCTTATTGGTATTCTGATATTATGTGGGTGTTTCAGGTTAAAGTTCTTCATTCTTCTTTTAATTCTGAAGTGAATATTAGAAATTTAATTAAAGCAACGGTGTGCGTACAACAAAAACATATCCTTTTTCTCCTTTTTTTTTTTTCCCCTCCCACTTACCAGCCTTTGCATAGCTTAACATCCAACCTCTTCTAATCTTTCAGAGACTGCCTGTACTACAACATCCCCACTGAGGGATAAGTACTTTATAGTATCTACATATTGCATCCCTAAGAGAAAGAAATCGGCCAAGGAACGCAGGAGACCTGCATGGTTGAGCAGGGAGCTTCTGAAAAAGCTCAAGTAGAAGAAGGAAGTCTACAATAAGTAGAAGAAGGGACTGACCCCTTGGGAGGATTACAAGAATGCTGCCAGAGCGTGCAGGGATGAAACAAGGAAAGCCAAGGCTGCCTTGGAATTAAATCTGGCCAGGGATGTCAAGCTCAACAGGAAGGGCTTCTACAAGTATATTGGAAGCAAAAGGAAGACCAGAGAAGTTGTGGGCCCACTGTTGAATGAACCAGGAGCCACGTTGATGGAGGATGCAGAGAAGGCAGAGTTACTGAATGCCTTCTTTGCTTCAGTCTTTACTGCTCAGCCCAGCCCTCAGGAGTCCCAGGCATTGGGGGAAGTAACGGGGAAAGACGAAGACTTCCCTTGGGTTGAGGAGGATCGAGTGAGGGATCAATTAGATATTCACAAGTCCATGGGCCCTGGTGGGATGCACCCAAGAGTGCTGAGGGAGCTGGCGGAAGTCATTGCTGGGCCGCTCTCCATCATCTTTGAAAGGTCCTGGAGAACAGGCGAGGTGCCTGAGGACTGGAGGAAGGCCAATGTCACTCCAGTCTTCAAAAAAGGCAAGAAGGAGGAGCCGGGGAACTACGGGCTGGTCAGCCTTACCTCCATCCCTGGAAAGATGATGGAACAGCTCGTTCTGGGCATCATCTCAAGGCATGTGGAGGAAAAGAAAGCTATCAGTAGTAGTCAACATGGATTCACCAAGGGGAAATCATGTCTGACTAATCTGATAGTCTTCTATGATGGCATGACTGGATGGATAGATGAGGGGAGGGCAGTGGATGTTGTCTACCTTGACTTCAGCAAGGCGTTCAACACAGTCTCCCACAACATCTTCATAGGGAAGCTTAGGAAAAGTGGGCTTGATGAAGGGACAGTAAGGTGGATAGATAACTGGTTGAAAGACAGAGCTCAGAGGGTCGTGATTAGGGGCACAGAGTCCAGTTGGAGGTCAGTGATGAGTGGTGTTCCCCAGGGGTCAGTATGGGGTCTAGTCCTCTTCAATATATTCATCAATGACCTGGATGAGGGGATAGAGTGCACCCTCAGCAAGTTTGCTGATGATACAAAACTGGGAGGGGTGGCTGACACACCAGAAGGCTGTGCTGCCATCCAGAGAGACCTGGACAGGCTGGAGAGTTGGGCAGAGAGGAACCTTATGAATTTCAATAAGGGCAAGTGTAGGGTGCTGCACCTGGGGAGGAATAACCCCGTGCACCAGTACAGGTTGGGGGCTGACCTGCTGGAGAGCAGCTCTGTGGAAGGAGACCTGGCAGTCCTGGTGGACAACAGGATGACCATGAGCCAGCAATGTGCCCTTGTGGCCAAAAAGGCCAATGGCATCCTGGGGTGCATCAAGAAGAGTGTGGCCAGCAGGTGGAGGGAGGTCATCTTCCCCCTCTACTCTGCCCTGGTGAGGCCGCACCTGGAGTACTGTGTCCAGTTCTGGGCTCCCCGGTCCGAGAAGGACAGGGAACTGCTGGAGAGGGTGCAGCAGAGGGATACCAAGATGATTAGGGGACTCAAACACTTCTCTTATGAACAAAAACTGAGGGATTTGGGTCTCTTCAGTCTGGAAAAAAGACAACTGAGGGGGGATCTTACCAACACTTATAAATACTTAAAGGGTGGGTGTCAGGAGGATGGGGCCAGGCTCTTTTCAGTGGTGCCCAGCAACAGGACAAGAGGTAATAGGCACAAACTTGAGCATAGGAAGTTCCACCTAAACATGAGGAGGAACTTCTTTACTCTGAGGGTGGCAGAGCACTGGAACAGGCTGCCCAGAGAGGTGGTGGAGTCTCCATCTCTGAAGACATTCAAAACCTGCCTGTATGCGTTCCTGTGCAACCTGCCCTAGGGGGCAGGGGGTTGGACTAGATGATCTCCAGAGGTCCCTTTCAACCCTATGATTCGATGATTCCATGATATCACTGCCTCTTTATTAGCAGAGATGATCATTCAGCCCGAAAAGGACAGTATGTCCCCAAACTTACGAAAATGTGTTTTAGGTTGAGCTCTCAGAAACATAAGGAAATTCATATATTATTATTCAAGTTACATTTAACTTTAACAAACCTATACTATCTCTCTAGTTCACCTTACCAGCATTTACAGCCCACTGTTCTCTGTTCAAGCCAGCAATAACATGTACAGTTTACCCTCGTGGGAAAATGCTATATTATTTATGTAGAGAATGACCATGAACTTTAAATAGGGGTCTCAATTCCAGGGAAGCATTTTCTATCAAAAATTTACAATTTATAGAATTTTAAGTCTACGTGGCTTTTTACTTTTTACATACTTCCAGCAATTTCACTAAATCCTCTTCATCCTCATTGTTACTACAATGTTACATTATGCAATCCCCTCATAAATTGCCCAAGGTGTGCTGAATGCACGCTCTCACTTTCTTTTGCCACTATCTTTTCCTTTGCTTCCTGTTACACTTTGAAACCACCAAGAAATCTATAAGATCAATGCCAGCCAGCCAAACATATCTAAACCAAAAAATCCCAAACCCAAGAGGAGAGGAATGTTAAGAGATCAGGAAACTAATTAAGTCTAATACTTGCACCTTGTCGACTTGCCTGTTTCACATCTCAGTCTTTCTGTGCTAACACCTACAGACTGGCAGAAAGTCATGTGTCTAATCTATACAGAGACATGAGTAAATTTGAAATTTGCTCCACTGAAATAATTCTGAATCACCTGAAATTAAACCAATTTATTAGAAATTATAGGTTCATAGTTTCATCATAGCAAAAATTTTATTGAAATTAATTGATTTTATTGTGCCCTGGTTCTAGCAGAGATAGGCTTAATTTTCACATGGAGCTGGGATGAGGGTTGGCTCACACAAACTAGCCAAACAGGTATTCCATACTATGTGATGCCACGCTCAGTATATAGGGAATGTATATAGTATATTAGTATATAGGGAAGTTGGCTGGGGAGGAGGGGGCAGGAATCTCCACTCAGAGCAGGCTGGTGGCTTCTGGGTTCAGTCAGTGAGCGGTGGTAGGTTAATCGTGTTTTATATATTCCATTATCAATATTATTCTTGTTGTCTTCCTCTTTCCTTCACTGTTCTGTTAAACTACCGTTATCTCAACCCACCCAAGCCTTTTTCTTTTGATTCTCCCCCCCGCCCACCACTGGTGGGGAGCTGTATGTAGTGAGAGACAACCGCATGGAGACAACTCACCGAGGAGACCAGGTCAGTCTGTAGTGGGGAAGGGAATCGCGGCAAAAAAAGGCCGGTAAAGGGGCTCGTTTTTGAGGCTTTTTCAAGCCAGGAAAAGCGGCCAGCCCGAGCCGGTGCCCAGCGCTTGTTGGGAGTGGTGACAGCTGAGGAGGAGCGTGGTGGAGCCAGCACCCCCGGCGGCAGGTCTGAACGAGGAGGGGGTGGGACCATTCCCCCCTCATAAACGAAGGCCTTCAGGAGCAAACAAGCAGCGAGTGCGTGTTCCCTGAGTGTCACCCGCGGAACCACCCGGCAGCACCAGAAGAGGGTGTACGACAGAGAGGCGACGTCAGCGGCGGGCAGCCACCGCAGAGTGTGGCACAGGACGGGTGGCTGTGAGGGGAGGAACAAGAGGAGACCAAGCAGGCAGGCAGGCTAGGTCGACTGCAAAGAAAACATGGTCTCCACTCGGTCTGTAGCCAAAGCCAGAAGGAATAAAGTGACCCAAATGGATGTGACGGAGAGATGTGCAGCCATCCAGGCGATGGGCTGTACGGAATGTCTGTCACTCTGGCAGAAGGACAGCAGAGACAGTGCCTGTGTGTGCTGCGACCAGGTAAATGATCTGCCCAGCGTGATGGCTGAGCTTGAGGAGGAAGTGGGAAGACTGAGGAGCATTCGGGAGTGTGAAAGGGAGATTTATCGGTGGAGCCACACCCTGCCATCCTTAGGGAAAAAGCAGCAGGAGGAGGCTCCACAAG